>NW_027491351.1:1200000-1751718 GCF_021521415.1 Bidens hawaiensis
GGAACACTTGAAGCTGGTGACTGCCATATTTGTTCCAGAGTAGTTTCATGCCCAAGGGGTTTTGAAGTGAACATGGGGAAGGCCGTTGGGCTTGGCCTCCCGTAGGTATAAGGAGATGGGTTAAAGGGTTGGCAGGTCACACTTGGACCAGCTTCTGAATGAGAAGCAGCCGGCCGTGAGCTGGTTAAAGGGGGAGGTGGGTGTCCGAGCGACAGTGAGGGTTCTAGGTCATCGTAATCCAGCCTTATTCTTATCTCTTTTTCTCTTTCTTGGCTCACATGTTGGTTCAGAAGAGACTTTAATTGTAAGAAATGTCTTGCTACCCCTTCCGGTGTCAAGTCGACACACTCCGGGATGTTTGAGGTTCTTACGGGAGGAGAAGGAACTCCGGATCGTGAAGGAGTTGGAGTTCGGAAAGGTGAAGTTCCTACCGGAGTAGAAAAAGGTGTGGTTGCAGCCGGAATTTGTGGGCTTGCATTAGGTGTCGGCGTTCTTGACACTTGATCAACTTCTTCGGGAGATTCACCTTTTAACATGGCGATTTTGATGAAAATGGAGCTACACAACTGGTATTTAAGATAAAGTAAGCGGCGTAGCCCCACGGTGGGCGCCAACTTGTTGCTACAACAATTATAAGACCAATGATAGTGATTTGACTGGTTAGGCTAACAGGCTTCAAGGGTTCTGGTTAACCTAACGCAGGTCGTGGGGTCCCTCTACGTTTGCAAAACGTAGAGAGAGGTTCACTAGTTTGTTGTTATTTGTTATAGTTCACCGGAGATCCAAGACCGCGATGTTTAGAACCGGTTTTTGGATGAAGTTCTTGGTGAAGCTATGATGTTCTTGAAGTAAGGAAGAAACAAGCAAAGTGCAAGTTTCTCAAGAGAGAAGATAAGAATAGAGAGTATATGTTAACTCTCCAATCTGGTGTGTCCCTTATGGCTGACTTGTATTCCTTTATATAGAAGGAGGAATGCAAGCCTTTTGTCCAGTGGATAAACTAATGGACCTCCAGTTTGCTAGAGGGTTGACCTTTATTGGGCGGGAAGCTTTTGATCGTTGGTTAACGATTATAATAATATTACTTTTTCTGGCGTGTCCCTTCATTAGAAGGAACAGTGATGTGAATAGTGATTTGTAGTAGTACTGTTGCACGTGCTTACTGTTCACGTACTTGTTTTCCTAAATTGGGCGGGAAACGAACCTTTTAACCTTCTAACCTTTTTAGCGTTAATGTGTAAAAGCCATTTTATCAATCCTTGGGCTACCCCCGTCATCAGTAACTAAGTATTCATATTCACAACACATCCATAAATCACAAGTGTTGACAAAACTAAACTTTTAATAAACAAAACATTATATACAATATGTTTTATTCTACAAACACACAAACATTAAATTTTAAAAACTATAGGTACACAACCGTAAACACCATCAATGTTCTTAAGTGAATCCGGGAGTGAAAATGAGGGATTTAGTTAGACAAATGTTCCTAAACTACCATTTAGCTATTAACGTCATTTAATTAAGTTATGATATTTCTATTTACAACTTTGTCATGTTGAATATAAAGCATTGATTAGACATGATCAATGACCATGATTATTTTCTTACACTTCTTCATGATCATTTGCATATATATATATATATATATATATATATAAATGATCCAATACAATAATCCCTTATCGTACAATAGGTACGCGAGTATCTGGATCGTCGATTTATGAAAACACGCGGTGGCAATATTGTAATTTTCTTCAAATCCTATTCCGTCCCTAATTAAATCCTTCTCTCATCAACAACGATCATACATCGACTCCTAAAATGCAGACCAAGATCAGAAACATAATCAAATTTCATTCACAGCCATCGTCTGTTGTTTCACAGGGTTTCACACAAAGCATCAAATACTTGTACATGATAATCAAAATCGATGAGAATTGATTAATTTAAATCAACCTAATTGATCAATTAACCTTGAAATTGATCCATTTGATCATCAATTTAAAGCATCAATCAATTAATTATTTGAACGTATTAGTTCATTTTGGTCAGAACCTTTAAACTTGTGGTTTTGGTCAGAACGTATTAGTTGAACGTTTAAACTTTTTGTGTCATTTTGGTGTTCATTTTGATCAGAACGTATAAACTTGTGGTTTTGGTCAGAACATATTAGTTGAATGTTTAAACTTTTTGTTCATTTTAGTGTTCATTTTGGTCAAAACTTTTAAATTTGTAGTTATGGTCAGAACGTATTAGTTAAATGTTTAAACTTTTTGTTCATTTTTAGTGTTCATTTTGGTCAGAATGTTTAAACTTTTTGTTCATTTTCGGTGTTCATTTTGGTCTAAACTTTTTTACTTAAGAAGTTCTAGTCAAAAAATTTAGAAGTTCTGTCGAAAAAGTTTAGAAGTTTTGTACAAAAAGTCCAGAACGTTTAAAGTTTTGTGCAGAATGTTTAAACATGAACCCTAATCATAACTCAGTTAAGTGTATTATTATGCAATTTCATAATCGATTGATGATTCTAAAGCCTCTTACACATCAATTCAATTAATTAAATCAACAATCTTTGATCAATTTGAAGATTATTAAACTATAGCGATAATGGGTTTATAGATTTTGATTATGCTTTAGTTTTGTGGATGATTTGATTATGGTTGAAGGCTTGCAGAAAACGACGATCTGTTGTGTGAGAAGTATTTTTTTTAATTACAATTATGTCACCGCGTAGTTCACTACGTGAAGATTGACCTTCGGTCACACGAAAAAGTGTGGCCGTAGGCCTTTAGCCACACACGTTTGGTTCAGGTCATATGTGGCCAAAGGTCGCGACACCGTGGGTATGATATGGCCACACACAGTTTTTAGTGGCCTTATGTAGTAATATGTGTGGCTAAAGGGTACACGCATTAGTTGCTGGCCATCAAGAAGCCTCTCCAATAAGTGTGGCTAAACGGTAGAAAATGGCCACATGACTATTTACTATGAGTGACCATTGCACGTATAGAGCCACATGAATTAATGTTTCAGCCACATGAATTTTATAATAATGTGGCCAATAAGGTTGTGTTAAGCTTGCATTGTGACCTATATCGTGTGGATATAGCAAAGAAATGGTCACTTGAATTTAATAAAAGAGTGGCTAATTATATGATATAGACACTGGATATTATTAAAAGTGGCTAAATATGTTTACTTGCCACTTAAACACTCCTTTGTAGATTATAGTGTGGCTATTGTCTTACCGTTTGTCACACATAATGCTTTTCGTAATTTAAAGTGTGGCTATTGTTAAACTTTTCGTCACACATAGTGAGGTACTGTGTGGCTAATCATATCATATAGACACTGGAGGTTATTGTCAATGTGGCTAAAAATGTGAACTTGCCAGTCAAACACTCTTATGTAGTTTGTGGTGTGGCCATTGTATTACCGTTTGTCACACATAATGCTTTTCCTAATTTAAAGTGTGGTTATTGTCAAACTTTTCGTCACACATAGTGATGTATGGTGTGGCCAATCATATCATATAGACATTGGAGGTTATTGTCAATGTGGCTAAAAATGTGAACTTGCCATTCAAACACTCTTTTGTAGTTTGTGGTGTGGCCATTGTCTTACCGTTTGTCACACATAATGCTTTTGTAATATAAAGTGTGGGTATTATCATACTTTTTGTCACACATAGATAAATGTGGCTATTTCATAAGTTTAACAAACCCAATAAAATAAATTCAAAACAAGTTTACATTAACAAAACTTCACTAATTAATAAGTTATGAATTCAAAATATTTGAAACTACTACTATTTACTACCGACCTCAAACTTTCTCAAAAATTCATCAAATTGTTTTTGCCTCCTTTCTTCATTTTCCTTAAGTTCTTTTTCCATTTATTCCATTCGTTTCACTCGTTCTTCCAACTCAATTCTTGACTTCCTTTCATCTTTTTCCATTTCGGCTCTAACTTTTTGAACCTAAAATTGTTAAAATATTAGCATCATAACTAGTAAAGGGTTAATGTGAGGCGAAACCTCAAAGCACGACGACTATCACGCACAATCACATTAGACATAATGTATACACAAACAAAAACTTGAATCGACGACTCGTTGGTGATAATAATCAATGTCAACTGTACTAAAAAGTCCTAACATGTATTCACACATCGTATCATGGAAAATCAACCAAACATTCATCATACAACTTAACTTATGATCACTTAGTTCACGAGACAGATTATAGTATGTACAAACTGATTTTATTCACTAAGAAAAGATTAAGTATAAATTCTACAAAATTTACCACAATAGAATATATGAATTAGGTTTCTCAAAAAAAATTTATTATATTTTTCTCATACATACAAAACTCACAATAATTCAACCATTACAGATATGTACCAACAGTTCAGCAGATTGCACAACAAACACTTGTTTAATGGTTCTATCAACTCATTAATCTAAATTGTGCAAGACCAATTGGGTTGTCTTCAAAACTCATAATACGAACTTTCAGAACTGGAAACAACCCGTTTGGTTTTGTCATTAGGGAGTTATGGTGTCGGAAAGACAGGCCAAAATATAACTCCCTGAATCAGCTTTGACCAATGTTTTTGTAAAATCATAAAAACTATTCAAAACATGTCCAAAAATTACAAACTTTACCTTTCTGGAAACTAGACTCATAGTGCTATATCCTAGAATCAAAAATCATTTACTAATCATCGTTTAACTGTTGTCATCAAACAAGTGAAATACATACATTTTTAGCGATGAAAGAAGATGTACTAAGCTTCAATTACTAGAAATAACACTTAAAATTGAAAATCCCCAAACTTGGTTCTTAGGGTTCTTCACACTCAACACGAATCCGGCAAAAATAGAGATAGAATAGATGGAAACCTGCACCACACGTGAATTCCTCTCGCAAAGCCCGGAATCAAAGGATTTTGTTAAGAATTGAGTGAGTTAGAGAATTAATGATTGAGGATTATGGTGGGTGTAAAGAGATAAAGAAGAAGAATAATAAGAAGGAATGAAGAGAAAGAAAAAAATATAGGTTAAATATGTGGTCAAATTAAATTGAAGAATGAGAGGGTAATTCAAAATTTTTTGAAGAAAAGAGGGGGTGAATTTAATTTGAAATTTTGAGGAAAGTGGAATTAATATGAACTAAATATGAATTTAATTTATTTTTAATAATTAAAATAAAGAGTTGTAAGTGTAAATATATATATATATATATATAACACAAATAATTAAACCTTAAATAATATAAGAAATTGTATTTTAAATATAAAAACATATAAAATAAATACAAGTGATATTTATAGTTGCTCTAAAAGAGTTGTATAAGAGTGTAGTAATCAGTGTTAACGCCCAATAAACCATACTTTCATTAGTGGGTCATACTAGTTCTTGATCGGTGTTAGTGTCCCATTATAGCATCTATCATGTCACAGTTGCTCTAAAAGAGTTGTATAGGAGTGTCATTAGTCATGGTTAGGTGTTAACGCCTGAAACACACCATACTTTTGTCAATAGGCCTTATTTGGCCTTGATTTGTGTCAATGGCCCAACATGTTATACATTCATCAATGGGCCTTGATTGGTATTAGTGGTCATTATAACATCTATCATGTCCCCGTTGCTACAAGAGGGTTGTATATGAGTGTAGTGAGCCATAGGCATGTGTCAACGCCAGATAACATGTCATACTTTTATTAATGGGCCATATTGGGCCTTGATTGTTGTTATTGGCCAATATCGTCTCTATCATGTCATAGTTACGTTAACAGGTTTTATAGGAGTGTAGTGAGTCATAGTTGGCCGTCATACTTTGCATTAATGGGCCGTCTTGGGCCTTGATTGTTGTTAGTGACCTATTGTAGTCGCTATCATGTCATAGTTGCTCTAAAAGGGTTGAATATGAGTTTAGTGAGTCATAGTTTGGTTACGCCCAATAATATGTCATACTTTCATCAATGGACATTATTGGACCTTGATTGTTGTTAATGGCCAGTATGGTCTCTATCATGTCATAGTTACATTAACAGGTTGTATAGGAGTGTAGTGAGTCATAGTTGGTCTCATCAAATGGCGTTTATGGGTATTAGTGGCCCATTATATCACCTATCATGTCATAGTCGCTACAAGGAGGTTGTATATGAGTGTAGTGATCCATAGTCATTTGTCAACGCCCAATAACATGTTATACTTTTGTTAATGGAACATATTGGGCCTTGATTGTTGTTAATGGCCCAATATATCTATATCATGTCATAGTTAATTTAACATGTTGTATATGAGTGTAGTGACTCATAGTTGGTGTTAACGCCCAGTAGCATGTCATACTTTGCATTAATGGGCCGTCTCGGGCCTTGATTGTTGTTAGTGACCCATTGTAGTCTCTATCATATCATAGTTACTCTAAAAGGGTTGAATATGAGTTTAGTGAGTCATAGTTTGGTTAACGCCCAATAATATGTTATACTTTCATCAATGGGCCTTATTGGACCTTAACTGGTGTTTGTGGCCCATTATAGCCTTTATCACATCATAGATGCTCTAAGAAGGTTGTATAGGAATGTCATTAGTCATAGTTAGATGTTAATGGCCGATAACATGTGATACTTTCATCAATAGGTCTTATTGGGCCTTGTTGGTGTTAGTGGCCCATTATAGCCTTTTTCATGTCATAGTTGCTCTAATGGGCCATATAATGCTTGAAATCTCTTAGTGGCCTATTATGGCATGTGATATGTAACATTAAATATTTAAGGGTTATATCGTGTTATAGGGAGTCATATTAAACCATAATAGACAAAAACAAGTCATACATGTCCTAATGGGCCATATTGGGCCTTGAAATCTCTAGTGGCCCATTATGCATATAATTTTAAATTGTGTCTTAAGAGGTACAACTCGCCTAACCCGTCGATATACATTAAACATATGGGTGGCAAATGGGTTGGGTTGGGTCGAAACGGGTTATGGGTCGGAACGAGTTAGGGTCGAAACGTGTCAGGGTTGGAACGGGTCAACTAAAAAAAGGTTGTTATGGTTCGGGTCGAAACGGGTCAGGGTCAAAAGGTTCGGGTCATAACGGGTCTGGGTCAAAATGGGTCAAGGTCGGAACGGGTCAAAACGGGTTTTGGGTCTTTTTTTTAACAAGGACAACGGAGGAAATGTTTTAGTTTTATCATTAAAGTTCGTGTTCCAGTCCAGTTCATTTCAGCACTTAACAGCTCATTTTTACAGCAAACATGTTAAACAGCTCGTTTCAGCGATATTTCAGTCCGTTTCAGCACTTATCAGCTCGTTTTAACGGCAAACAGCATATTAAACAGCTCGTTTCAGCAAGTTTTTAGTTCGTTTCAGCACGTAACAGCTCGTTTTTACAGCAAACATCATGTTAAACAGCTCGTTTCAGCGATTTTTCAATCTGTTTCAGCACTTAACAGCTCGTTTCAGCACTTAACAGCTCGTTTTTACAGCAAACAACATGCTAAATAGCTCGTTTCAGCGATTTTTCAGTCCGTTTCAGCACTTAACAGCTCGCTTTAACAGCAAACAGCATGTTAAACAGCTCGTTTCAGCAAGTTTTCAGTTCGTTTCATCACGTAACAGCTCGTTTAGCAAACATCATGTTAAACAGCTCGTTTTAGCGATTTTTCAGTCTGTTTCAGCACGTTACAACTCGTTTCAGCACTTAACAGATCATTTCAACACGTTTTGACCAGTTTTGCAGCAATTCAGCAATAAAAAATCAGCAGTTCAGCTCGTTTTTGCCCGTTTCAGCAGGTTACATAACCAATACTTCAAAACGTTTTGTGTTTACAATCTAGAAAACAAGTATAGGCAAACGTTTAGTGTTTTCTAAACCAGTATGCAAGTATGTCCATGTTTTCAATCCAAAACCTGGTGTCGCGTGTAACAGAGTTTTCTCAAAACCAAATGAATGCATTTGACTCGCTAACTATTATCTAGTACCAGGGCCGTCTCCGAGATTTCAAGTGCCCAAGACGAGTATAAAATATGGACCCTATATAAATTTTTTTTTCAAAAGATCAATGATAATCGTAATAAAGATAAACAAAACAAAGTTATTGTAGCAATTACGTGCACACGTAGAAAAGGTTAAGTGATAAACAAAATAGAGTTACAAATCAAGACCCCTTTATAAGTGGATGTGTATGGATGGCAAACAAAACACATTTATAAATTGGATGATTGTTAAATTACTTCTGGATCCAGACATAAACACATTTCAGTTACTATGCTCTACAATCTACGTTACATACTCCAAGTTTGTATTATTATTGAAAAGAAAATAAAGATAAAGGAAAAGTCAACATGGAAAGAAAACAGACGAGAAAAGGCAAAAGCAAAAGCAAAAGCACATGCAATAAAATATTAATTCTTTTTATCATCTCTTTCAGACCATTCCCGGCTACCCTCTGCAACCGTAAACACCGGAAAATTTTCCCGCAATATTTAGTTTTCTTTGTTATATCTTTTTTCCTTCTCATTTTCTTATCATTCACAAGCCATTGGCCTAATTTCACTGGCTGATGTTTAAAAAAACTGATATATATCAAAAAGAATTAAAAATTTGTGTGCCTTCTGCCAAAACAGTGCCCTAAACGGTCACCGAGCCCAGGATGGGGTCTAGGCCAGCCCTGCATAGTACAAGTGTTTTAAGTTATGAGAGTATGTTCAACAACACATGACTCTAAGACCCACGTATGAATTCACACACAAACACAAACTTGACCCGACGAATCGTTGGTGATAATAAGTAATGTCAACAATACCGAAAGTCCTAACATGTATCCACACATCATATCATGGCAAAGCAACCAAATATTCATCATACAACTTAACTTATGATCATTCAGTTCACGAGACAGATTCTGGCATGTGCAAACTGATTTTATTCACAAAGAAAAGATTAAGGATAAATTCTACAAAATTTACCACAGTATGAAATATGAATCAGGTTTCTCAAAAAAATTTTATTATATTTTTCTCAAGCATATAAAACTCACAATAATTCAACCATTATAGATAGGTACTAACAGTTCAGCAGATTACGCAACAAAAACTAATTTAATGATTCTATCAACTCATTAAACCAAATTATGTAAAACCAATTGGGTTATCTTTTAAACTCATAATACTAAGTTCCAGAAGTGGAACCAACCCGTTTAGGTTTGTCATTAGGGAGTTATGGTGTCCGAAAAATGGACCAGAATATAACTCCCCATATCAGGTTTGACATATGTTTTTGTAAAATCATAATTGTTTAACATCGAGTTACAAACCAATTAATAAACGAGAACGAATCTGTCAGCCAACTGTTCTCAACAAAACTCAAACCCTAAAATGTTTATGACATCTCTGGGGTTCTAATTAATCATGTTTAAAACCCCCTTTAGATTTGATCGCATGATGGTTGATGAAGTTTGGAGAAACAAGCAACGTGATGAAGAAGAGTATTGAGCTTCAATTGATGTTTATGAATTAGGTTTGTAATTGGGAGGAGGTGAAGATGATGGTCACATAAAGCATAAAGTGTGGCCATTAACTAATAATAGTCACATTTGTGGCTAACAAATATTATAAGTGTCTAACAAACAAAGTTATATGGTCACATAAACCCGTAAGTGTGGCCATATGTATTAGCTTTCAGCCACATTATTAAAGAACTATTGTGTCCGTAGATGACATTTGGCCTCACTTTTTCTAAGTGTGGCTAGTAAATGTCACATTTTTTTTGAAAGTGTGGCTAAAGATTTCGACCAGCTGTGTACAGGTACGGTTTTTAGTCACACGACCAAACATGTGGCTAAAGCTCCGAACATGTGTGACTAAGGTTCAGAATAGGTATATTTTTGTCACATGAACCAAACATGTGTGGCTAAAGGTTCTAGAAGGTGTGTTTTTTGTCACACAAATAAAATTTGTGTAGCTGAAAATATGATTGGTGACCTTTAGACCTTTAATATGAAGTGTGGCAAACTTTTGTCACAGTTTTTTTCAAAGTGTGGCGAAAAATACCTGAGTAAGTATAAATGGTCACATGAAGAATAACATGTGTGGCCAAAACATTCTGGAAGGTTTTCAAACATGTCAAAGATCTTTTAGCCATACATTTAAGCCGAAGTGTGGCAAATCGCCATGTGTGGCTAAAAGTCGATATTCACGTAGTGGTTTTAATTGCAATTAGGATCGGGTGGTCCAGGGTCTCGCGTACCTAATGTACGATAACCTATTATTGTACGTTAACGCTCCCATATATATATATATATATATATATATATATATATATATATATATATTGTGTGTGTATATATACATGGAGGGATATTTGGAAAGCTCAATTGAGTTGAGACTTGAGAAAACCCCAGATAACACACTCTCCATCACATGCTAGCATATATACACACAATTGTATGTGCGTATATGAATAGTAACATATTAGCGGGTGAAAGTACATATTACTAATTAATTTCTTTTTCGTAATTGTATATATATAACTTACAACCATCTTCATGTTACAATATTACCATTTAAATATATATAATAAATAACAGAAGAAATGGTATTAAGGAAACAATGAAAGTTGATATAGACATTGGTCTCTTTAAAGAGGGGCACTTTTGGATCTATGAAGCCGGGGCTTTTTGGGAACCTGAGCAGTGGAGGTTGAACATAACTGCAAAATTACAAAATATAATAATAACTTTATTATCATTAAAAATTAATGATTAAACCAATAATCTATTGGTTTAATTATATGGTGTTTACCCTTCACAAATATGATGGTGGATTTTATTCTTGCATATGTGAGATGTAATGGAATTATGGTGTTAACTGAATTTGTTGTTAACAAAATATTAAATATATATCATTCTCATCAGAAACTCTGATGGTGGTAAGATAGTTAAGATGTAAATAAATAAGATGTCAGGGTTCAATCCATTTATAAATGGAAAATTTTAGTTTATAAAAAAATGTTAAATATATAAAAGATGGTGCACATTTTAGTAGGATTGGCTTTGCTATTCAAAAGGGGGTTGCGGCGCAGCTTGTTGCCCGTTTGCCTGCCACTTTATTGTAATCGTTTTATAGTAAAAGGCAAATCTAATTATTATTATTTTATTTTCAAATACATTTATTAATAATATTGAATACCTCTTTATGAAGCCTTTTAAGTTTAGCGTTCTCTTTCATTGGTCTTAACACTTCATGCTCCAGTTCGTCTTCACGAGCCTGCAAATATTTAGAACAATTTAATCATTTATATAATATTACCTATTACTATTTCAACTTTGAAGTTAGTGTCATTACCACCACCCATTTTTACATACATTATACATATGGAGACAAATAAATAAGTCGGCGAAATGATTATGTGAGATGTAATTAGAACACAGGAAACATGGTTAGCGAATAATTTATTTTCTTTTTATGATCAGGATTACCTCAAATACTCATTGAAGCTCTTAGTTTTGTTGGTTGTAACGACAAGGTATCACAATTTATGTGACTGATCCGATCCAAAGGAAATTTAAACGTCATATGGAAACACTACAAGAAAAACACCATATAGGGACGAAATCTATAGACACAATGCAAGTTGTTTCTATAGTTCACCATATAGGGACAACATATTGTCTCTATAGAAGTTTCCTTCTTTTTAAGTTTGATAAGCTTATAGAGACAACAAGTCGTCCCTATAGATTGAATATAACATTTTTTTATAATTTTCTTTAATTCGGGTTCGATGAAAACAAGCACTAAAAAATGTTTTAATTGTAGAGATGACATGTCGTCTCTACAACATTTCATATACATATATATATTTTTTTGGTTTTTTATAATTAATGATAAAAATAAAAAATTCAAAATATTATAATTTATAGAAACGACAAGTCGTCCCCATAAATTTTGAGTAAAAAGAATTTACTTTCGGGTAAAATTTTCACGATGCTGAAAAAGAAAACTATGTTAAAATAATATAACCTATAGAGACAACATGTCGTCCCTAAAAAGTATTCATGAATAGGCTTAGCATCCTACCAACACCCAATGCCCAACACCACCACCACCAACAGTGTGCCGCCACCACCACCAACGTCCGCCACCACCACCACCACCGTCAACCACCCACCACCGCCACCGTCCATCACCACCACAACCCATCATCGGCCACAACCACCATCCACCACCACCACCCACACTGTCCGCCACACCCATCCACCACCCATAACCACCGTTTTCCACCATCAACCAGCATCCACCACCACCCACCGCTCACCACCACCACCCACCGTCCGCCACCACCACAGTCCACCACCTACCGTAAGCCACCACCATCGTCCACCACCCACCACAACCGTCCATCACCACCATGGTCCACCATCACTGTTCATCGCCTACCACCAATCATCCACCACCACCCACCGTCCGCCACCACCACAGTAGGCCACCACCATCGTCCATCACCACCACCGGTCCATCACCACTGTTCATCGCCTACCACCAATCATCCACCACCACCCACCGCTCACCACCACCACCACCCACCGTCCGCCACCACCACAGTCCACCACCCACCGTACGCCACCACCATCGTCCACCACCCATCACAACCGTTCATCACCACCGGTCCACCACCACTGTTCATCGCCTACCACCAATCATCCACCACCACCCACCGTCCGCCACCACCACGGTCCACCACCCACCGTAGGCCACCACCATCGTCCACCACCCACCACAACCGTCCATCACCACCATCACTGTTCATCGCCTACCACCAATCATCTACCACCCACCACCCACCGTCCGCCACCACCACAGTCCACCACCCACCGTAGGCCACCACCATCGTCGACCACCCACCATAATAAGATAAAATCATATTATAGACAGTTTTTGTCTTAAAAAACAAACAGCTCCTAAGTATTTGTATGTGTGTGTTCGATTGAATCAGACGAGTAATCTAAGTCCATTGAGCACACTCAATAATTCGAATGCCCATAGTAAGTGTGGATACACGAAATACCGTATTCAGTTATTCACAAAGAAGGATAAGCTCAATTAGAACTACTAAAAGGTGAGTTGATGACGGTTTTCTAAAGAAAATGACCGGTTCATGTAAGTGTATGTTTACCGTTTGTAGGGACAACATTATCCATAGCTATAGGTAAGCCTATAAACACAACATGTCATCCCTATAAGTAAATATTTAGTGAGCACGGTGTAAACAAAAAGCAAAAAGAAAATGATTTACCTATAAAGACTAAATGTGGTCTCTATAGGTAAATATAAGTATTTTATAGAAGTGTAGAGTAAAAAAGAATCAAAACAATTATTTTGGGGCTAAATGGAGGGAAATATACATAGGCGCCAAGTTAAGCAAAAAGCAATTTCCCCCAAATCTCAAATCTCCACCTGATAGTGATAGCCACCATTGAAGCAATGCACCTCTCAGCACCCCCATTTTGAAGCTTGAGAGTAAGAAACATGCTATTTCTTGTTCAGTTTGTTAAGTTAGAAACACATATTAATATTATTCCTTGATCTGGGCAACAGATAAGGGTTTGTGGTGTTTTCAGTTGTAGTTTTAAAAAAGTAGTTAATTTCAGCCTTATTTATGCAGTGTTAGAAACATATGTTACTGTAGTGTTAAAAAATTAGTTAATTTCATACCTTATTTATGTTTTAAAACTGGGTTTCTACAAGTTTGGGTCAAACTTAAAGGTCGCCTGTGTCATATTAATATGGATTATAGATGCGAGTGTTCTTAATTGGTTTACTTTTGTCGAGACTTTTTGTTGGCTATTGTGTATTCGTTGGGTTTTGTACTGTTGTTTATATTTATGCAACCAAATTGGTTGTTAATAGCTACTATAAGAAATTAAGTATTATCAACCTTGTTTGTTTTTGATGACAGAAAACATGAACCATTTGTTTGTGCATTTTTATACAAAACTATAGAAAGCTACTATAAGTATTATCAATTGGTTATCGATCTAACCCAATTTTATTAAATGTCAGTACTATGCAAATGAATTATTAGCATTGGCCTATGGTCCAACGAGAGCATGTTCTTACGATGCTTGCATAGTCAATGGAGTTAGATTTGTGGTACATAACCGTGATAACCGACACACTACTCAGAACAGTGGTGTCGTTTCAATAGGAGAAGATGGTACTCTATTCTATGGTCAATTAGAACAGATCATAGAGTTGAAGTATCTAAATAAATACTCGGCTGTACTATTTCGTTGTAAATGGTTTGACACGTCAGGTAAAAGACTAATTAAGAAAAACAATACTGTTGATATCGACATCAGTCGTGAATGGTTTGTTGGTAATGAATGGTATGACGATCAGCAATATATATTAGCGACACAAGCTAAACAAGTCTTTTATCTACAAGATCCTTCTCAAAGAAGCGGCAATTGGAGGGTTGTGGAAGACGTTCACCATCGAAAACTTTGGGATCATCCAAGTATGAGTGCTTTTAATGAGATAGATATATTGCACGACACTCAATCATTTGATTACAACTTAGTAGTCGACTCAGGCTTTGATGAAGATTTTACTGAAGATGAAAATTTCATTAATGATAATGGTGACACAATAACTATTGCTCCGGTTGTGGATGATGACAATTTTATTGATGAAGACGAAGAAGAGGATGAGGACGAAGACGAAGACGAAGACACATACCTTTTAGATGAGGAAGACGATCTTATTATAGACACATGCTATTCTAGTGATGATTCCGATTGAATGCATGTATATAAGTTATTCATGTTAAATTGTGAATATTTATTTAGAATGTTTATTATATCTTTATAACATGTATTTGTTTATGTGAAAGGAATGGCAGATGTTGCACATGGACACGGGGGGGATGGTGGGAGTCAGGACCCCAATAGGAATCAAAATAAAATCTCTAGCGTTTGTGAGTCTTATAAGTTGTTCAATCTAATTATATGTCCTCGTATATTGAATATTTCTTTTAGTTTGCTAACTTTTCTATTTCATGTATAAATATGCAGCCCAAGCCAAAGGAAAGCGTGGACCAGGGAGAAATATAAAGTTACATAATAAAAGTCAACAAAACGCGAGTGAGCCACTTCCCCTTGAAGTTCTTGAAGGGGCACGCCAATATAAGTTTGTTGGATCGAATGCCTTGGATTTTGTAAGATTGATCTCCAACACTATTCTAGCACGAGTTCCTTTGCATTATGAAAATTGGCAGGCTGTTCCAGATGAGGATAAAAATAAAGTTTATCCCGAACTTTTCGTAAGGCCTCCATGTGTAATTAATTATATATTTGTATTTCAATTTTGTAACTTTTACATACTTTCCAATTATTTCTTTTTTACAGGATTTCTTTGATCTCAACAAATTTAAAGATGGCGACCCCATCAGGTGGTCAAGGATTCAACTTGGAATTACTGCTGATTGTCAGAGACGTTACACATCTCGAAAGTCTAAATTTAAGAAACATTTGAAAAAAATGGAGGTTATGCCGACGTTGAAACAGCAAATAAGTGTCCCCCAAAAAATTATGATGTGGGCAAGTGGGTTAAGCTTATTTATGATTTGTTTATGGATCCCAAATATAGGTTGAGATGTGAAGCAAATAAAGATAACAGAGCAAAACAAAGATACCTGAGTTTTCAAGGTAGTCAATCTTTTGCCCAAATTCAACACATATCGGTAAGAAAAATTGTCAATATTACCCAAAGATCTATTAATTTTCATATTGAAATCTAGAAATTAGTATTTTTGGTGTTTACAAAGGAGGAAAAACCGGAAGTGCGAATCGTATTGATATTTTCAAGAAAACGCATTTCAAGGAAGGGAAAGGATGGGCAAACAAGGAATGTGAAGCAGATTGGGTAAGTAAAAACCTTTTTTTATATGATTTGGTATCTTATTATTATGTGCTGGTGTCCAATAGAGCTTAAATGAGGTATTAAAAGTCTTTTGTTAAATAATTGTAAAATTTTTCATTATGGCTTCAGTAGGTATTCAAAAGAGCTTATATTATTGTAAAAAACTATTTGCTATATGATTTAGTATCTTATTTAATTATGAGTTCTCTCTTTTGGTTCGTATAATGAGTACAATAACTGAATAACAGTTGTAGTTTCGCGCAACGCGCGGGTTTCGTTAGCTAGTTATTCTTAGTATGTTGCATTGTTGAGATAGATGCAATGCTATTGTCTATTTTTAATTATTTGAATAGGTTGGTTCTGCTCGTTTTATAGCAGTTTTGTTGTCATGTTATAGTAAAAAAAACATCTTATGTATTGTTTAATGTAGGGTAAAATTCAAGACGAGTTAGCAAAAACGTTAAAAGATTCGGCTGATCCAGCAACAGTTGATGAGATTGGGGTACTCCATCGTGCTTTAGGTCCTAAACGGGGCTACATACGTGGTGTTGGACGTGTTGTGAGAAATGTAACCCCAGAAATATCGCGGTCATACCCTCCGCCACAGCAACAACAACAATTGCAAGACATGCAAGAAGAAATGAAAAAAGTGCAACAGCAACTGCAAGAATTGCAGCAGCAGCAAGCTACCCAGCAGCAGCAGGCCGCAACAGCAGCAGGCCGCTCAACAGCAGCACATCACCCAGCATCAGCAACAAGTGTCACCATTCTCAAACCAAGCATTACTGGAAATAATGCAACAACAAAACCAACAACACCAGTTTCTAATGCATCAAATGACGCTGCAGTTCCAACAAGAAATAAATGATTTGAAAAGAAAATTGCCTCAACTTGATGAAGATGATGAAGACGATGACTAGGAACTGAATGTTTTGCCTTTATTTAGAAGTTTGAATATCCTGCGTTTTGAACTTTAAATATCTTGTATTTTGAACTTTAAATATCTTGTATTTTAAAATTTCGCTTAATATTATGTGTCGTTTTACCTTTTTATATTGTTTAATTCAGGATAAAATGAAAATTAAAAAATATATATATATATATATATAATTCCTTTAGAGGCGACATATCGTCCCTATTGGTTTATTAGAATATTTCAATTTTAAAAGCTTTTATTTTGTAGGGACGACATATCGTCTTTAAAGATTTCATATAAATTTTTTGTTATTAGTCTAATGAGACGACATGTAGTTCCTATAAATTGAATATATTTTTTTTTTACTAAGACCACCCGTAGTGGGTGAGTTTTGTGTAGCGTTTAGGACCAAAACGCGGGGTACACCGCCCCCCCCCCCCCCTGCGTTATAAGATTTTTTTTTTTTGCTACGTTGTGTACAAAACGCGGGTGATGGCACAAAAATCAAAAAATGGACCGTTGAATGTTACCGTTGGTGATTAAATAAAAAAAAATTAATTTCTTTATATATTAAACCAACTAATTCTCAATCAAAACTTATCAAATTTATAAAAATTCTCTTTCAACTCTACAATTCTATAATTCCTTTACACCAAATTCACTATATATGGATCCTCCATCTATATATAAACAGTTTTTCGGACGACGAAGAGGGTGAAGACGACGACGACGACAACAATGACGAATAGTTTTTTTTTTATTTTCTTGTAATATTTATTTAATAAAATATTATTGTTATTTGATTATTCTTATTAAAAATTAAAAAAAAAAACAAAAAGTGTAAAAGTAACTGGGCGCCACGTGACGCATAACCCCTGGATGTGGAGAGTTATAACAACAGCCTGTTTTTGTACAAAACCATAACTCTGACTGGGCGCCGCATGGCGCATAACCCCTGGTAGTGGAGCTTTAATTGTATTGAGACGACTTGTCCTCCCTACAAACTAAAAGTAAGTATTTTCTACTTAAATTTGTTGACACCACATGTCGTTCCTAAAAGTAATCTATGGAGACAACACCTATAGGGACGACCTAAGGACCTATCGGTACAAGCGTGTAGTGACCAAACATGTGTAGATAACATGTTGTCCCTACAGGGAATTTAGACCTATAGAGAGGACATGTTGTCCCTAAAAGCCTAAAAGGTCTCATCCCCATACATCTAATTTCTTGTAGTGGAAAAAAGCAAGCAACTCAGTAGGGAAAAAAAAGGTATAGGTCTATCACGACTGTATTGCTAGCTCGCAGCAATGAAAACGAAAAGTTAAGGGTGTAATCTGATCATATTCTTTGTATAGATTAATAATACCGGTCAATGGATTATACTCTAAATTACTACAATTGAATTTGCTGAAAAATAAAAGAAAAATCGTAACAGTTGATCGACAACCAAGCTAGCTTAAAGCTAAAGATGAAATAAAGTGGATTAGGTAATGTGGGTGAGAGACAACCATGCATAATCATTGTGTATACGTAGTTTTTTTTCTTCTTCTTCTTTAACAGACAACGAATTCTTTAAATAAGTTACTGTCTAAATACATTACATCGGGATATACTTATCATTCGATCCGAGAAAACCCTTAGTTAAGGTCAACACTACATAGTTGTCTTAATATATTATATAATAAATTGATTTATAATAAATTGTAATTAATTTATTATTTCGTCTTTACCATGCTTATACAGATTGAAATTAAAAGATATGATTATATATTAACACCCCATCTTAGTTAAAGCATAAATCCAAATCATCCATCCATTCGTCCACTTGAAGATAATAAAAACAAATTAACTAAATAATATTATCCTTTCCATTAGTATACAATTGGGCAAGTTGATATTACGAAGTTTTATTCATATATTTATAATAAGATTATCCTGTACAACATATTACTATTTTTTTACGACGATCACTTGAATAAATTCTTGAAAAATCTTAGGGGGTACTTTCCGATGTCAGGAGGCTAATTCATCTAAAAACACAGTCTTGAAATATTTCTTAGATGTGTGAAATGTTTATTAACCCTTGATTAGGTTGTCAATGAGCTATATTGGTGTAGTTATAAGAGAAAGACTTAGTGTTCCATGCACAATTCATGTATGGTGTACCTATCATTTAGTTTTGGAGGCACCGAGTGATGATGGGAGACTTGACGAGTATGTGACGTTCACTAGTTGGATCCTTGAACTGAAAGGGTTTTACCTCATTGCATTGTCGTGCCTTCAGGCAAGATTGTTCATGGGCATTGGCCTTTGGTGGGAGTTTTCCCAGGATCGAAAAACAAATGTATTTTGATGTGGTGAATTTAACCGGTAGCCTATTTGTAAAATTTGTTGAATGTTAAAAAGAAAAACCGTTGATCTATTAGGTTATTATAGAAAGTATTATTTATGGAAAGAATATAAAACATTTTTTACTCTTGATAAGTGGGTGACGATAATTGTTCAACTTAAGATGGAAAAAGCATCTTCTTTAATATTCTCATCATAGTTTTAGGCACCCTTTAATCAGATTAATATTAATATTAATATCAAATAACCACTTCATTTAAAATTAATAATGCCTTGGATTTAGATGCTGACGACTGAAAGCTAATTTAATTGAAGATGAATAAGTTATTATGGTCTAAAGAAAAGCCGGTGTCAAGCTATTCAATCAATATTGATCACGTCTATGTGTTAGCTTATTTCAATGGTAAACCAGCCATTATTGAAAAACTAGCGGGTGACATAAAGACGAGCTGCGACAAACTTATGGGTCAAGCATCTGGATAATAATTATATATACTCTAGTTTCACCTTTGCTAATTTTCCTTTGTAACAGTTCAAATTTAATTTTCTATAAACTTTCTTTTAATTTACATTTATTTGGATTTCTTCATATCCAATCGTTTAATTAACATTTATTTGGTTTCTTGGTTGTAAAACTCAAAGTGACCATAATTAACTCCAAATGATCACATTCAAGACGAAATGAGCAAATTAATTATATACATTACAGTTAACTTAGCTTAGATATTACACAATTAGTATAAATATAAATATTTATATATATATATATAGATCAATATATACACAATATATATATATATATATAGAGAGAGAGAGAGAGAGAGAGAGACATAGAGAGATCAGACACCTGTTTTCTTGCTCTTGATCGAGCAGCTGACTCACGATTCTTCATCAAACGCTTAAACTTTTCAGTGTATTCAGGAGGTGATGTTTGTTTCACTATGATGACATTAGGTGAAGTGACTACTATTGAATTGGTATGTGGTGGTTCTTGATCATGTCCAGAGTTGCCACTAGTACTCAGGCTTAACATGGTGGTGAGTGGTGGTACTGATGGTGGTGGAGAAGGATAGTGGATGGTGGGGCGGGCAGCCGGAGCAAAGAAATCTTGGAAGTGATGAGTGGTGGGAGGGTGGTGAAGTGATGGGAGGCTGCTTATGTCTTCCCATACATCATCCATAGGTTTCATTGCTTAAAAATAGAAAACTTGATGTGTGTTTGTGAAGATGTAGTGAATATGAGGGTGGTGTGGTATGGTGTGGTGGGGGAGATCATGTTTCACTTGGATAATTATTATTATAATGAGGGTAAGTTATGTGTTAAATACTTGTTAATTACATTTACCATAGAATAATATTATGTTTGAGTCCCATTTGCTAAAAGGAATATATATTTTTGTTTCAGGAAATATAATATTTATTAATATTACATATATCAAAACATCAAAAAAGGTTATTACTTTATCTAAGTATCATACAAGAAGCATAACCAACAATGACATGATATTCTATTCATCATGCCTCTTAAGTCTAACCATAGATAATGTTCGGGTTTGTACGTGGAATCATACATCATACACACTTAAAGAAAATGGTAATTATACATTGAATGTTAAATGCCCCAAACATCAAGATAACAAATTCAGATAAACACGTTCACAATGTGATAATTAGCATATACATGACTATATGTGTAAACAAAGATACATGACGTGTAATGCTTTACAATAAAGACCACGTAACATAGTAATGAAAGGCGAAATGGAATGAACTATTGTGAAGGAATAAAAAAATTTGGTTGGTTAATAAAACAACCATTAAAAAAACATGTACGTAGGAATGCTTATGCATAGTAAGATTGCTACTTAATTAAGTTAAAATCTTTGTTATAACAAAGCCTTGATATTTATTGCATTAATTATGAGAAATCAAGATGACCTGTATAAAAATGCTAGAGACCAAAAACCAAGGTTCTCATTGGGCTTCCTTTAGAGGCGGAGCATCTAAATACGATGCTATCAAAAACATCGGAATTCCTGAAGATATCATTCTCAAGAGTCTATCGCCACTAGAGGTGCGCTAAAACCGAGCCTTGTACAACTTCATCACTTGAGATGTGCTAAAACTTGAGCTCAATACAACTCCGCCACTAGAGTTTAACTAATTCATTTCATAGATTAATTTATATTCAACATTCTATATTAGTTTTCAGTATGTATTAAAATTCCATATTTTATATTTATATTCATAAATTGTAATCATAGACGAGGAAATAAATGTAGTTTGTAGATTTGTTTGTTTTTTTGTGCGGAATTTTTTTATCACAAAAAATTATTTTTCAGATTTATTGTATTTTTATTACAGAAAATTAAAAGGTTTATTTCTTTCAAACTAATTATCAATAGCCCATCCATCGGTAAGTAGTCGAACTTTGGTGTCGATAATTCGTTAGTAAAGTTGTCGTCGTTGAACCATCGATAAAACAATCAGTATTCATATGAAAAGGTATCACCCACGAAGCATCGCCAACGCCCGACCAAGGTGGATGTTACCTTAGATGTTAATAATGCATATTTGTCACATTATCCTGAAGATGTGTATGAAAAAGTTTGGACAAGTCTACTGGAAAAGTTGGTAAAAACGGTTTTTTTTTAAATTCAAACATTATAGCCGTTAGAAACCGGTTCCAACGGCTATATAGCCGTTTTTGACCGTTGGAACCGGTTTTATTACTATATTTAGCTAATTTTCATTCTATAAATATCAATGTATGAGTGTGTACTTGTTAAACCACTTCCAAAACTATAAAACACACTCCAAAACACAATTAAGCTTAAACCGACAACAAATGGCAACTAATGACGACGTTGTTATGGTGATCGAAACAACAAGATGCCCCGATGTTTGGGTTCATTACGATTTGTGTCTAATGACCGACTCACATGAGATGGCACGTTGCAAATATTGCTCGAAGTTTCTTAAAGCAGGGTCCAACTCGACATTACGAAAACATACGAATAAGTATTGTCGAGAGAAAAGAAGTTTGGATGCTAAAAAAGCGAAAGTGGGAGAATCGTCCGGCTCTACAACCCAAAAATAAGTATTCCCGAATTAAAACGACGGACTTTGTTTTTTAAGTTTTAGTTGTTATGTTTTATCGTTTATGTTTTAATAATGTTTGTAATAGTTATTGTTTAAATAAATAAAATGTTCGTCGTTATTAAAAAAGTAACAAAAAATTAATCATGAGTAACAAAAGTAATTATAATTAAACAAATCAAAACTAAATATTAGTTGAACAAGTTACAAATAATTTTACTAAAACAAATAAAAAACACAAATTACAACTCTTCTTCGTCTTCATTCTCGTCTTCACCCTCGTCTTCGTTATCGGAAGAAACCCCGTCCTCCGCCTCCTCATCATGAATATGACGCTCTATTGGTATTTCGTCTTCAAAGTTCGCCTTGTGTTGTACACGATCCACCGCATCCAAATGGTCCTTTAGGCAAATGCAAACCTCTAGAGACTCGGGAGTTAATTTTGTTCTTCGCATAGATAACACCCTCCCACTAAGAGAAAAAACCGATTCGGAAGCAACCGTTGAGGCTTGTACGGCAAGCAAATCACGAGCCATGGCGGATAGAATGGGAAATTCGTTTTGATAACCTTCGTCATCCACAATCAAATCCCAATTCTTCCATATGTCTTCGTTGCGGTTATGGTTGACTACCGTTACAACCCTTGGGTCCTCCGTAGCAGGAACGGGGGCAACAAAAACACTCTTCTTAGCCTTCTTGTTAGTTTTTTTGATGGGTGCCATAATAATATTTAGTTGGATGGTCGGGTAACGGAACGGGTTTGCTAAAGGAGTAGTATTTTAGTTTGTTTTTGAGTTTGGTGGTGAAACAAGTAATGGAAAACAACTTATATATAGTTTTTGGGCTACAAGAACCGGTTCCAACGGCTATATTACCGTTGACGGCTATTATTTGTCTAAAAAACCGGTTCCAACGGCACTATTACCGTTGGAACCGGTTACAACGGCTATTTTGTGTCTCAAAAACCGGTTCCACCGGCTATATTACCGTTGGAACCGGTTCCAACGGCTAGTTTGACCTGTGTTTGACTTTTCAAAAAAAACTCGCCGGAACCGGTTTTTTCGGGTAGGAACCGAACCGGTTACAATTAGGAACCGGGTTGGAACCGATGGGGACATACAAATATGAGAACCGGGTACGATTTTCAGGTACAAAAATACCCAAACAGGGTTTTGGGCCAACCGGGTAGGAACTAGAACCGGTTCCGGTTCGGTTCCACCAGTTAGGTTCCGGAACCGGTTTTTTTGTGCACGTCTAGTTGAGGGGGATTCTGTTTAAAAGAGGTTTTGTTACTTATGGTAAAATTATAAGCGGCCCTTGATTAAATCATAACAATAAAAAAGAAAAACATATAACTTACGAGATGAGTTTTATTGAACAAGTTCTTATAGACCAAACAATAAGAATTCCTAAAACTCAAAACCGTCAAAAGGTGTTCAAACTCGATAAAAAATTTAATAAAAGAAATAATAATAAAGAAAGAGACTATAAAATGGCTGGCATAACATATGGCAAATAAAAGCTATTAAAAATGAGTGTAAAACTCTTACAAACACATGTCCCTAAATACACAAAAACATAGACCACATGCACCATGCTGAAACAAGCCTTTCCTTAAATGCCACATCAAGCTGCCGCCTGAATTGGCCCGTTTGATCTGAATACACGACCCCTGCCACGGCCTCCTCTTCCATGTCCACGCCCTGTGAAAAAATCCATATGTTTTAAAACTATGTGTCTCTCGTGCCCCGGTTTAGAGAATGTTAGATATTTCACAATGACTATTTTACCCCTTTTTTATGTTTACACACACATGACCTAAACAAGCATCCACAAAAAACACAGACAATAAACATATGGTTTGAACTACTTAATCTGGTTAAGTGGCTCCGTTATAGCTTAACATTTTTATAATATCCACTTGACCGTTAAGAGCCGAAATTACTCAAAATTGAAACTCTAATAAAAAATCCCTCATCTCCCTTTGAAATAGTTTTTAACAGTTGGGACATACTAAACTATATTTATCACACCAAAAAAGCACCTGACATGTTTTATTCTATCAACCCGTTTCTTTCATACCAATTTTTAACTTTATATATTTGACCAACTAGCATTATCATAATGTTGCGTAACTTTATGTGTTAATAAGAAATGTTAAACTAGCAATTTTCATAATGTTACAAGTTGAGAAAGTAGTAATACCTCTCCCCTGCTGTGCGGGTGCTTCTTGATTATATCCACCATCATACCGATCATCCACATAACCACCATTATTATCATAACCGCCCCTACCATGACCCCTGAAATTACGACCTCGCCCTCGACCCCTACCCCTTGTGTATTCACGAGGAGCATCCCACTCCACATCCTCATATTCTCCTGTTGCATAATCATTTCATGTGAATATACTCATAACAATAAAGAAATCCAAACTGAACATCAAAAAATATATATTACCTCTACCCTGCTGCATGGGTGATTCTTGATTATATCCTCCATCGTATTGATCATCCACATAACCACCATTATTACCATAACCGCCCCTACCACGACCTCTGAAATTGCGACCTCGCCCTCGGCCCCTACCCCTTGGGAAGTCACGAGGTGCATCCCACCCGGCATCCTCATAGTCTCCTGTTGCACAATCATTTCATAAGAATTTCATATATTTGATTGATTATAAATAAGCATTAGCCAAACAGATAGACTTAATATGAAATAATATAATTATGCTGAAGGTTGGCAAAATGTTACAACAAGATGAGAAAGCAATAGTACCTCTCCCCTGCTGCATGGGTGCTTCTTGATTGTTTCCTTCATCATATCGATCATCCACATAACCATCATTATTATTATTGTAACTTCCCCTTCCACGACCTCTGAAATTATGACCTCGCCCTCGGCCCCTACCCCTTGTAAAGTCACGAGGAGCATCCCACTCTACATCCTCAGACTCCCCTGTTGCACAATCA
Organism: Bidens hawaiensis; assembly: GCF_021521415.1. NCBI lineage: Eukaryota > Viridiplantae > Streptophyta > Magnoliopsida > Asterales > Asteraceae > Bidens > Bidens hawaiensis. Next base: position 1,225,279 of record NW_027491351.1, read on the forward strand.
TCAAGTAATCACACTAGGTAAATTTAGAATTGATTTTTGTTTCTTTTTCACAAAATTAGATCATACCAGGAACAGGTCCGGATCGTCCTCTTCCTCTTCCTCTTCCTCTTCCCCTTCTACCACGTCCTCGGCCCCTTGCAGTTGGTGAACCCTCTGCATAAGAAAGAATGTCAAACTACTCAAATACCCTTCAAAGATCAACAAATGTACTAATATAGTGTTACTAAAAAAACATACCTCCTTCATACTCAAATTCAGTTGCAGCCTTCACTTGGTCAGCTGGCAGTGGGGGCTGATAACTGCAATCAATTCATCACACATTATGATACACACAAAGTAGAACAAAAAATGATTTCATGTGCAACAACATGTTCATAATCTTCGTTAATTCAAGGAACAGTTGCATCAATGAAATAACCTAAAAGTAGCAAAATGGGTCGAACAAAACCCGATACAATCAGTTCTGAAGTGAGCCACAATACCTTTAGAGGGAACCTATGGTTACTAATACAGAGATACATGTATGAAACATATAACAACTAAGATGCCTTGAAAAATATACATATTTCACCTCAATGCTATCCAGAACCATGCATTCTTATATGAAATAACGACCTATGAAGTCAACATCGGTGGTATCTCGGTTATCAGTCCTCGTGTGAAATAGCGATCAGAATATCGGTACCGATCATATCAACGATATTGAGTGATATTTGACCGAATGACCGATATCAGTGTTTTAAGTCTTAATTTTCAACTTTTAGTGTTTAATCTTTAATGCTAGTTTTTTGAGTATTAATCAGTTCCTACTTGCTACAATTGCTAAGTGTTACTGTTGCAAGTTGTAAAAGGATAATTTGTTAATGGTAGGAGAGTATACTGAATTGTTAGTGTTAAAGTGCTATATATATAAATTCTACATGATATTAAAATTACCGATATCCCACCGCGATAACCGATATCTCAGATAATCCGATAATTTTCCGCATTAACTGCTTAGATAACTACATGATTACCATTGACTGAAAAAAAAAAGCATAGAAAACATAAAAGTCCATGCATTCTGATATGATATAACGACATGATTACCAATAACTATGGAAAAAAGAAAGCATAGAAAACATAAAAGACCAACTCACCCAATGGATGATGTATCCAACTCCTTTTTGGACAGAGTTACAGTGATCATTGAAACATGCCTTGTGGTTTCTAGACTGCAGTAGCACAAAGCAGAAAGAAAATTAAAAATAAAAGAGAATCAAAAAACAATTGTTTTTTAGATAGGACCACAAAAGATAAACTTACGGAAGTAAGCCTTCTTCAAGCGGTTCCCATGTATCAGTTATGTCTGTGGATCCAATGGATGTAATTTGGTGAAGACCAACAATTCTCCTCTGTGATAAAATCTCAAGACTTCATAAATGGATATACCAGTAAATGCTGAAAGATTTAAGTTGTGAAGCATTACATACCTTTATCAGCTCCACAATTGTTACTGTCTTGTTGATTGCTCTGCCCATTGCTTTAAACACAACTTCTGAAGAGCCTTTTTCCTATTAAATAGTAGAATAAAGTGAAGAGTAACAAAATAGGTAAATATAATTATATAACTCAAAAAGGCTTATATATAGAAAAAAAATACAAAACAGAGTGCCAAATCTTACCAGCTTAACATGTTGATCTGTATGACCATATTTAAGATTCATATTGATTTGGTAAAATTATGTAACTAGGCATGCAAACAAACCGAACGTTCAAAGAATGTTGTGAACATAAAAATTGTGTTCATTTAGTTAAACAAACAAACATGAACAAGTATCTCGTTCACTCATTTATTTTCATGAACGTTCGTTTGTGTTTGTTGGCTTATATTTTTTTCATGTTCATTTATGTTTGTTAGTTTAAGCTCATTCGTTTTCTTTCGCTTATATACTCATTTAAAATTTATAGGCCCATTTCAACTTGGAACTGTTTTAATAACTTTGTAGGCCCAACACATTGTTCTACACATTACTTTCAACTGGCTTAGCTCAGTTATGTTCGCTCATCTATGTTGAGTACTTCAGTTATGCTCATTTGTACTGTTAATGGACAAACATAAGCAAACACGAACAGGAACCACGTCCGTTTAATTGTTCGTGTTCGCCATTTGGTCGGTTAAAACGAACAAACACAAACTGTTCGTTCAGTTTTGCAAGAAATTACCTGAAGCAAAGTCATTGCATAGGTGATATAGTTCCGCATCCTTCCCTGGCTGGTAATTCGAATCTCATTCTCATTAATTGGTTGCTCTGCTCTTGGCTTTTCCACCTTCTGGTACCGATCCATCTTCAAACATCAAACACACAAATCAAAACCTTTATTGAAATCACTAAAATTTTATATTTCTAACGGGCCAAACATGATATTTCCTTAACTGTATGATGAAAGCATGCAACTTGACACTAGTTAAGAGAAAAATAAAAAGCTACACAACATTTTAAATACTGATTTTGCACAAAAAATAACACATAATAATAATAAAATAATATAAAAAAAGCACAGAAACTTTATTCAATTGTTGTGAAAATGTCACAGAAAAGGTAGACAAACAACTGAATTAAAAAATATTAAAAAATTGGCTAATTATTTCTTATAATTGATTGCAAATAAGATTACATGATCCGTCTTCATAAATGATTTCTTATTAGTAGAAATTTCATTATAACTTACTACAGGACCGTCACTGAAACTATCACTCATTCACTCCAATTATCAACAACAAAATTGTAAGGAATTTAAATTATGCAGTCTAATAACTCACATATAAATAACTTTGAATCAAATAATATTATGAGTGATAATAATAATAATAATAATAAATAAAACCGTAAAATAATAATAAAAAAAAAACAAATAAATTCACAGCACAGAAACAATAGTATGATTCATTATAATCTACAGATAATAATTAGTATGATTTAAAACTTAATTTGCACGTAAGCTTAAACAAATGCATAAACTTAATTATTCAAAACTACAAGAGAAACAATCACTCCGACGAACGACAAAAAACAACAAAATCGAATGCAAAAGGCCTCAAATTGGCTAAAAATATATGAATTGGAGTGTAATTAATAATAACTTGATAGAAACAGTAACAATGGAATGGAAGAATACGAGATCAATACACAGAGGATGTATATATGTATATATACCTGTATTATTATTGGATTGGATTGGATTGATTGAAGTTTGTTGTGTTTAAACCCTAAACCGCCTGGCGATATGGTTGGGAGGGAGTATTTATAGATAGATTGCAACTGTTTTCGTTTGCCCTAAACTCATCTCTCTATATAAACAGTTGCACCAGTTAGTTGACTGCTTTTCAGATTTTGGGCCGGCCTTTTGCGATAATGGGCTACTTTACTCAATCAGGGTGTTTGGTAACGTAATCATCCCAGTTTTTGCCAACAAAGTCAAGAACCGAATAGGTTTGGATTTTTCATCAGGTAGAGGTAGAATCGGGTCGGTTTCATTTTTTCTAAGGAACTAGAACCAGTCTGTAGCGGAGAGTCAAGTAGGGTCGGTTCTGGTTCAGATACGAAACTGGGTTTGGAGTGACAGTGAAAACTAAAACAAAATAAGAAAGTCGTTGATGTTTGTCTCAGACTTTTGAGTTTTGTTGATTGGCCGTTGTTTAGACGAGTTGATTGGCTGAATTGTTAAACTTGTGGGTCAATCTGAATTAAAATAAAACGTTCGTTAACTAAATTGAGTTGAATTAAGCTAATGAAAACTTTGTATACAATGTAGATATGTTTTAGATTTAACAGTGTCTCGGAATTTTAAGATGATAATAGAGGTTTCATTCACATGTGAAATTATTGTGAAGAGGATGAAGCAAGTTTAGAGTAAAAATGTTGTGAGGTGCACAAACCGTTACCGTTACAAAATTTTCTAATCTGACTTGCATTTTACAAAGTCATAGTTAAAATTAGGGGTGTTCTTTGGGTTTGTTTTTTGGTTTCAAGTTTTTTGGGTTTTAAAGTTTTAAACCGTGACCCAAAACCCAACCCAAATCTCTCACGGGTTTTTCGGGTTTGGGTTTTTTCGGATTGGGTTAATCGAGTTTCGAGTTTCGAGTATCTTAGGAAAAAAAATTAAAAACTACAATGCTAAAATTAAAACAACATATTCTTCTTTGCTCGTAACACAAATAATAAACCAACTAACTTGATAAAACAATTCAAAAGAAAAGTAAAGTAACTCAAACCATAATCGTCTTCAATTAGGCATGATTTGGTTGTTCAATTACGGTTGTTATTAGTAATAAACAGAAAACATAAATTAACAATAACCAATTGATCCATAATAGTTGGAATAACAACAATCGATTAGTGCTAGATTCTGATATCTTTAGTGGCTAAGACCTAGCCTGTTACCTAAAAATATATTTAATTTCAAAACTAATGTTTATTCGGGCTGACCCGAAACTTATAAATCAAACCTGAGAACCAACCCGAATTACTTCGGTTTGAGTTCGGGTTAGTCTTTAGTCAGGTTTGGGTTTTTTGAGTTGGGTTAATTCGGGTACAAATTTTCTCGGGTTGAGTTTCGGGTAAAATTGAAAACCCTAGTTAAAGTCAGGCCCCTTTTTAGAGGGTAATGAACTTAAGTCACATGTGTCATAAACCAAAATTTATTAACCATTGTCCATTATTGAGTTATAAATTTTTTCGATTGCCATTTAGATCGGTAATGGTTACAAGGTGCGCACAACCTTTTTCCGCACTTAATTTATATAAGCTTAATCTAATTCTTTCTCAAACTCATGCAACAATACAAAGAGGCGGTGTGCATAACTTAATTCCAAATTTCTTTCTGTTTGCAACAAAGGAAACTAACAGTGTTATACTAGCTCGGATTGACCCAAGTTTAAACGAATTCGAACTTTAGACTCAGAACATTATTACCCATGTAATTATACAAAATTAAACAAAGACAATTGCAATGTACGTATCTCAAAAGTTATCACATTATTATGTTTGTTCAAGACTCCGAGACAATTGACTACCTAATATAATTAAATTATATGCCAACTGTAACTAAGTTATTATCATTGGTTTTCCAAGAATTTAAGGAAAAAGTAGGAAGTGACCATCTTCCATGTTGCAATTCCTCACTAGTTGCATCATAATGGTTAATCCTACCCAATTCATCGTAATCCGAGACCAAGGATTTAGTTCCTTTCATTGGTTTAATATCATCTTTGTATACGACACACACCCCGCATTCCACAACATTATACTCTTCAAACCTAAAGAAAAGGTTTTCATATTCAAACCATGACAAAGATTTCCAATGACATCAGTCGGCATGTAACCAACCCAAACAGAGTCGACACTTATGCTCGGATGTGCTGGATAAGCCATCAAATTCCCCTCACCTGAGGGTTCAAACCTGATTCCAAGAGTACTTGACATTCTCATTGATGGTAGGCGACAACATATGGCCAACCCTATCATTTTGGAGACCTGGTTGTGAGTTACATGAAGTTCGATCTTGTTTCCCAACCGTTGGTTGCTGAACCAGTTGGGAACTTCCAGGAACCAGGATACTTAATCGATGATTCACAGCAACACATTTCTGTATCCACAAACATAATCATTTACTTTTAATTGTACTAAAATACTAGTACCAAGGTGTTAAATAAGGTTTTTTATTTCCAAGTAATGAGGGTTCAAATCTTGTGGTGAACAAACATGTGTAATTTTAAGAGTAGAGTTAGAGTGAGTATGAGTTGCCATGCATAACAAAAATGTCTAAACAACTAGCGTACTTTTGTATTTATCAGGCATGACTAATTTATTAAGACGAAGAAGATACCTGGACCAAAGATTTCATCAACATAATAGCAATGTGGCTTTGACTCTCTTCATCGTTCAAGAGTTTGTGGCAACCAATGAATGAGATCTTAAACAACCACTTATATGTATTAATTAATCTTGACTTAGTTTATTGTTTGGTTTTATTTAATGTTATTTTGGTTTTGTTTTATTTTAGAAATTGAATAAGGTAGAAAGTTATAGGTTTGACCGAATTTGTTGGATGTGAAAGTTGGAGTAGTTGTAACTTAGGAGCACATGAGTCTAAATTTTAGGATGAAGTTGTTGGAGTTACAGGCTATTTATAGCCTTTCTTGATATTGAATAAAAATGTACTTTTCTTTCCTTTACAACAAAACACCTACACATATCTTCATAACACACACATAACACATACTTGCAAACACAGTAACTTGATCGAAGGGGCCTGATAACCAACATTTGGTATCAGAGCACCTAGGTCAGGGGTCGATTAGAAGAAGAAAAGGGGGCAATTTCCTGTGAACAACCTGAAGAGAGGTAACGACCGGCTACTACAGCAGCAAAGACCGAAGACCGCTGCCGGAAATTGAGTTCCGGTAGAAGAAGAAAAGACCGCTGCCGAAAGTGAGTTCCAGTGGGAGAAAAGAATACCGTAGGTGTGAGTCAGAGACCGATAACTCACATCATAGAACAAGACCGTTTCCAGAAACTATTTTCTGGAGTGAGACCGAGACCGAGAAGACCATAAAGCTGCAATTAAGGCCGGTAGCTAATTCTAAACCTAGAAAGTTTAGACCGAAGAAAATTACCGACGACCGCGGCTAGGAAAGAATGGTAGGCCGAAAACTTTTTAGACCGAACAAAGTATTTTAAGAAGAAAAAGAATGGCGTTAGTACCTATTAAAGAAGGTGGTTCGATGACATACCAATATCCCGTTTTGAGCTCGACGAATTATCATGTGTGGGCAGTCAAAGTTAAGGCGATTTTGGATGCATACGGGTTATGGGAGACGATCCAACCGGGGACATTAGGTGAAGAACCATATGAAAAGAAGTCAAAACAAGCACATGCTTTCTTATTGCAAGATATACCGGAGGAGATGGTGATGCAAATGGGGAGTTACTCCGACCCAAAGCAGGTGTGGGACGGATTGAAGACGCGATATTTGGGGGTGGATCGGGTGAGATCGGCTCGACTTGCAACATTGAAGAGGGAGCTTGAGAGTTTGCACATGAAGGAGGGTGAATCGGTTAATGATTTCACAACAAAATTGACCGTTTTATCCTCAAAGGCAAGGAGCCTTGGATATGAGCTTGAAGAAGTGGATTTGGTGAAAAGGTTACTTGATTCGATGCCTAAGTCGTTTTTGAAATCGTGGCCTCAATTGAGAAATGTTTCAATTTGGAATCGATGTTATTTGATGAAGCGGTTGGAAGGCTCAAGGCATATGAAGAAAGACTCAAAAGTCATGATTAGAAGGAGGAAGAACAAGGTCAACTTTTAATGGCAAGTGAACAAAAGAATGGTAAAAGTAGTGGACGCGAAAGAGGTCGTGGAAGGAACTTTGAAAGAGGTGGGAGAGGCCGAGGAAAAGGAATGTGTAGAGGTGACAAGAGTGGATTTCGGTGCTATGATTGTGGAGATTTTGGGCACTTTAGCTATGAGTGTACAAAGTGGAAGGATGGCGACAAAGACGAATAAGCTAACCTGGTCGAGGAAGAAGAGCATGCTCTACTTGATTGAGCGAACGCGTGAAGACGTCAAGATTAACGGGGTGAATGTTGGGTTTAATCTTGACTTAGTTTATTGTTTGGTTTTATTTAATGTTATTTTGGTTTTGTTATATTTTAGAAATTGAATAAGGTAGAAAGTCATAGCTTTGACCGAATTTGTTGGATGTGAACGTTGGAGTAGTTGTAACTTAGGAGCACATGGGCCTAAGTTTTAGGATGAAGTTGTTGGAGCTGCAGGCTATTTATAGCCTTTCTTGTTATTGAATAAAAATGTACTTTTCTTTTCTTTACAACAAAAGACCTTCACATATCTTCATAACACACACACAACACATACTTGCAAACACAGTATCTTGATCGAAGGGGCCTGATAACCAACATAATCAATAAGAGAGAAAGGTTTTGAAAGGTTCTATGTTTTCACACCCCAAACCACGGCCCAGGCGTATGACACATATGTTGGTACCACATTTGTAAATATATCAGAGTTACGTTTAAAAGCGAAAGTCTTTAGAAACATGTGGATTTTAAATATAATACTTATATTCACAAAAGACGGGATTTAAAAGCTCCCGTTTAATGTTTTATGGATTACTTGTTTTAATTACAAAACCACCATTCATGTTATATTAAGCTTAACAAAAAGATCCGAGCCATCAGATATCTTGAGCACTTCGTCATCCCAAGCTCTAACTTTGATCACCTGCAAAATGTTTAGAAAACACGTCAGCAACGCATGCTGGTGAATATGCTGACGCTAAAAATATTTTCTTTTACTTGAACACCCCTCGAGACTACGTAGGTATCGACCCATCGTGGCTTAGGAATAACCAAGTTTAAACAACACAATTTATAAACTCGAGTCTCTACACTAAATACCCCAGCAAACACCACAGTGTTCGACATAGTTGTGTACCCGTATGTATACACATGGTCATTAACTCCCTGCTAGAAAGCATCAATATAACTAGGTGTGGTGTGCCCACCACATATGTAAGGATCCAGACAAACGTATACTACAACCTGAGGGCTAGGCTTATACTCTTGTTTATAAATGTTTTAGAAACACGTGGTCTCATGTAAACCTTTTCATTTAACATGTTTGACTCGTTTTAAAACAAGTTTGTAAAGTTTGGGGCGTATTCACATTTTTGATTTGGATCGGCTTCAATACACCGTCCAAGGGTCTTTCCCGTTTCTATCTCGCACCTATAGTACGAGTATAACCTTTTGTTAGTCGGATATACAATTCGGCTTAAGACCTTTAGTCTTTTTATAATCTTTACCTCGATTATTTTCTTTTGTGAACCTTTAGTTTAAATCTCTCTTTCTTTACTTTAAAACATTTAGTTAAAAAGTATTATTTTCTTTTATAAATTAAAAGTCTTTCTTTTAACTTATATTCTTTTATAATATAAACTTTAGTTTATTTTGTTTAAACCCTACATTTCTTCTTCTTTAAGAAACGTATTCTTTTCCTTTCTTTATTATTTAAGAATAGTTATTATTACTTAAATAATATTCTACAGGAAAGAATCATATAATATAATCACATTGATATTATATATATATATATAATTCTATCTTTTCTTTTCTTTGTTATATTTTCTTTTATTTATCGAGGTATCGAGTATAACCTCGACTTAAAGTTTAAGCCTTTATAATATTTTATCATTATTTTATTCGGGCATCATGCCTACCTTTGTCGACTTATGAAAACCCTAACTACTTAAGCAGCAGTCCAATGCCGCTTCACGTTCTTTTTCTTCTTGATCAACAACTTCCTTTCGACACCCTTTTCTTTTGCACGCAACACGAGGAATCAACACTTCTCTAACTTTGGCACGCTTCACGAGACGATTCGTCAGGATGGCAACACCTTATTCGTTGTAACGTTGTCGGTATTGTGGCACGAGTATCGAGAAAATGGGCACAGAAATCGAGGATTATGGACACGTTTTACGAGGTGATCGAGGGTATACATTATGATGCTTTAGAGAGAGATTAGAGAGATGAATATGTGTGAAATTGGAGTGTGAGAATGAATGAACCCATAACTTGCTATTTATAGGAAAAACAGGGGAGGCATCGCGATACGCGATGGCCTCCTTGGTCACCCGTCGCGCATCGCGACGTAGAGTGGCGACGTGCCCTATAGGCTTGCCACGTGGCGACACATGGCATACGTGATGCCACGTGGCAGATGTTGTGCCACGTGCCTTGCTTGTCAGACAACCCATCGCTATACGCGATGGGTTTCTCTTCTGATCCATCGCGTATCGCGATGGGTTAGGAAACCAGAATTTTCATCTTCAACCCTAAGGTTTAGAATTTGACGTTTTTGGTCCCTTGACTTTGGAAACTTGGTATTTTAAACTCAAAATTTTCACGATGTTACATATGTGAATTGAATCAGTTGAGAGGAAAAGAAAAAGAAAAGTGGAAATAAATCTGTGTGATTTAAAAAAGCTAGGTATAGATCGAGTAAACATGTGTGAAACTCGACCATAGAAGGAAGAGAAGACCACCACCTGAAAGTGAATTTAGGTGGGAGAAGACCGCCACCGGAAAGTGAATTTTTATGGGAGAATAGAAGACCGTTGCTGGAAAGTGAGTTATGGTGGGAAATCGACAAGACCGTTAACCGAAAGAGAAGAACTGAAGCTGTGAAAGACCGAGCGGCAGGACGAGATCGGACCAAATGCTGGAATTAATCTTGACTTATGGTTTTTATTATTTGGTTTTTATTAATTAGTATTTTAGTATTGTTTATCTAGTAGTGGTGAAGTGGTCTTGTGTTGACCGAATTCAGTGGGATATGGACGAGGAGGGCTGCATGTGTTTAGAGTTTGTTTTGAATAAGTCTAGTAGTCTACCACATTTTGTGTGGATGTAGTTAGTTTCAGTTGGTTTAAGATGTGTCATGTAGGCTATATATATAGGCAAGTCCTTTTATTGAATAGTATATGCTTTTCCTTTTCCAACAAAAGTCTCCATCATCTATCTCTCTATATATCTGTATATCTTTGTTCAACCCAAACACATAAACCTAGTACCAAACTCACCTTAATAAATAAATAAGAAGGGACCTGCTACCAACATTTGGTATCAGGAGCTCGACTAGAAGGGGAGGCGATTCATGTGAATCGCCTAAAGAGAAGTAAAGACTGAACACCGCTGCCGGAAAATGAATTCCGGTGGGAAGTAGACCGACGCCAGATCGGAACCGGTGAGAAGAAGACCATTTCCAGAAATTATTTTCTGGAGTGAGACTGAGAAGACCGACAAGGCTGCAAAAGAGACCGACATCTAAACTCTAGACCGAGAAAGTTTAGACCGAAAGAAAGAAAGAAAACAAAAAAAGAAGTGAAGAATGGCATTGGTACCTGTTAAAGAAGGTGGTTCGATGACTTACCAGTATCCTGTCTTGAACGCGACGAATTATAAGGTGTGGTCTATCAAAATTAAGGCCATAATGGATGCATATGGGTTATGGCAGACAATCGAACCAAGAACATTAACGAAGTCAAAACAAGCAATTGCCTTCTTATTTCAAACTATACCTGAGGAGATAGTGATGCAAATTAGGAACTCCACTGATCCAAAACAGGTGCGGGACGCATTGAAGACACGATATTTTGGGGTGGATCAGGTGAGATCGGCTCGACTTGCAACGTTGAAGAGGGAGCTTGAGAGTTTGCGCATGAAAGAGGGTGAATCGGTTGATGATTTCACTACAAAATTGACAAGTTTAGCCTCAAAGGCAAGGAGTCATGGATATCAGCTCGAAGAAGTGGATTTGGTGAAAAGGTTACTTGATTCAATGCCTAAGTCATTTTTGCAAATCGTGGCCTCAATTGAGCAATGTTTCTGTATGAAGTCTATGTTATTTGATGAAGCGGTTGGAAGGCTTAAGGCATATGAAGAAAGACTCAAAAGTCATGCTGAGAAGGAGGAAGAACAAGGTCAACTCTTAATGGCAAGTGGGCAAAAGCATGGTGAAAGTAGTGAACGCGGAAGAGGCCGTGGAAGGAACTATGAAAGAGTGGAAGAGGCCGAGGAAAAGGGATAGGTCGAGGTGACAATAGTGAATTTTGGTGCTATGATTGTGGAGCTTTTGGGCACTTTAGCCATGAATGCACAAAGTGGAAGGATGACGACAAAGATAATGAAGCCAACTTGATCGAGGAAGAAGAAGAAGAAGAAGAAGATGATGCTCTACTTCAATGAGTGAACGAGTGAAGGTGTCAAGATTACGGGGGAGAATGTCGGAATTAATATTGACTTATGGTTTTTATTATTTGGTTTTTATTAATTAGTATTTTAGTATTGTTTATCTAGTAGTGGTGAAGTGGTCTTGTGTTGACCGAATTCAGTGGGATATGGACATTGAGGGCTGCATGTGTTTAGAGTTTGTTTTGAATTAGTCTAGTAGTTTACCACATTTTGTGTGGATGTAGTTCGTTTCAGTTGGTTTAAGATGTTTCATGAAGGCTATATATAGCCAAGTCCTTTTATTGAATAATATATGTTTTTCCTTTTCCAACAAAAGTCTCCATCATCTATCACTTTATATATCTGTATATCTTTGTTCAACCCAAACACATAAACCTAGTACCAAACTCACCTTAATAAAAAAATAAGAAGGGACCTGTTACCAACAGTGGAAGCTCAGGCAATTCTTTTGAGTCTGTGACAGTTCCTCAAGTCAAGGTATTTTAGATGGGAAAGTTGAGATATGGTTGCAGGTAGCCGGGTGAACATGATCATGTATAGAATAAACTCTTCTAAGGAAGGCCATGCACTATGTAGATTATTGGGGAAGCTGTCATCTAGAAGGTTCTCTCCAAGATCCAATACTCTCAAAGAACTTAAATGCAAGGAACCCTGAATAAGCAGTTTCAGTAATATGCTTTTCCGATAAACATGTTCACCTACCTCAAATGCGATGACGCCAAAAGATCTTCCCATGGTCAAAGTGGTAAGGTTGGTTAAAAGTATTATTGATGATGGTAATTCCATTATGCTGTAACAACAATGAATATGTAATGACAACCTCTCCATATTAATGGAGATTTCTGGGAAACTTTTGAGACGATGGCAACCATTAAGAAGCAGTCTCTGTAGAGATTTCATCTTGATACAGAATGAAAGAGTCTCAAGACTATAACAATGACTCAAATTCAAGTAAATAATCTTCTCATGAAGAAAAATAGACTCGTGAACCTCCACCAAACTATTGCAAAATGACAAGTTTAGCCACTCAAGGTTTGGTAACCCTGAGACACTGGGAACACTCTTATCAACTCCGATCAATACAGGTTAATGAACTTGAGGTTGGGAGGATGATCTGGTAGACAAATATAGATGATGTTTACTACATTAAGGTTAATAGAAGACTGATACATCAAACAGCTTGGATTAACAAGAATGATACCTTTTCCTCTATTTGTAGTTGTCTCATCAAACCTTTTGTCATTTTGAGACCAACCAGCATGGCCATATCTCTTGCTATTCTCAAAGAATCAAATGGGTAACTTAGCCAACTTAACTGTTTGGGAATATGTTGGTTCACTGGAAGTGAAACCCCCCCCCCCCCCCCACAACTTCAAGTAGCCTTAGTTTCTTCATGTTCTTCAAAAGTTATGCACTACAATAGGCGATGGGCGTATTATTGATCTCAGACTCCACTATGGCTTCAACTGCCTCTAACCTCTTCAAATGACAAAAAATTACAAGATTCATTAATTTGAACCGACCATGTTGTTTCTTACGACCATTATGTCTACGTATAGAGATAACAAATGTGAGAAAGTACAATTCTCTCCCTAAAATTTTATCAAAAAACCAACACAAAGGAAACATGTGATATGTGAAGAATAAGTTTATTGGATTTTATCAAAAAACCTTACCGCCATTTTCATAACAAAAGATAAAAAAGGCCCAAAGCAAACTAAGTTGCTATTGAGCATTAAAGATAAGGCTTACATTAATTGTTGTCATTACTTCTTTGATTTCCTCTAGAACCCATACCGTGTTGTTTGGATAGCTTTCACGAACAATACACTGACCCATCTCTTGAATAAGATCATGCATATGAAGAGCTCCATATGAAATACTCAAAAGAGATTTTTCAATCAGCACGGTTATTCCACTGACCGCTTCAAAACCCAAGGAATCAAGAATTCTCATGTCATGGTGTCTTTCTCTACCCATAAAGAAACATGCTATGTGTAGGAATATTTTCTTTTCAAGGATATTCAATCCATCATAGCTTAGCTTTAGAACTCCATTGATCTCATTATGTGGTATTTTGGCCAAAACTTTCAATGCACTTTGCCAGAAATCCAAATTTCTACTACAAAAATGAGAGCCTAAAACTTTGAAGGAAGGTGGCCTGTATGATTTACTACAATACGTGATAGTTCCTCAAACTCTTTTGGACTACCAAAAAGCTTCATTGCTTCGTATCTTTCAACAGTTCAGGTGCATATTTCTCTTGTGCATAACATAGCAAATGCTCGTCTCTAGTTGTAATAACAATTCTACTACCAGGACCAAACCAGTCACGAGCACCAGCTAAGAACTGGAGTTGCTTAATATTATCAACATCATCAAGAACGACAAGAACCTTTTTACGACTCAGCCTTCTCCGAAGCTGACACGTTCCATCGTCACAATCCTTTACATGAAAATGTTCTTGCACTAAGATTTATAACAGAAGCTTCTCTTGTAAGAATTTTAGACCTCTCTTATCAGAACCATTGTCTCTAACATCATCAAGAAAGCTACTACCCTCAAACGCATACGAGATATGACGATACACAGTTATGGCAATTGTTGTCTTGCCTATTCCTCCCATTCCCCAAATTCCAGTAAAGCAAACATCATCACCCCATTTAAGTAGCAATGTCTTCACATGGTGGGCCCGTGATTCCATTCCGATCAGATTTTCTTTTGGGTGAGATTCAGTATAGCTCAAGATGGTCCTTACAATTTGCTTAATACATTCTGCTTCACGTATGTATGTTGATCAACAAAACAACAATTCAATAAATAAAGAATGTCACCAACTGTAATTAGTTAAGGATTTGGTAAAGTGATGACAGTCTTAACGTAATTAAACCGATAAAGCAAGAGAACTAACCCACTGGCAGTTCTAGATACATCCCATCCAGACAAATTTGCAACGGTCTTTAAAGCTTCCCTCCACCTCCTCACTTTCTCAAAATCATTCGTCAATTTCACGTCATATTGTTGGAATGCTGTATGGAAACTTCCTTTTTGTGCACGGACGTCAGATGGGTCCACGTCATAGAAAACTGGTAATACCCTTTGTCCCTTGATATTCGAACATTCTATGATCTTAACAAGTTCTTCCAAACACCAAGAAGAGTTTGCATAATTTTTTGAGAAGACAACCATCGAATCCATTGACTCTTCAATTGCTTTCACAAGTTCAACGGAGATGGATTTCCCTCTCTGTAGCTTCTCGCTGTCCTTGAACGTGTTTATTCCTGCCTGATCAAGAGTTGCATAACGATGATCCACAAAGTTGTTTCGAGTGTCTTCCCCTTGAAAACTCAAAAGCACATCATATGCCCATCTTCTAGTAGTTCGCGCAGTAGATGATGAGGATAAAGATGCAACAAGAGTACCATACATGGATGCGATAGCAAAAGTTTATATAAACTTAAAGCGAAGAGAGTAAAATTCAAAATTAAGAAAAAAAAACTTTACAAAAGGAATCAAATTGTATAGGAAATTCATCTTGCAAGGGAATTGGAATAGAACAGAATGGCATGTATTGAGTCGCAAATTGATAACATAAGAACACATTGATTTGGATAATTCCCCCAAATGTTTATTAATCAAGAAACTAACTTAAAACTTGATTGCAACGCAAACCAGAACACGGTTTATATAGGCTAACCTAGAATCGTTAAATTATGACTCAGATTCATGGAAACCAGGACTCCTAACCAAGTGACTTGGACTCCAAGTATTGCCATCGACTTATGGACTAAGTAATTTGCTAATTAATATGATACCTAACCAACTTGTTATTTTCCACCTTAACCATATGCATTTTTCAGAATGAATGAAATTACATTTCCATTCTTTGATTCCAGGTTTGGTTTATGTTAAAATTAAAATGGAAAGAACTACATTGTTCAAATTACACTTCATTTGATTATAAAATTTAGATATATCACATATCCCATGTTATTGAAAACCAACATATATATAAGAGAAGACAAACAACAAGAAATTGTAAAGCAATGAAGCCCCTATTTAAAAAATCGTTTAAAAAAACCCCAAATAGTTACCTGTACAGACTTGAAGAAACTGAAGGAGAAGATGAATGAACAAAGAAAACGTTTTTCGTGTAGATGAAGGTACTTTGAAGGTGATCTATGTTTTTGCTAAAGTCAAACATGTATGATGTTTGATAACAGCATACAAAAGAAAAGGTCAAAACATTTGACAGTGCGTTTTCTCACAAATATTAGATTAAACAAGTTAACTACTCTTGAATATTAAGGCAGTGAATAACCAACTTGCATTAAAAAGTGCTATTTTTTAGGAATAAATAGAAGAAAATGGATTGACGCGATCTGATCCATTCTCAGAAATCAATCCTGTAATCAAACCATTTGTCCTTGTTTCAACGAAGGAAGCACAAGCCTTTTCGATCTTTTTGTCTTGATACCTAAGTAAATTGTCAATTTATCATCATTAAACTTTGTTCATTATAGCAAAGGTCATTGAGCTCCTTGGTCATGTCAAACAGGTCATGACTTATGAATAGTAATGTTATGACCCTTATATCTATGAGTATAATTTTCAAACCACTTGATTTTGCTATTTAAAAAAGACTAGCAGCGCAACAATTTGCCAATTTGCCTTCCATGTTGATGTAAACACTACTCTTTAGTAAATGAATTAAAATGTCGATACGTGCATTACAGCTAAAGAAAATGAAGTTTTAGTGCAACATTTTATTCGTTTGCCTTCCATTTTTAATGTGAACACTACTCTTAACGAATGAATTAAAATATCAAAACGTGGATTACAGCTAAAAAAAATGAAGTTTAATTGTCAAAAGAACAACCTTTTGTTGATAATGGGGACACGAAGTGTTGAGTGTGAAGCCACTCTTGTGGTTTGTCAAAAACAGAAGCAGAAAAACATGTGTGAAAAACTGCAACCATGTTTGTAGCCTGTCAAAAGAAGTGTTGGCTGAAGACACTGTGTGTTATCCATTTTCTTCTACAGCATTAATTTCTTTGTTTGACAAATTTCTATATAATTTCTATATAAGAGACTGATCTTGTATCTGTTTTACATCATCAACAAGTAATAAAAACCTCCTAGTTACCGAGAGTGGACGTAGGTCAGAGCCAGACCGAACCACTATAAATCTTTGTGTTGTTTTTTGATTGTGAGCTGAGTGGTGTGTGATTTGTGTTTGTGTGTGTGACCCGTCTGATCCTAACAACTGGCATCAGAGCTCAGGATCGATTGAATCACACGAACCAGGTTAGAGGCGAGAACACTTGTCAAACCAGAACTTGAGTTCCAACCAAAGCTGCCGCGCGCCGCCGACCAGAACCGCCGCCGCCGCCGCGACTGTTTAGGGTTCTGACGAACCCGTCGCCTGCTCCCCTTGCCGGAAATCGTGCACGCCACTATCGCCTGCTCGTTTTCTTGGGAGATCACCGGAAGAAGGAGTTTAAAGTTTTCTGTTCATTTTTTTGTGTGTGTCTTCTCAAGAAGAAGAAGAAGACCACATTCTTGTTTTCTTTCTTTTTCAAAAAGCAAAGAAAAGGCAAGATTCCTTTTCTTTTTATCAATAAATCCACAAGTTTCATACTTTGACAGAAATCACCCCTCAACCATTTAACCAAGATTTCATCAAATTCCATCCATCGCCGTTAACTCGTGAAAAAGATAAGTTTCTTGTTTCAGTTGTTGCTTCCGCTCGTATAAATTACCACTTTACAGTACGAACTTGTTTGGTAATTTTTTTTAAAAATGGTAGAAGACAGTAAAATCAAGATTGATAAATTTGATGGAACCAATTATGGATTTTGGAAGATGCAAATTGAAGATTTACTATATCAGAAAAGTTTGCATTTGCCTATGTTGGGCGAACAACCGGATGACATGTACGATGAAGAATGGAAGTTGTTGGATCGACAAGCCTTGGGTATAGTTAGGCTTTCACTGGCAAAGAGTGTTGCGTATAACATTGTCAATGAAATAACTACTTAAGGAATATTTAAGGCTTTATCCAACATGTACGAGAAGCCATCCGCTTCCAACAAAGTGTTCCTCATCAAACAATTGGTTAACACCAAGATGAAGGAAGGCATGTCAGTTACCGCTCACATAAACAAGTTTAACTCGATTATCTCTCGTTTAGCCTCAGTTGCAATAAAGTTTGAAGATGAAGTACAAGCGCGCCTCCTTTTATCATCTTTGCCCGACAATTGGTCAGGCACAGTCACAGCTGTTAGTAGTGCATCTGGCACTATCAAACTCACTTTCGAGAGTATTCATGACTTGATTATAAATGAAGATATCAGACGGAGAAACAACGGTGAGACTTCTAATTCTAGTTCTCTGTTGCATACAGAAAGTAGAGGAAGAATAAACGAAAGAGGACATAGTCGAGGCAGATTAAAGTCCAGACAAAAGGAGTCAGCCAAAGTATAGAAAAGACAGAAAAGACATTGAATGTTGGAATTGCAAATAAAAAGGTCACTTTAGAAGCCAATGTACAAACCCAGCTACAAAAAAAGAAGTAAACAATGTATCCTCTGAAGAGTCAGGAGATGCACTCATCTGTTCTGCTGAAGATTTAGTTGAATCCTGGATTATGGATTCAGGTGCTCCTTTACATGCTATCTCATGCCCAGATATTATCAAGAATTTGCGAACAGGTAACTTTGGTAAAGTTTGTTTAGCAGATGATCAAATACTTGATATTACAGGCATTGGAGATGTAGAATTGAAGACCTCATTAGGAACTACATGGACATTAAAAGATGTCAGGGTTATTCCTAGCTTAAGAAGAAAGTTGATTTCAGTTGGTAAACTAGATGAAGAAGGGTTTAATGTTTACTTTTGGGGTGGAAAATGGAAAGTGATCAAAGGTAATTTAGTGATTGCCAAAGGAAAGAAGAAAGGCACTCTATACATGGCAGAAGTTTCTGCTGAAGGTGTTCATGCAATGATCACCGGTCCGAGTCCATCGAATTTATGGCACAACCGACTCGGACACATGAGCGAGAAGGGATTGAAGATGTTGGCTCAGAAAGGAAAGTTTCCAGACTTAAAGAAAGTGGAAACTGAATTTTGTGAACCTTGTGTTCTTGGAAAACAAAAGACGGTCTTTTGTGAAGACAGGGAGGACACCGAAAGCTCATAAGTTGGAGCTTGTTCACTCGGATGTATATGGACCAACTTCAGTTTCATCTCTAGGAGGCTCGAGATACTATGTTACCTTCATCGATGATTCAACACGCAAGGTATGGGTATATTTTCTTAAACATAAATCTGGTGTATTTGATGCTTTTAAGATATGGAAATCTGCTGTTGAAAATGAAACTAATTTGAAGGTAAAGTGTTTAAAGTCGGACAACAGTGGAGAATACATAAGCAAGCAGTTCACTGACTATTGTGCCAAAGAAGGGATAAAGATGATCAGGACAGTTCCCGGAACTCCTCAGCAAAATGGTGTAGCTGAGAGAATGAACAGAACATTGAATGAAAGGGCTAGAAGCATGAGGCTGAATGTCGGGATTCCCAAGACATTCTGGGCCGATACAGTTAACCCTGCAGCCTACTTGATCAATCGTTCACCAACCGTTCCTGTAGATTTCAAGTTGCCTGAAGAAATGTAGCAAGGAAATGAGGTAAGTCTCGAACACTTACGAGTCTTTGGTTGTAGTGCTTATGATTTGTTAGAAAGTGGTGAAAGAGACAAGCTAGACTCAAAGTCCAAGAAGTGCACATTCATTGGTTATGGGTCAAAAGAAATGGGTTACAGGCTTGGGATAATGAAGGCAGAAAGGTAATCAGAAGCAAAAATGTCATCTTCAATGAAAACAAATTATACAAAGACAGAAACACCAAAAGACAAGAAGTTCAGAAAGAAAGTGTTGAGTTTGAAAGTGAAAAAAGAAAATAAGCTTCAGTCGACATTCTAGAAAATGGGAATGAGTCAAGCGACAGTGGGAGCTTAGGGGATGATTATAGTAATGATTCTGAGGAAGAAGAAGTAGAAAAATTTGCTCCTCAAACTCCAGAATCCCCAGAAACACCTCAAAATTAACCAAGAAGATCGTCTAGAGCCACTTGTGACATCTGCCCCGATCCGACCCGACCCAGGTACCCGTTTCTCTGACCCGATCTCTTTCTTTTATGATTTAATATTTATTTATACTTATATTTTACTTTTAATAATAATAATATATTTTCCTTCCCGCCTCTTTCTCTCTCTTTTTCTTTCCGCCGTCCCGTCCCTCTCCTTCTCTCTTTCCGCCTTCTTTTCCCTCTTGTCGCCGTCCCGCCCTTACGCCTTGTTTCCCTCTTTTTTTTCTTCTCTCTGCTTGTCCTTTGTTCCTTCCCGCCTAAGGTTGTCTGCGCAGCTCCACGCGCCAGACCCCTTACAAGGAATCCTGCGTGAAGACCACCTGTTTCAGCGATACGCAAGACGAACTCTTCTCGCAGCGCGCTAAGAATTGTAGTTCTTCTTGCAGCGCGCTAAGAACGGTAGTTCTTCCCGCGACGCGCTAAGGATTGTAGTTCTTCTCGCAGCACGCTAAGAATCGTAGTTCATCCCTCGACGCGCGAAGAATTATAGTTCTTCCCGCGGCGCGCTAGGAATTTTAGTTCCTCCCGCGGCGCGCTAAGAAATGTGATTCTTCCCGCGGCGCGCTTAGAAATGTAGTTCTTTCCGCGACGCGTTAAGGTTGGTTCTGTCTGCCTTCGCGCTCGCGCACTTTTGCCTTCGCGCTCCAGCCTTCTCGCGCTGAACCCTTTGAGTTTTCTTCTGTTTAATCTAGCCGTTGCTTTTGTGTTGTCTTATCTTTTGAGCTGTTGACCTAATCTGCTTTATGTCTGAAAAGTTACTTTCGGCGCAGCATGCGCACCAACCCCATTGGTTGACAGATAAAGTGACTGACATAATCTTTTGAGAATCTGCTTTTTCCATGCTTGACCAGTACCTTTTTCTGAACCGCCCATGCCTTTTTACTGTTCCCTGTCAGCCTTTTTCTCTTTTTCCCTGCTGCCATATCTTTTGATATCTTTTGCTTTTGGAATCTTTTGCTTTTTGAGATCTTTTCCCCTTTTTCTAGGGATTGTGTTCCCTAGGGTTTCTCTATAAATAATAGTATTATTTTCCTAACACTACACACACAAACACTTAATCTCTCATGTTCTCCTTGCTCTCTCTGCCGCCTCCCTCTCTGCCTCCGTCTTCCTCCCTGTTCTGTCCTGCTCTTCCGGTAATATATATATATTATATATAATAATTTACTTATTAATTATGCTAACTTATAATCAAGACTTAAAACCAACCATTAAAACAATAATCTTATTTATAGGTTAACTTGTGCTTGTTTAAAGTTGGTTCTTGCTTTATCTTACACCGCATCGTTTATCAAGTGAGTAATCTCGTACCTAATCCCTTTTTGCTTTTAATGTTTTGGGATGTTCATGTGTTCATACAAACTTAGAGTCTTAAACTTGTTTATGAGCTTTAGTCGCGCAGTATCCCATGTGTTGAGGACGTTTACTTGGCTGTTTATTTGTATGTGTGTATCATTAACCGCTTTGTTTGGCCTATTCCGCAGTTTTCATGGATCCATTAGATGAACACGGGAGACCTATCGTTTACGGTTTTCTTTGTTTACACTTGCACAGATGTTTTCTCGTTTTTGTGCTCAATTGGGAGCACGGATTGAACTATGAACTATGAGCTATGATCTATTTAGGCTTGATCACAATCTGATTGCACCCTTGTTAAACACCAGACATACACGTGTTGCGCGCAGATTTATTGTTATCTATGTATTGTATTAAACTTGATTTCTCACCAACACGCAAGTGTTTGACGTTTATTTTAACACATGTTCAGGTTTGCTGTAGCTACATTTGGAGCTTGTGGACACGTAGGACGTTTTTACTTTTGGACCTAGATTAAAATGTATCAAGACAAGTTATTGTTGTTCGAATATTTTGCCTTATAATATATTGATTTATGTTGATTTATGTTATCTCGTTGCGCGTGCGTGAATGAATATATTTATTAAATATTGACACCCAATAGTGTCACGAGTAATGAAACAATATGTGGCGCCCCGATGTATAATCCGCCTTTGGTCGGGGTGTTACAGATTGGTATCAGAGCTCGTTGACTTTAGGATAGGTGGTTAGACGTAACGGCCTAGAATACCTAAAAGTCCCTTCTCGCGCATGAGAGAAATCTCATGTTTGCGCGCTTATTGTTAATTACTCGTTGTTTATAAATATGCTCGCGCTTGCGCAGTATATGATTTTATGTCTTATTTCGCGATATTTCGATTTTTGTTGAATTTCGATTTTATTGATTTTACTTACATATTCGTTTGTTGGGTTTGAAAATCCGAAAAGTCATGGTGATACATGAATAGTTGATTTTTAATTCCCATTTACGATTATGTTCTGAGGTTGGAGACTTGAAAAGTCATGGTGATACATGAATTGTCAACTTCCAATACTCATTTTCTTGTGTATTTTATATTGAAGATTGAAAAGTCATGGTGATACATGAATCGTCAATCTCCAATACTCGTTTGCTCGTATATTTTAAATTGGGAATTCGGAAAGTCATGGTGATACATGAATTGTCGATTCTTGATTCGAATTTGTTACCTTTATTAAGTCTGCATTTAGGGTCATTTATTTTACTTTAACTTTTGACAGTAACTGACACCGCGAAACCAAGCTTTATAAGATTAAAACTTTGCGCTAAAATCAAGATATTAACTAAAATTAAAACTTTTATAGAATGCCTCCGCTATCTCGCCGATTTCAGAGAAGAGAAGCCTCGCGCATGCGTAGACAGCAACGTTCCCAGGAAATGGCCGCCGCGATAGCCCAAGCCTTGAGCCAAAATAATACCTCCAGTTATAACATTAAATCCTTCAACGCGGGTAACCCTCCAAAGTTCACAGGACTTGAAGGAGCCACCGTGATGCTCCAGTGGCTTGAGAAAATAGAAAACACTTTCCTCCACACCCAATGCCCCTCAGACAGACGAACCCTGTATGCTTCCAGTGTCCTGGAATCTAGAGCGCTTACATGGTGGAATGGAGTAGCTCATGCGCGTGGCGCAGAAACTGCTTCTAGCATGCCCTGGGAGGAATTCAAAGAAATTCTGACGCGAGAATTCTGCCCTCCCAACGAAGTTAAGCGCCTGGAGGAAGAATTTTGGAATCTTAAGCAGTACAGCGGTGAAGCGCGCGAGTACGCGATGCGTTTCCATGAACTAAGCCTGCTTGTCCCTCACCTTGTTACCCCTTCCCGCCGAGCCATAGAGAAATTCCTTGGGGGTCTCCCCATGGAAATTCAAGATTCTGTATGGGCCAGAAACCCAGTAACCCTCTCTGACGCCATCGAGTTGGCCGCTGTGCTCAGCGACAACCATGTCAGAGCAGGAACCCTGTTCCTGCGGGGAACAGAAAAGACCAAACTCACCAAGACTGCCCCTGAACCAACAGAAACCAAACCTGAACCCTCGAACCGTAACAACCTCAAGCGCAGGCGCAAGGCCTATGCGCTTACCAACCCGCCCATTGTCCAGCAACCCGCATACCAACCTCCAGTTTATGCGCCTAACCCACTGTCAACCTACCCAACACCTCCTGTAGTCCACAACTATGCCCTAACCAATCCCGCACTCCCTGCCCCGCCACCTAAGAAACCTTACACAGGAAATCAACCCTTTTGCCCAACCTGTAGACTTCACCACCCAACCCAAACCCCGTGTCGACAATGTAACCGATGTGGCCGCGTTGGTCACTCTGCCGAATACTGTAGAGTCCCTCTCGCCAACCCAATTGCGCCAACACCACCAGTCTACCCGCAGAATCCACAACCAACCTACCAAAACCCACGACCCAGATCGTGCTATAACTGCGGTGATCCCAGTCATTTCCGGAACGCGTGCCCAAGACTACAAGTGCAAATCACACAAGCGAATCCGGTGAACCAGATTTCGAACCAAGTGACGCGTGGACGAGCTTTTAACATAACCGCGCACCAAGCGCAAGCGAATAATGACGTAGTTAATGGTACATTTTTGCTTAACGGATTTTATGCTTCTGTACTTTTTGATACTGGCGCCGATCGAAGTTTTATCTCTCGCGCCCTCGAGCAGAAGCTTGCGCGACCGCGCGATAACTTAAAAGAAGATTTTTCAGTTGAATTGGCTAATGGCGAAACTGTTTTAATTAACTCTGTGATTAAAAATTGCACACTTAACCTTAACGAAAACGATTTTCTGATCGACCTCATCCCCATGCCTCTTGGGAGCTTTGATGTTATTATTGGTATGGACTGGCTGTCGAAGAATCGCGCCGAAGTTATTTGCGCCAAGAAGTTGATTCGCATTCCTCGAGAAAATGGTGATCTTCATATTTACGGCGAAAAACCCTCCAGTGGTCTTAAACTTATGTCTAGCGCCGAAGCCCAAAGACTCATGCGGAAGAAGTGTATTGCATTCCTAGCCCATGTGGTTAAACCCGATGAAGGAAAGAAGAAGCTTCGCGATATCCATGTCGTGCGCGATTTCCCTGAAGTTTTTCCTGATGATCTTCCTGGTATCCCTCCCGCTCGTGAAGTCGAGTTTCGTATTGATCTTGTCCCTGGTGCTTCCCCCGTAGCTAAATCTCCTTACCGTCTTGCACCCGCTGAGATGCAAGAATTGGCCAGCCAACTTCAAGAGTTGACTGCTAAAGGATTCATTCGCCCTAGCTCTTCGCCCTGGGGTGCTCCGGTGTTGTTCGTTAAAAAGAAAGATGGATCGTTTCGCATGTGTATTGATTACCGCGAGTTGAACAAACTCACCATTAAAAACCGGTATCCCTTACCGCGTATTGACGACCTCTTTGATCAACTCCAAGGTGCCTCTTGTTTCTCCAAGATTGATCTCCGCTCTGGTTATCACCAGTTGCGCATCCGCGATGAAGATGTTCCGAAGACTGCTTTTCGAACTCGTTATGGCCATTTTGAATTCTTGGTCATGTCCTTCGGTTTAACCAACGCACCCGCCGTTTTCATGGATCTAATGAATCGGGTGTGTAGGCCTTTCTTGGATAAATTCGTGATCGTGTTTATCGATGATGTTCTGGTGTATTCTAAGACCAAGGCCGAGCATGAGTAACATCTCCGATTGGTATTGCAAAAGCTTAGAGCTGAGCAACTCTATGCTAAGCTTTCCAAGTGTGAATTTTGGTCTGATGAAGTACAGTTTCTTGGCCATGTTGTGAACAAGATGGGTATTCATGTCGACCCATCCAAAATTGAAGCAATCAAGAACTGGATTACGCCGACCACTCCTTCCGAGATCCGTTCCTTTCTGGGCTTAGCTGGTTATTACCGGCGCTTCATTTCGAACTTCTCGAAGATCGCTTTGCCTTTAACAGCTCTAACGCACAAAGGTAAACCGTATATTTGGGGCTCGAAGCAAGAAGAAGCCTTTCTGACGCTCAAGCGATTGTTGTGTGAAGCTCCTGTCCTTGCGCTACCTGAGGGTAATGATGATTTTGTCGTGTACTGCGATGCCTCCAACCAAGGTCTCGGTTGTGTTCTTATGCAACGAGGCAAGGTTATCGCTTACGCATCAAGGCAACTCAAGGTTCATGAAAAGAATTATACAACTCACGACCTCGAACTTGGTGCAGTTGTTTTTGCCTTGAAGATCTGGAGACACTACCTTTATGGTACTAAGTGCATCCTCTACACTGACCATAAAAGCCTTCAGCATATCTTTGATCAAAAGGAACTCAACATGAGGCAACGCCGATGGAACGAACTCATCAGCGATTACGATTGTGAGATCCGGTATCATCCTGGTAAGGCTAATGTGGTAGCCGATGCGCTCAGCCGAAAACCCTGCCAGCTTAACTGTATCTTGCCGCGCACGCATCTTCACTTTGCGCCGATTCAAAGCAACCTTGAATCGCGTATTCGTGACGCGCAGCGCGCATCCATCAGTAATGGTAACCTTCGCGCCGAGTTAGCGTGTGGCGCGGAAGCGCACTTTGTCCCTAATCTGAGTGGAATTCTCTGTTATCTTAATCGCATCTGGATTCCCTGTGATGAGAATCTTCGCGCTGATATCCTGAGTGAAGCGCACAAATCTCGATATTCCGTTCATCCTGGCGCTGATAAGATGTACAAGGATTTGCGCATTACTTATTGGTGGCCCGGTATGAAAAAGGATATTGCTGTGTTCGTAGCTAAATGCCTGACTTGTTCTAAAGTAAAAGCTGAACACCAACGCCCATCTGGTTTGCTCGAACAACCAGAAATTCCTACGTGGAAATGGGAATGTGTAGCGATGGACTTTATTACCAAGTTACCTTTGACAGCAAGCAAACATGATAGCATTTGGGTAATAGTGGATCGTTTGACTAAGTCTGCTCACTTTCTGCCCATTCGTGAAAACTACTGTGTTGAGCAACTCGCGCAGCTTTATGTCAAGGAAATTGTCTGCCGCCATGGTACTCCTTTGAGCATCATATCCGATCGCGATGGCCGTTTTATATCTCGCTTTTGGAAATCTCTCCAATCTGCGCTAGGAACTCGCTTGGACATGAGTACGGCATATCATCCCCAGACTGACGGTCAGTCTGAGCGAACTATTCAAACTCTTGAGGATATGCTCCGATCTTGTGTTCTTGATTTTGGAGGTAATTGGGATTCACACCTGCCTTTGATTGAGTTCTCTTATAATAACAGCTATCATTCCAGTATCGGTATGGCCCCATTTGAAGCACTTTACGGTCGTAAGTGCCGCTCCCCGATTTGTTGGAGCGAAGTGGGAGAAGCTCAAATCACAGGACCCGAACTTGTTCAAGAGACAACCGATAAAATCGCCAAGATCCGTGATCATCTGCTGACTGCCAGAAGCCGACAGAAGAGTTACGCAGATCGTAGGCGAAAGCCTCTCGAATTTCAAGTTGGTGATCTTGTTCTCCTCAAAGTGTCGCCTTGGAAAGGTGTTGTCCGCTTTGGGAAGAAGGGTAAGCTTGCTCCTCGTTATGTTGGTCCATTCAAGATTCTCGCGCGTGTGGGAAAAGTTGCCTACAGACTTGACCTGCCGCCCGCGCTCAGTAATGTGCATCCAACGTTCCATGTATCCAATCTCAAGAAGTGTTTAGCTGACGAGAACCTTCACATTCCACTTGATGAAGTTCAAGTTGATGAAACTATGCATTTCGTTGAGAAGCCTGTTGAGATTATGGATCGCGAGGTAAAGAAAACCAAGCGCAGTCGTATCCCTATCGTGAAAGTTCGCTGGGAGTCCAAGCGCGGAGCCGAGTTTACATGGGAAAGGGAAGATCAAATGAAGATCAAGTACCCGCACCTGTTCTCTGCGCAACCTACTTCGAGATAAATTTCGGGACGAAATTTCTTAAAGTAGGGGAGACTGTGACATCTGCCCCGATCCGACCCGACCCAGGTACCCGTTTCTCTGACCCGATCTCTTTCTTTTATGATTTAATATTTATTTATACTTATATTTTACTTTTAATAATAATAATATATTTTCCTTCCCGCCTCTTTCTCTCTCTTTTTCTTTCCGCCGTCCCGTCCCTCTCCTTCTCTCTTTCCGCCTTCTTTTCCCTCTTGTCGCCGTCCCGCCCTTACGCCTTGTTTCCCTCTTTTTTTTCTTCTCTCTGCTTGTCCTTTGTTCCTTCCCGCCTAAGGTTGTCTGCGCAGCTCCACGCGCCAGACCCCTTACAAGGAATCCTGCGTGAAGACCACCTGTTTCAGCGATACGCGAGACGAACTCTTCTCGCAGCGCGCTAAGAATTGTAGTTCTTCTCGCAGCGCGCTAAGAACGGTAGTTCTTCCCGCGACGCGCTAAGGATTGTAGTTCTTCTCGCAGCACGCTAAGAATCGTAGTTCATCCCTCGACGCGCGAAGAATTATAGTTCTTCCCGCGGCGCGCTAGGAATTTTAGTTCCTCCCGCGGCGCGCTAAGAAATGTGATTCCTCCCGCGGCGCGCTTAGAAATGTAGTTCTTTCCGCGACGCGTTAAGGTTGGTTCTGTCTGCCTTCGCGCTCGCGCACTTTTGCCTTCGCGCTCCAGCCTTCTCGCGCTGAACCCTTTGAGTTTTCTTCTGTTTAATCTAGCCGTTGCTTTTGTGTTGTCTTATCTTTTGAGCTGTTGACCTAATCTGCTTTATGTCTGAAAAGTTACTTTCGGCGCAGCATGCGCACCAACCCCATTGGTTGACAGATAAAGTGACTGACATAATCTTTTGAGAATCTGCTTTTTCCATGCTTGACCAGTACCTTTTTCTTAACCGCCCATGCCTTTTTACTGTTCCCTGTCAGCCTTTTTCTCTTTTTCCCTGCTGCCATATCTTTTGATATCTTTTGCTTTTGGAATCTTTTGCTTTTTGAGATCTTTTCCCCTTTTTCTAGGGATTGTGTTCCCTAGGGTTTCTCTATAAATAATAGTATTATTTTCCTAACACTACACACACAAACACTTAATCTCTCCTGTTCTCCTTGCTCTCTCTGCCGCCTCCCTCTCTGCCTCCGTCTTCCTCCCTGTTCTGTCCTGCTCTTCCGGTAATATATATATATTATATATAATAATTTACTTATTAATTATGCTAACTTATAATCAAGACTTAAAACCAACCATTAAAACAATAATCTTATTTATAGGTTAACTTGTGCTTGTTTAAAGTTGGTTCTTGCTTTATCTTACACCGCATCGTTTATCAAGTGAGTAATCTCGTACCTAATCCCTTTTTGCTTTTAATGTTTTGGGATGTTCATGTGTTCATACAAACTTAGAGTCTTAAACTTGTTTATGAGCTTTAGTCGCGCAGTATCCCATGTGTTGAGGACGTTTACTTGGCTGTTTATTTGTATGTGTGTATCATTAACCGCTTTGTTTGGCCTATTCCGCAGTTTTCATGGATCCATTAGATGAACACGGGAGACCTATCGTTTACGGTTTTCTTTGTTTACACTTGCACAGATGTTTTCTCATTTTTGTGCTCAATTGGGAGCACGGATTGAACTATGAACTATGAGCTATGATCTATTTAGGCTTGATCACAATCTGATTGCACCCTTGTTAAACACCAGACATACACGTGTTGCGCGCAGATTTATTGTTATCTATGTATTGTATTAAACTTGATTTCTCACCAACACGCAAGTGTTTGACGTTTATTTTAACACATGTTCAGGTTTGCTGTAGCTACATTTGGAGCTTGTGGACACGTAGGACGTTTTTACTTTTGGACCTAGATTAAAATGTATCAAGACAAGTTATTGTTGTTCGAATATTTTGCCTTATAATATATTGATTTATGTTGATTTATGTTATCTCGTTGCGCGTGCGTGAATGAATATATTTATTAAATATTGACACCCAATAGTGTCACGAGTAATGAAACAATATGTGGCGCCCCGATGTATAATCCGCCTTTGGTCGGGGTGTTACACCACTAGACCACCAAACCGGTACTCACCATCAGTCAACTACATTCTTTTGACTGAAAATGGTGAACCTCAGTGTTACTCTGAAGCTATGGGGTTGAAAGATTCATTGCAGTGGTAGTTAGCAATGAAAGATGAAATGAAGTCGCTTGAGAAGAACAAGACCTGGCACTTAACAAAGCTTCCAGCTGGGAAGAAGGCTCTTCAAAACAAATGGGTTTTCATGGTCAAGGATGAACATGATGGTACAAAACGGTACAAAGCAAGATTAGTAGTCAAGGGTTTTCAGCAGAAAGAGGGAATCGATTTCAATGAGATATTCTCTCAGTAGTGAAAATGACCACTATCAGACTTGTTCTCAGTATTGTAGCAGCAGAAGGCCTGTATCTAGAGCAACTATATGTCAAGACAACTTTTCTACACGGTGACCTAGAAGAATGAATCTACATGACACAACCAGAAGGTTTTTAGGTTAAAGGTAAAGAAAACTTGGTGTGTAAATTGAAGAAGAGTTTGTATGGTCTGAAGCAAGCGCCCAGACAATGATACTTGAAGTTTGATAACTTCATGGGAAGAGTTGGTTACAACAGATGTGACAATGACCATTGTTGTTACATAAAGAAGTTCAAGTGTTCTTATATCATTCTACTACTCTTTGTAGATGATATGTTGATTGCAGGTTCATACATGACATAAATCAAGAAGTTAAAGATGCAAATGTCTGAAGAGTTTGAAATGAAAGACTTAGAAGCTGCAAACCAAATACTCGGGATGAGTATTTTCAGAAACAAAGAAAATGGTTCTTTGACACTCTCTCAAGAGAAATACATTGAGAAAGTGTTAGAGAAATTCAGCCTTAAAGATGCCAAGATCAGAAGCACACCCTTGGGAAGTCACTTTAAGCTTTCCAAACACCAGTCACCTAAATCAGAAGAAGACAAAGCAAAAATGGCTAAAGTTCTGTATCCATCTGCAGTTGGTAGCCTAATGTATGCAATGGTATGCATGAGACCAGATATTGCTCATGCAGTGGGAGTTGTTAGTCGGTTTATGTCTAATCCGGGTAGAGAACATTGGGAAGCAGTTAAGTGGTTGCTAAGATATTTGAATGGGACTTCAAAAGTGGAATTGCATTTTAAGGGGAAAGATGTTATTCTGAAAGGCTTTGCAGATGCAGACCTTGGTGGTTGCAAAGAATCATTCAAAAGCACTACCGGGTATGTCTTTACAGTGGGAGGCACTGCGGTAAGTTGGATGTCTAAACTACAGAAAAGTGTTGCCCTTTCAACCACTGAAGCAGAGTATATGGCAGTTGCTGAAGCAAGCAAAGAGCTTATATGGTTGAAGAATTTTTTACACGAACTTGGCAAAGAACAAGATGATTGTGCACTATTCTGTGATAATCAAAGTGCAATTCATTTTGCAAAGAATCCTGTCTTCCATTCGAAGACGAAACACATACAACTGAGATATCACTTCATTAGAGAAAAAGTTAGTGATGGTACTCTGAAGTTGAAAAAGATCAAAGGAACTGAAAATCCAGCTAATATGTTGACTAAGGTTATCACCTTAGAGAAGTTGAAGCTTTGCATAGCTTCAACTGGCATTCACGATAATTGAAGAGAAGGTCGGGTAACTAGGAATGTACTAAGATCAGAAGTTTCTTACAGAATTACAGAAGCACATTTGAAGCACAGGTGAAGATTGTTCCGTGGCTTCAAGTGGGAGATTGTTGAGTGTGAAGCCACTCTTGTGGTTTGTCAAAAACAGAGGCAGAAAAACATGTTTGTAGCCTGTCAAAAGAAGTGTCAAAAGAAGTGGCTGAAGACACTGTGTGTTATCCATTTTCTTCTACAACATTAATTTCTTTGTTTGACAAATTTCTATATAATCTCCATATAAGAGACTTATCTTGTATCTGTTTTGCATCATCAACAAGTAATAAAAACCTCCTAGTTACCGAGAGTGGACGTAGGTCAGAGCCGGACCGAACCACTATAAATCTTTGTGTTGTTTTTTGATTGTGAGCTGAGTGGTGTGTGATTTGTGTTTGTGTGTGTGACTCGTCTGATCCTAACACGAAGAGTACGGATTTCAAAATAAGATATTGCAAATCGGGTAAACCGAACCGATGTCACCCAAATCTTCGAGTATTGATCTACGTCAGGTTCAGTTTTTCAGTGTAAGACCAAGACCGATCAATTTGGTACCATTTCGAATTATTGAAGACAATTCATAGTACTTTGGGGCTGAATTCAGATCATGATCCCACAATTAGAGGTGCACAAATCGGGTTCACCTTGAAAACCCGAACCGGTTCGGAACCGGTTTTTTTCACACCGGGTAGAAAATGAAACCGGTTCCAGTCAGGAACCGGTTCGGTTCCCGACCCGAACCGATGCCCAGAAATGCAATCTTTTAGGAACCGGGTAGGTTGGAACCGGAACCGGTTTTTACGTAAAAACCGGTTCCACCGGTTTTTTTTGAAATTTAAACATTATAGCCGTTAGGAACCGGTTCCAACGGCTATATAACCGTTTTAGACCGTTGGAACCGGTTTTTTAACTATAAATAGGTTATCTTCTTTCTATAAATAGCAAGGTTTGTTTGTGTACTTGTTAAACCACTCCCAAAACTATAAAACACACTCCAAACCACAATTAACCTTAAACCGACAACAAATGGCAACCAATGATGACGTTGTTATGGTGATCGAAACAACAAGATGCCCCGATGTTTGGGTTCATTACGATTTGTGTCTCATGACCGACTCACATGAGTTGGCACGTTGCAAATATTGCTCGAAGTTTCTTAAAGCAGCGTCCAACTCGACATTACGGAAACATACGAATAAGTATTGTCGAGAGAAAAGAAGAATGGAAGCTAAAAAAACGGAAGTGGGAGAGTCGTCCGGCTCTACAACCCAAAAATAAGTATTCCCGGGTTAAAACGACGGACTTTGTTTTTTATGTTTTAGTTGTTATGTTTAGTATCGTTTATGTTTTAATAATGTTTGTAATAGTTATTTTTTAGAAACGGGTTTGCTAAAGGAGTAGTATTGTAGTTTGTTTTTGAGTTTGGTGGTGAAACAAGTAATGGAAACAACTTATATATAGGTTTGGCCCAAAAATCGGTTCCAACGGCTATATTACCGTTGGAACCGGTTCCAACGGCTAATTGGTGTCTAAAAAAACCGGTTCCAACGGCTATATTACCGTTGGAACCGGTTCCAACGGCTAGTTTGTCTTTTGTTTGACCCTTCAAAAAAACCCGTCGGAACCGGTTATTCCGGGTACGAACCAAACCGGTTCCAATTAAGAACCGGGTAGGAACCGGTTTGGGACCGGTACTGACATATAAATATTAGAACCGGGTACGATTTTCGGGTACAAAAATACCAAAACCGGGTATTGTTCCAACCGGGTTGGAACTGGAACCGGTTCCGGTTCGATTCCACCGGTTAGGTTCCGGAACCGGTTTTTTTGTGCCCGTCTACCCACAATGCATGCATTTGCTTTCTTTTAGACATTAGATTTAGAATTCAACTACATAGCATGAAGTAACCAATATTTGTTTAATTATTTTACAACATTCAGTATGTGGTACCCCACATGCTTGATGAAACGTTTCAATGAAATTCTAATGTGTATATCATGTTTGAAGGCAATAAATAGTTAAATCACCAATACATATATCGCAATCAAGATGATATTTATAGGTCAATTAGATGTGTTCATGTCTAAGATGTTTTATTCATATAAACTGACCACGAACATTGTTTTTAAAAGAAAAGACAACGAAATAAACATATTTCCTTAATCAGAAGAGACACGGTGATGTTGTTTGTTAACAAGCGGGTCAATGATTTTCCTCCATCCGTCATAGTCAATCGCGTCATCACTAACTGGTAACAAAAACCCGTTAACAAAGAAAAATGGTGTGCCATACACCCCTCTCAAACACCCGTACTGCAAAAACAAAACAGGGATTGTTGTACTACATGTTATGCACAATGTAAACCTCCCAAATCAGGGATTCTTCACTTTACCTTGAATGACACGCGGGTTTTGATGTTCGTCTTTGAGTCTCTGAATCCAGACTTAATCGCTGATTGCATGGAGTTCCCAAGAGTGCTTGATGCTAACCTGATAACTTGATCAAGAGCTGCTACTCGAGACATGTTTAAGGTTTGTGCATTGTAAAAGCGTTCCTGTTTGTTTGCCGGTCAACAAACATGTGTTATAATCAATTAAAATATAAAAATTAAAAACTTATAATGAAGTTATTGGTTGTAACCTGATTGTTAAAAAAAGCTTCCAACAAACGGTATGTCGCTGAAGTATTTAACTCATTAACTATATGCAAAGCTCGGGAAGTAATGAAAGCGTTGTCATGGTATCTAACACATAAAATGTAGTGTAACATTGTATTGTATAAAATATTTTAAACGATATAATATAACGTGTAATCCTAATGGCTCAAATAAAGGGGAACATAACCTTAATTTACCACATATTCGAAAAGTAATCAAGAAAAAAGACACTATAAACCACCAAATCCATCTGCTTTATAAAGTTGCGTAAAGTGTTGTAATATCAGCATAAATACATGTTTTACAAAGTAACACAACTAACTTTCTTGTGTTACTCGAAGGCTTTACAAAAGTATCTTTAGAAGAAAGTTGATACTTTGGTGTTTGGTCTACTAGAACTCTAGAAGTGCAAGGTGAGGTCAACCTGTGTCGTATGTGCTACTTCTTAATTAAACATGTCCTTTATGTATGTTGGACTTAATTTCCATCCTCGAGTCAATGAGGCAGGTTGGGCCGACATCGAGCCTATGATGAGTTCGTGTCTTGTTTATCAAGTTGAGCACGTGACTTGGTTTACATGGAATAAATTACTTGGTGAACAAGTCGAGCCAATGACTTGGAAAACAAGGAATTTATTTATTAATTATTGTTTAAATATGTTTTTACTAATTAGTATTTGAGTATGATAAGGAGTTTGTATTCTAGTCTAATTAGGTTTTCATGTTTAAACTAGTACATATACCCGAGCTTGTGGGTTATATCATTAAGAGTTTGTGTATTGTAATTTTTCGAGCTAATGAGAATTACAAAGATTGAGCTTATGATCTAAAACTTCGTTATTGTGTTTATCGATCCATCCTGGTCACCAAACTTCAATGTATTGTATGTTTTATTATCCAATCAAAATTTGGAGGATATGAATATCAAGGCCATGAGTGTTAATTATACAGCCAATAGAAATATAGTATTAACCGAATTCGACATACAAAATGTTCCTTCTCACTTATAAGAGGGAGTTGTAATTTGTAAATTGGGGGCGAGTCATTTATTGTTTAAGAGCATACTTAATATTGAGTTTAAAAACAACTTATTGGCTTTTGCAAGATGTCAATACGATAAAATATTGTTTGACACACAAAAGTCTCTCTTACTTTCGTTTTTTGAAAGAGTTAATAAACTATTTTCAAAAAGCCACAAATCCTGACTTTTCAAAATGTATTTTTTAAGAAAAACCAATAAATTAATAAGCAGTTTTCAAACTTAATCCCAAACATGCATAACTCAAAAAGACATGCATTAATCTTATGTAGTTATGTATTAACCAGCTAGCTGCGTAAATGGAGTACACCCGTTTGATAAAACTTTGTTTTATTTTTCATAATGGTGAGTTCCTAAATTTTGTAACTAGGCTAAAGAGGGTGTGAGTGATCCTTAAAAATATAAAAATACAAAGTTTGTCAAGCATTAGTAGTGCCATACTCTCATCTAACCTACTCTTCCACGTGTAATCTTAATTTTCGTTTAGAATATACGTGTTTTCGAGAAACTACAACACACATTTAATAAATTACATGGCATAACTTATAATAACCACATAGCAGTTATGCAAACGTATAAACACAGTTTTGTCTTTATTACCAATCCACCAACTCATGACACAAGAACACAAAATAATTTAAAAAACTTAAAACAAAAGAAAATAAAGAAAAAATAACAAAACACGTCCTTTATGTTTGAACGTTTTTTCAGTTGACGTCCTTTAGTCAAACAAATAGCAGAAAGCATACTTTATGTTTCAAATCCGTATCACGTTACATCCTTTGACACTAACCCATTTAACTTTTCACTTTAAATATAGTCATGTGCAATGCGCATGAGGATAGTGTTGTAAATTCAAATATTTGTTTATTAATTAAAACTAAAAGAAATAATATATATATGTAGTATTATAACCCCCTCTCTCTCTCTCTCTCGCTCTCGCCAATGTAGCCCCACACTGCTCTCTCCACACCACAAAACCACTACCCCTACCATCACCAACCAAACAACCAACACCAGATCTGAAAACTCCCTCACCCACACCAGAGTAACCGTCATCACCGACCTCACCACCATCTACCCCGACATAAACGCGACACCGAATTAAATCCGCTGGAAATCACTAAACGGAAAATTGATTTTTGTTGGTGGAATGCTCGAGCTGGTACTTGGTCAGTGGGGGATGCAGTGAAAGTCTAAATCTATCATTCATCTAACTATCGGGTCTTGATTTTGTCGTTTCTCGCCGAAAAATGTTGACAACAGGTCGGAATTCTAGTTCTTGGCCGAAATTGTGGGATTTTCAGGTCTACGTCGCCCAACTGGTTGCCGGAGAAGACGAATACGCCGAAATAACGGGATTCCAGGTCTTCTTCTCCATCTGGTTGCCTCCACCACCACAAAATAAATACCCTAACTCTGGCCGGAACCACCTCACTGTTCTTATACCTCTGCCGTTTAGCTCGGAAAAGAAAAACCATCGCTGGTAGATTTAGGGTTTCTGAGATGATGATGATGATGGTGGCTGATAGTGATAATGGGTTAGGAATGTTTGGTATGAAGATGAAGGGTTAAGAAAAGAAAAATGTTTATTTACTTAAAGACCAAAAATTTATGTTAATTACATAAATAACCCCTAAGGGGTAAAAAGACCAAATTGTCCTCACATGAGGTGCACATGACTGGATTTAATAAAAAAACTAACCCTCGTTAGTGAAATGGACGAACCATGCAAGGTTGTTTGAACATAAATGATGTTTTTCATCATTAAATTTGCTAAATGACAACCACTGAAAAAACGTACACACATTCTTTACTTTTGCCATTTCGTCGAAAATAAATTATCTTTTAAGATAATAATCAGTCTAATGGTCCAACCTATAAACCGGTAGAATGACATGTCTAATCACCTGTCCATAGAAAACACCGAAAAATAAAACTGCTTATTTGTTATTTACTTTTTGAAAAAGTAAAAAATAGTTCTGAAAATTTTCAATTTAAAGCCCTTTTCAAGCCTTAAACTGAAGCATTTTACAATTTTTAAAAGCTCCCTCAAACAACCCTGATAAGATAAAATAGAGAGAGAGAGAATACTAACGGTAACGGGAAGGGATGAACAATGAGAGAAACAAGTCCAGACCCATAATAATCCACCGCTTGTTTAAGCGGAGGCCACGAATCCCGGCTATCTGGACACACCGGGTCGAAGTACGCCTCAATAAAAACAGTTGCCGTAGACGCCGCCCGTTTCTTGTACACGAACCCATCATACTTCGGCGGAATCAAAGACTGTGATGAAACCAAAACCAACATGCATGTTAGAATCAGTAAAAAGGTCACCGGAACTGTGGGTTTTGACATGAGGACAGTGCGGCGGAGGACGGTGGATGAAGGATGTGAATTTGGGGTGATGGGTTTTGTGAGTATATGGGAATAATATTAATGGGAGTGGGTTTTGACGTCCACGTGTTATGCACTCAGTTTACCGAAATTATGGATTCTGTGGGCGTTAAAGTTTGCTTTAAAGTTATGCCTTTGATAAAAGTGTATATGAAAATACGTAAGCGGTTAGTTTTAAGATGTGAGATGGTTCTATAATAAGTTTGGTGGTAAATTAGGAGTATAGTTAGGAGTGCGTGATAAATATGCTTTTAAGTATAAATTTTAGTTTACCGTTTATATACGTAGGGAAAAGTTAACGTATAAATAAAATGAACGTGTTACTTGTAAAAATCAAGTAGACTAATTATATATACATGTAGAATAATTATGTAATTACTTTTTGATGTAACTACATAATTACTTTACTTGATTATCACGTTTAGCACGTTAATTTTATTTGTATTTGATCAAAACGCTATATATATATATATGTATATTCCACTTTATTTCATTAAACATTAATAGAATTTATGCGGATAATAATATGTTGTTTGCGTATCCATTTTAATATATGTGTCATCAATAAAAGATACGTTATTTGATAAGTTTATTGCACACGTAAGTTTGGTTCACATGTGATCTTTATAATTTTTGAGTAGGAATGTTTATTTAAGGTATGAAGTGAAATCAAATCTTCATAGCACATTTGAACACATAACACACACAAAGTGATGTGTTAGTTGTTTTTTTTTTAATGCTAGGGTAATCGAGTCATATTGTATGCATATAGCAAATTGATGTTACTTGATGCTATCAAATTACCAGAATGTGTTAAGAGAATGACTGGTCATGCCTCTTGATATAACTTTGCAACGTTATAACTAGTTTAGGGTTCAAATTCATCGGACTCAAAAGTCACCGACAACCTTCCATATGCGTTCTGTGAATCCGTAATGCATGCACAAATGCTGTGACATCATAAGATAATTGTCAAAATCCTATGATAAAAGAGACCAATCGAAGAGCGAGAACGGGGCGAATGATGTTGTTGATATGTCTTTTGCGTTCGGCTTTACCGTTTCAAAAGGATGTGTGAGGGCAAGAAAAATGAAACACCATTCCATGTTGAACGCAAAAATTAGTGAAAGAATTGTTTGCATCATATTCCTTACCATTGACACAGAAAACATTTAATAGTGCGGTTAAATATTGGGTTTTAATATTGTTGTGAAAGGAAAGAAAAATAGAGAAAGCATTAAACTTGAATCATTTCAGGTTTGAACGTGTGAAAGAGAAAATAAGGATAGATGACCTTTTGGGATGTTTCTATCAGAACAACCAAAAGCAAATTTATGAGGCGTTTGTGGTATGTCCCGGTTAAAGCGGATAATATTATCGTGCGGCAGTAGATGGGCTATTACAAATGGTATGAGAGACAGAGTTGGACCGATGGTGCCAGGTCTAGCGAGGATGCTGGACCCTAAGGAGATGAATTGTAACATCTCACATTGATTGAAGAGAACAAAACCTTTTTTAAAAGGGGTGGATACCTCCCCTCGTCATAACACGTTTTGGGCGTTTAATGCTAGTGAATGAGAGGAGAACTCCACTGTTTAGCGTACTAATGCGTGATGGATGTAGTAGAAAAAAATGTTAATTTTTTCAAAGGTTTGTTCACACAATGTTGAGTTTTAAATTTATAAATATGATTATTAACTTAACTAAACCACACACAAATAGGGAAGTGTACCTATCGTATATGTAGTAAAGTATAGATAAGAACCAAATATTGATCCACGGACACACTTATAAAGTTTTACCACTTAATCGTTTTATTTATTTAACCGGAAGTAAAGATCAATTTTGTTTTGGTTTTTAGTAAATAAGTTCTAAGATAAATAAAATAAAAAACAATATTTTTGGGTTTTTATATATTAAGGTGGAAAGAAAATCAAAGATAGAAGGGTATTATCTTGGTTAAACTCCTCTTAACTAGGTTTGATAGTTGATTAGTAAACATGTGATCTTGAGCTTGCTATGGTGATTAAATGTGAGAATAACATAGTTAGTCATGTTATTCCATGATAATTAAAGAAAGAGATAACTTTTGATCCATTTTATTAAAACCTCATTTTATGTAAGCAAGTGGTTTTGAATAAAGATAAGTTAACTCACTTTAAAGATGACTCAACCTCTTAAATTACTAAGTGAATTGTCCTTGATACTTTACTAAAATAACCATTAGATGTATTATGCCTAAAATACCAATTATGATTAGTTGATTCTTAAAGGATTAACCTTGAATTACCAAATATTAACCCACACAACTCTTTAACAATTATAGAACTCATGTAATAGCCACTCAAGAGTTGCTTTAAATTGGTTATGTTGCACACTCACTCAACGAGTAATTAACCAATCTTAATGGATGAACACCAACAATACGTTTCCACAACATTGTTGATAGTTCCCATTCTAAAATGGTCAATCATTATTAATATTCCATTTGGTCCATGTCAATATTAAGATTCATGTTTCCTCCCAACCAAGCCCTTACAAGAATGGCGATTTCTTGACTTATCATCAAGTTCGGAATCTAGGCGGCTATTTAAAGGTTTCTTAAGTTATTCCCCAAACCTACACAAGAGTGGAAGTTCCCCGGCTTATCGTCAAGTTCGGCATTTGGGGGTTGATTTTAGGATTCTTAATTTATCAACCAAGTTCTCACAAGAATCGTGATTTCTCAACTTATCATCAAGTTTGGGGTCTTTGTGTCTATTTTAAGGTTCGCTAAGGCTTTTCAAGACTAGCAATTTCTCGTCTTATCGTCAAGCTTAGAACTTGGGATATATTTTAAGAGTATTTTAACATTCCTCATCAAGTGATAATTGCAACACAACCTTAAGTTATAAAAAACAGATCACATGTTTTACGAACATTATCAAACTTTAATTATGATTCATTATAAAACAAAATGATACTATGGAAGTTTAGCTACTAATAGACATAATGATAGTTATCAAAGTAATGGATACACACATGGTCAAATTGAAACAATCTAACCAATTTGGATGACTAATCTTTAATGCTAATAACTTCTCCAAAAAGCTTTATCTCCTTAATCTTCAAGTGTTGGATGGATGGTATTGATTCCCTTATTAATGGTGGTGAAAGGAAGTGGTTGGAGAGTATTGAATGCTCCTCAAAGGGGCATTCAAATCCATTAAATGAAGGAGAAGAGCATTCAATTTATAGTCTGATCAGACCCTCAAGGCATGACCTTGCCGCCATATTTTTCCCGCTGCATTAATTTTCCATGTTAGATCGTATAGCTCAAGGGCAACACGGCCCTGTTGAGTTCCTCAACTGTCCAAACTCTTCCTGTTTTGTCCTTTTCTCTTATTCTGAAGGCATGACCGTGTTCTGGGAATGCATGACCGTGTTTTGCTTCAGTACCTTCTATTTTGTCTTTTCTTAATGTCTTTGATAACATGGGGTGTGTCTTGGTTAACATGACCATGTCTTGACTTTCTGATTTACTCTGTATGCTCTAGAAATGGCCATGTCTTGATTCACCATGGGGTGTGTCTTGTTAGTTTTCACTGTTTATCTCCATTTTCCTTCGTATCTCAGCCTTTTTTATTCCTTAGGACTATATTTACATATAATATAAATTATAAACATTAGTGGTTATTTATTCCTTAGGACGCTTCTTCTTCCCATAGTGTTGTAAATCAACAACTTTTTTTTACAATCCTAATTACTCTTTTAAGGTTAGATCGTCAAGAACTGCTTTATCCAAGATGTGGATAAGCTCTTCCTCAATCCAACGTTGAACATAACTCGTAACTCTAATGGATCGTTCGGCTTTGGGCCTAATAGCCCCCACTCTCATTAGTTCGGTATATTCGTATTGGGATTGGGTTTGACTTACTCTACATCTTCCTTCGTGGGACCAATTTCTACAACTTAAACATCTTTCATATATTTTTGCTCGTCTTTTCATTGTGCTTTTGGAAATCTCACAAAATGGTAGCCTTTGTTCCTCTTGGCGCCTATTTTACATCACCCCATTGCTAAAGAGAAAAGTTCTCTCCCTAATTTCTAGAGGCAACCTAGGTTTTGCGAATTGTAGGCAACTAAGTAGATTGAAATCGAAAGAATGCATTCTAGTTCTTTAAGGTCTGCCTGTGAAAGACCAATGTTGAATTCTACCAGTGAAAGGGTTAGTTTGGTAGGGTAGGTTTTTAGGTAGGTTTGGTGATATGTTTAGGGTTTCCGCTGGAGTTTTTGTGATTTTTGGAAATATACTACCTTTCTTGTTATGCATCATTTCCTCTGATATTGGATAAAATTCTCAAGACAAGTTCTATTCCGCAAAAATATTTTACAGTAGAGGTAATTTTGCTCAAATGTTTCTCGGTGTTTGTTAGTTTCTAGTTTGTCAAAAATATTTAAAAAGCTTAAGGTTTTGTTGTTACAAAAACAGAATTTTGGATAATTTGTTCAAAAAGTTTGATTTCGGACTTTGTTTAGCTAAGTGTAAATCCCTCCCCACACTTAAATCTCACATTGTACTCAATGTGAAAAATTTTAAAATAAATGGAATCGAGGTGAAAAAAGAATTTAACTTCCCTACGAGCTGAGACGTAGTTTTTTGTCATCTGTTGTCTTCCTGTCGACTGTTTGGAAGTTCTGGTACTAAACAAATCCTACCTGCATAAAATCTACAACCACAAACACAAACATAATACGCAAAATATATAAA
This sequence comes from Bidens hawaiensis, assembly GCF_021521415.1. Lineage (NCBI taxonomy): Eukaryota > Viridiplantae > Streptophyta > Magnoliopsida > Asterales > Asteraceae > Bidens > Bidens hawaiensis. The sequence continues at coordinate 1,267,112 of NW_027491351.1, forward strand.
GACCCAAGATAAGTATGGGTATATAGTTACCCGTACCGCCCTACAAGCGTGCATCGTACATAATAATAATAGTGTCTTAAAAAATCCAAACGAAACAATAGAAAATACAATTTTTCGACAACCAACATCTACACAAACATAAAAGTGTTTCAATAAACATCACCAAGCAATGTTGGAATAAGTGGTCAACCGTGTCATGGGTACTACGAGGTTATACCACACTTATTGGTCCTATGGTGGCTAGTGCTTGTCCATCTGGTCCCTCACGTATCTTATTTCCCCATCAAGATGGTCAAATCGGGTGGTCATGAGATGGTGCAGGCCCGTAAAGGAGTACGGGTCAGGTTGTGATGAGCTGGTACCATAGTTGGTATGTGGAGTGACGGGGTGACGGCGTTTACGGCGTACCTGGGCTAACGATATATCATCATCCTCATCAGCTGGAGCCTCTGGATCCCAAACCCTACCACAGGTATACACAAACCGAAAGCTCCCCCTTCCTGAAACTCGCACCATCTCCATAGTCATGCATATCTAGAGGTCCAAGGGGATCGACTCTGGTCCATCGGTACCATAAGGATCTAAATCGTATACCTCGTGAATCTTAACAATTCAACCTCCCCCAAACATCTTTGTTTCGTTGACCTCGGCACATTTCTCCCATGCACATCTTGCATAACATGTAAACAATATTACAATTTTCCTCTGTATTCATGAAATAGAGGGTTTACAGATCCATAAGGCTAACGACCCCTGTAATCTCACCGCAGGGTGTCATGGTGTGACTAAGGAAACGATGGATGTACCTGAACAGTGGGTCCCTCAACTTAGTATTCTTGGAAACACTCGGGTTATACACTGCCTCTGGGTACCTGTCAACAATCTCCATGCATCCGCTCTCTCAGTTTTATCAGCTTCCTGTCTTCTCTCTCTCTTCCCTATTCACCCTAAAATGTTTAGCCTGATGTAGGCCACATCTAAGTCTATGTCTCAGCATGCATGTAAATTCCCAAATTCACACCTAAGCGAACGAGGTCCTGACGCACTGACCTCCTAGCATAAAAGTTACCATGTCTTATTTAAAGTGATCTCCCTGGTATAATGGGTTTCTTTGAGTTTGAATGAAGCTAGGAATTCAATGGTCAACTCCCTAATTGATTTTGTTTGGTTTCCTAGGAAGCATGCCATGACCCACGAGTTATTTCCTTTCTCCTCTTATACCTTTCATACTGATTCACTTTTCTGAGTGTTTCCCTACACTCATAGTAGAGAGGATCTTCCATCCTTGTTTTCATTATCTCAACTTTTTCACTCGCCTCTATATTCCTTCGTGAAGTACCCGCAAACAGTAACGATGGGTGATCTATCTCCTCAAACTCCTCATCGTTATATCCGGTCATCCTATATAATGAAAACGAGTCAAGAGAGATGCGTTTGTAAATTTCAATTTTGGTTCCAGAAGCAAGGCAGCACAACCCATGCTGAGTTTGGGCGATATTTGGTTGACTTTATGGTTGACCACAACCGTTCTTGGTGAAACACGACACGTGTTTTGCACAAATTCGGAGTTATGAAGTCTCAAACGTTCGTATCAACCTGGTTCATCAAACTTTATAAATGGTTTCGGACATGGGTTGGTCATTAGGGTTGGACACGACCTGAACTGAAAGTTAACCAAATTGGACTTAAAATCATGTTTAAACTAGTTTACATTAAGTTTTTCACACCAATTAATCCTTTAAAATCATGTAAACTATGTTTAGACATGTTAATTAGTCCTAATCTTACCCAAATTTAGTGGAACTTGAATCTAGGGTTCGGATTATACCCGAATTGAAAGTGAAGTGGGTCTTAATCTAACCCTAGAAGGAGAATTAAATGACTAAATTGATATACCTTGATGATTGAAACAAGAAATAAGTGGAAAAATGGTCGAAAAATCGCCGGAATCGCCTAAGGTTTGAGAGGATGCAGTTAAAAGTGAAAAAGGATGATTTTTAGAAGATAAAAACCGTCAGTCACGCACGACATGGTCGTGGTCAATAAGGCACAACCATGCTGACCAGGTCTATTCCCGTTTTTTCGTTTTTTAACCGTTTTCAAATCCCGTGATTCATTTCACGACCCTTTTGGACTAAATGAGTTAGGTATGTCAATTTAGAAAAATAGGAAATGAAATTTCATTGATTCAGAATATGGGTAGACGAACAAAGGAAACAAAGAGTACAAGTGATAAACGATTAGAATCCTAAACTTAACTGAACTACTTGAATAGCCTCGGTCCTTCTCCGAACAAGCTCTTCATGTGGGCAGACCGTTAAAATGAATTTGGTTTGGGTTGCCCTCTCCGCTTGGTTCCGGTTAAAACGAGCGAGCTCGGCCGTTAGCCACTCGAGGTGGTCTTGTAGCTTCACCGTCCTTTGGTCCACATGGTAATGCTCAAAACATAGTGTTTTGACCTTATCATGCAGCTCTCGGTTTCTCTGTTCCGCCGCCACATTAATCTTTACCAACTCATCAACTCTCTCGTGTAAACACATTAACTCCCTAACTACGTCTATGGACACCTCTCCTTGTCTTCCATAACTTGGCCTCCATCCTCTCCTCTTCATGGTAATATCTTGGTGGAAACGTGTGAAATGGGGTATGTCAAAATAATGGGAAGTAACAGCCATTTATAGAAACATAAAAGGGATAAACAAGGCCATGGTGACATAAACACGACCATGTTAGGTGAGTGTCATAAATGTCAGTTCAGAATTTTGCATTTATTGAATAGATGATGAATTTTGTTTGGGCACGGCCCGTGCTTAGGGAAGACACGGCCGTGCCTTGTCATGTTTAACAATTTTTCAGTTTTTCTCTCAATCGTGGTCCGGGCGGTTGGTTAAATATGTGTAATTCTTATCCTTAAAAGATAATTTAAACATCATTTCATTAAAAGCCCTAAGATTACGTTACTTTTCCTAAACACACATAAAATAAATCACATAAAAATAAAATAAAAATAAAACAACAGATAATCGGGTTAAGCCCGATAAATTCTAAAAACTAGTCTTTAGCACAATTCCTTGAACCATCAACGAACATATCATAAGAGATAGGAGAAAGCGTCTCCAAAATCCCCTCCAGAGAGGTTTCCACCAAGACCGCCATCTCCATTGAAAGTTGTTGGTGGTGGTGGCGGTGGAAAGAACCCAACCGAATGGTCTGCATTTGAATATGCTAATTAATGTCACGAAGCTCAGCTTTCATTTCTTTCACCGTTTCCGTCAAAGCTAGGACTCGTTGTTCATTGAGAACGAGCATGCCCGTGAGCTCTTTTGCCATTTCCTGGAGTTGAAGGATCATCTCCAGGTTCATGTTTTTCTTCTTAGATGGAGTGGTGGCAGGGTTTCCAGCATTAGGATGTTCCATCAGCATTTCCAGAGCCTGTTTAGTCTAGAAAAATGTGGCTAGAAGGTATGCAAAACTCTCAAAGAGGTGATGCAAATTTATAATCTGCCAAATGTTTTAGCACGACCGTTCCTTGCAAGGCACGGAACATGTTGACAAGTTTCTCTAAAACTGGACAGTCTGAGCTGGAAAAGTGCCAGAAACTATCACTGCAAGGAAAGTGTACTGGGCATGACCGTGCCTTCCTTAATTTTTTTAACTTATCCCTATAAAAGTAGTAAAATCTATCCTGAACATGCTAAATTTTTGTCTCAATCGATTGCTTGACTCCTAAATTTGCCATTTTAGTTCACAGAATGGAGGCGTAGTACCTCCATTTCGGTTTCTACGGGTTCTCCTAAGTAAAATTTAAGTCTTTGATCATTTACCTTAAAGCTATGTCTATCTTTTTGATCAAGTTCAACGGCTCCATGATCAAAAACTTCCTTAACCATAAAAGGACCGGACCATCTAGATTTTAACTTTCTGGGAAATAGGTGAAGACGAGAGTTATAAAGGAGTACATTGTCTCCTGCTTTAAAATGTTTTTCACCTTTTATCTGTGTGTCATGAAGTTTTTTCATCCTTTATTTGGAAATCCGTGAGTTTTTGTATGATTGCATCCTTAATTCTTCTAACTTGTGAAGTTGCTTGACTCTATTTTCTTCCACGAATTTCAATTCAAGATTGGCAGTTTTAAATGCCCAATATGCTTTATGTTCGCGTTCAAAGAGAAGATGACACACCTTTTCGTATATAAATTTGAATGGTGTTGTGCGTATAGGAGTCTTGTATGCAGTATGGAAAGCCCGCAAAGCGTCATCCAATTTCTATGACCAATATCTGCGATTGTGACTCATAGTTTTTTCCAAGATTAGTTTGATACCCCGATTTGTAACTTTCACTTGACCATTTGTTTGTGGGTGGTAAGGTGTTGCGAGTTGATGATTAACCCCGTGTCTATCCAGTTCTTTCTCCCTTTACGTATTACAGAAGTGCACTCCTCGATCGCTTATTAGTGCCTCAGGGTTACCAAAACGTGAGAATAATTTCTTCTATAACTTGACTACCATCCCAGAATCATTGGTGGGTAATGCTTGGGATTCGAACCCATTTCGATACGTAGTCTATTGCAACTAGGGTGTAGTGATGACCAAATGATGTTGGGATTGGTCCCATAAAATCGATGCACCAAATGTCAAATATCTTAGAAACCTGGATTGGCCTTTGTAAGATTTCATCTCGGGATGAGATATTGCGGGCACGTTGGCATGCATTGCATGAGTGAACCATTTCATTTGCCTCTTGGTAGAACGTAGGCCAGTAGAAGCCAGTGTCAAGTACTTTCTTTGCAGTTGACGATGCTCTATGGTGGCCTCCTAATGGTCTTTCATGATTTTGTTTTAGTATCTTGTGTGTTTCATCTCCATATACACATCTTCATATAATATTATAATTTCCAATGCGGAATAAGTATGGATCTTCCCAAAAGTAATATGTGATATCTGAAAAGAATTTTTTCCTTTGTTGATATGTCATTCCCTTAAGAATGATTCGACTAACTTCGTAGTTTGCAATATCAGCGAACCAAGGATGTTTTCCTGCACGAGTCTGCATATGAATGAGAAATTCATGGGGAAAACTGTCATTTATCTTGCTCCCCAAATTTTCTTTTAAAGCTGGGCATTCCAGACGAGAAAGATGACCAGTTGCAAAATTTTCAGCAACCTTCTTGTCCTTGATTTTGAATTCTTGTATAAGTAAAATCCATCGAAACAGGCGAGGTTTAGCATCTTGTTTTGTGAAAAATATTTAATTGCCGCATGATCCGTGTAAACAATGGTTTTTGAAAGGACTAGATAATAATGAAATTTGTCGAAAGCCACTACAGCTAGAAGCTCATTCTCAGTAGTTGTGTAATTTTCTTAAGCATCATTAAGTGTCTTGCTGGTGTAGCAGATTGGATGAAAATTCTTATCTTTCCTTTGCTTAAGACTGTTCCAACTGCGAAATCACTTGCATCACACATAAGTTCGAATGGTAATGTATAGTATGGGGCTACCATGATTGGAGCGTCCACGAGTTTGTTCTTCCGAATTTGTAATGCATCCAAACATTATTCGTAGAATATGAATGGAGAATTCTTTTCAAGAAGTTTTGTTACTGTCTGGGCTATATTTGAAAAGTCTTTAATGAAATAACGATATAAATCCGCATGGCGAAGAAAACTTCGAATAGCTTTAACAGATGTAGGTGGTGGAAGTTTGGAAATGGTTTCTACTTTGGCTCTATCCACTTCTAATCTAGTCTGAGATATCTTGTGCCCGAGAATGATGCCTTTTTTAACCATAAAGTGACATTTTCTCCAATTTAACACAAGATTGGCTTCTTCACAACTTGTTAACATTCTTTTCTGGTTTTCAAGACATATATTGAAGTAGTTGCTAACGACAGAGAAATCGTCCATGAAAACTTCCATTGAATCTTCAATCATGTCATGAAAGATAGCTACCATGCAACGTTGAAAGGTAACTGGAGCATTACACAGTCCAACGGGCATTCGTCGGTATTCAAATGTGCCATAGGGACATGTGAATGTTGTCTTTTCTTGATCTTCTGGAGACATCTGAATGTAAATATAACTGGATAATATGTCAAGGAAACAATAATACATCTTTCCTGATAGACGCTCGAGCATTTGATTGATGAATGGGAGAGGAGAGTGATCTTTCCTAGTGGCACCGTTGGGTCACACCTCGACCAAAGGCGATGGAACATGCCGGGACATAACGGATTGCTCAAGAACACAATAACACTATGAAAGTGACAATATTTAATCAACATATTTATTTCATTTAATCATCAAAAGTAACACAACTTGTCCATACAAAACAACACAAAATACAAGGAAATAAATTGTTCATTGTTCTAATAACCTAAACGGTCTCAAAATAAAATAGCGTCTTCAAACTTCAATCAACCAATAATTAAACATGTAACAATGCATAAGTTGTATTTTGTCAACAAGAATGTTGGTGAGAAATTTCATAGTTTTGATTATATATAATATGAGACAAAATCCATAACTCATATATGAAACTGTAAATAAAAGCAACAATCATAAATAAATGAGGCTCCTTTCTTATAGGTAACAACTACCCAAATACTCATATGTATAAATAAGGCCCTATTCTATTAGCACGAGACAAAAATAGTTAGGGGTGCGTATAATCATACTTAATGAGGCTCAACAACAACATCAAAATAAGCACTCGTGCACGTAATCATATGAGGTATATAACACACAATCAGACAATTATTCTAAGTATCATACACCCTAGAGTTTATGGTTTGGGAATCTAATATCTTAAATCATTTTTGTTTTGATAGGTATGCATTTTACCCCTAAAGTATAAAAGTGAAAACGAAGGATGAAATATACTCACTTGGAATAAGTGAATTTGATGAAGAACTTGTTCAAAAGAAAGCTTGGGAAAGACGTTTCAACGAGTTAATGGGTGAATCCTAGATTAAAAGGTCCTAAGTTAGTTGGATGTATTCAGAAAACTTAAAGTACAATAAAAATGACAAGTTAAATAAGTCAACAAAGTTTTGGGGTTTAAAGTGTAAGAAAACTTAAGTAATTAAATTGGCGGTTTAAAAAATAAGTTATCCCGAAATCGATTCTTGATTTTTTTATCCATAGTTTTACTTAACCTTTGTTAAGTAAATGTGTAGAGATTGGTTTAATGCAATAGTGCACGACCCCTTATTAAATAAATACCAAACAGGATTTAACGAGTGTTCGGCTTAGTTGGTTCGGGTCTTGATAAGTTGTCAAGTCCGAACCCGACATTCCAAAGTGATAAATATTGTGAGGTAACTCATTGCAAACAGAAAACTTAACTAAGTTAGAAGTTCTATTCGGAAGAAACTCCAAACGTCAATGTTAAGCGGGTGTTTGGTTTTGTCGGTCCAAGCTTGTTATAAGATCAAGTTGGATCTGACATACCAAGTATTTAGTGAAAACATTTATAGATCAGTTTATAATAAGATCTTAACAAGAAAATATGAGATTCGGTGGCCCGAAACACAACTAGTGCGTTTTAAGCGAGTGAACTCGGTTTAGTTCGGTTTGTTTGGTTCAGTTGGTTCAAGACTTGGTATATGACCAAGTTTCGATCCAACAAATCCATATCATAACACAAAAGTAAAATAAAAGAACTTAAACACTTAAATCTTTCATGCAACTTGTTTTAAAACGATTAAATAAAAAGTTAAACGAGAGTTCGGTTTCGTTTCGGTCCATGACTCGGTATGAGACCGAGGTTGTTTACCACATACCAAAAATTATAGAACTAATATATAATTTTAAAAAAACCAGATCTTAAACGAAAACAGCAAGCTTAAATGAATTAAAGTGTTGAAATGGACTAAAATAACCTTTTCATGTAAACTTGCCTTAGGATGGCATAAACACCAAATTCATCCATTGTTGAAGAAGGGAAAACATAGAAGGAAAGTATTATAACATAAACAAACTGAAATCATAAGTTTTCATTACCAAAAACGGATTAAAATCAAGGTTTAGCTACTGTTTGACTTCAAAAAGTCAAACTATCAAGAACTTGGTAATGAAGCTTATAACCCTAATTTGGGAGAAGTTTGAAGTGTGAGCAGCTGGAAATGGGTGGAAATGAGTTAGTATTTATAGAGGAAGGGTTAGGTTATTGCCACAAGTCACCACCAATAGATTTACATGCATTTTGGTTGATTGGTGGGTTTAAAATCTGTAGGTTCCTGGACGGATCGTACACGGGATGTCGCTAACAACGCAGGTGCAGAATCCCTGCGTAGGTAGATACGAGTGTAGAGTATGTAGAGATCGAACACGCAAGCAATAAACCAACCACGTTATATTGATAACAAACACGTGACCCGAGGTCACTGTTACAGACTATGACACGTAACTCGGTTACTGAATAACTGAAACAAAACCCTAAACGACCAACCCAAACTGTTTCGCTGAAACAGTATATAAACACGACAACTTCGCCACAGGCGAAGTTGTCAATAACTTCGCTGATTCAACAAGTTCGCCATAGCGAACTTGTTGACAACTTCGCGTATTACACAAATAAACATAATCAAAACATAATTGCATTACAGACTCGATTACAAATGCTAGACTATGAACTACTGACACACATGTACCAACAGACTCCCCCTTGGCAGTAGCTTCATATCTTGATCTTCAAATCTTGAGTCTTGTAATCTTGCATCTCTACGCGTGCGCTCCTTCTCTAACACATACCGATACCACCCGTTGATATTTCCTAGCTTGATCCTTCCAAGCAGGAATGTAGAAGATCTTCTTCTCGTTGAGCACTTTCAGATCAGCCTGCGATAGATTAACAAGATGCATCGGGTCGTAAACCCGAAGCACTTCTTGTTCATCCTCATCTTCCATTACCGCCTCAGCTGTCTCGCAATCCACGTACCACCATTTTAGATCTTTGAGCACGTCCTTGGGCATGAACTTCATCGGTACTTCTTTAAGGCACCGGATCGGTTTGTATTTCATGACCATCCAAGGTTTTCCATCAACTCTCAGACCTCTATCCTTGTCTTCGACAAGTTTCCCCTTTTGTGGTTTCAGTAGCTCAAACTTTTTCTCTTTAACGCACTCTTTCCACACGATCTTCGCAATGATTCTAGCCATGTTGTCTTCACTTCTGTTTACCAATCCCAATCTGGCTAAATCTTTTACTTCACATTCTGGCAGTGTGTTTAGAGATCTCAACTTTCTCTGGAAGTACTGAATGCCATCGTATTGGTTTTAATCTAGCCATGTTGTCTTCAACATCAGCATCATCATCACCATCTACAACATCGTCACCAGCTGCATTTGTAGACTCCCCCTCAGCTGTGGAAGCCCCAAGAGCCTGAGAGGTTCTTGGCAGCTCACCACCTGCACCTTCCGGTGCATTGGGATCATCGTCATGATCTTCTCTCCGTTTCGTCCTCAACTCATCTCCCCTACAAGTCTTCTCCCCCTGAGATGCCAAGAATGCCTTGAAGGCATCTATCACTTTTCCGTGTTCAACCAGGAGGGCTGCTTGTAGTCGATTGGATTCCACTAGGCTCTGAATGGTCTTTGTCTGATCAGCAACAATCTGCTCTAGTGATGTAATCCTCTCGGAATCTGAAGTAGGCGTTGGAGTTGGCGGGACATCAGCAGCAGAAGTGACCGCAGGTGGTACACTTGGTAACCCTGCAGTAGTAGTGACGGTCGACTCCACAAATCGTGCAACCACCACCGGTGTAGTAAGCGATTGGGGTGGTAGAGACACAACTGCTGGGGCCGACGTCTCGACAGCAGTAACCTGTGCTGTAGTAGGAATAAGAGACATACCAGACAAGGCAGGTGGAGCAAAACGTACCAGCCTCGAAGATTCTCCAGCTCCGGAATCCATACCTGTCCGTTCTCTTCGTGAACGTCTGAGCACAATCTGCACTGCCTCCTCTTCATCAACTTCGTCCTCATCCTCGTCTACCGTTCTCGGCCTCTTTCCCGTAATTCTCTCCCGAGACACCATAAGTCGTCTCGCTTCAGCAAATGTTTCGTCTAGATCGGAGTCAGCTACCGAAGTAACTGCTCTAGTAACATCCACAAACTGAGGACCCGAGACATCCATATCAAACACACCATGTACGCCAAAGGCAGCATTAAGATCAACATCTTCAGCAGTAGACACAGCAGTAGATACCGCAGCTGGCACAGCAGCAGAGGCAACAGTAGATACAACAGGCGCAGCTGATACAGCATGTGGTGCTGCCGCCTGATGTGGCTGTGGGTCTCTGAACTCGTCCCCTCCTGCAGGAACATACCCCGGGTTGATAAGATACCCGAACAGTGGAGTATGCCTGGGACGCAGCTCAGGCTTGCTACGAGTGCTCAAAGTGCGGCACTGAGCAAAGATACGTTTCGTCACGCATTCGACGTATCTAATCGGGCGTCTTTGCGGTAGCGTCGGAGCGACATGATTCAAAATCATTTGTAAGAAACGAGGATACATAGTGAATCGCTCGCGCGCCACAGCCCTTCTCTGACGATCGATCTCGTAGAATATTAGCTGACTAAAAGAATATCTGCGGTTGTAAGTCAGCACTATCATGGCCGACTGCATCGTCGCGCCCATCCCATCTGTTCCTGCCTTCCTGCCGGACATGCATACAATCAATACATGCATCAGGAAGCGCCATTGATCCAGCAGAAACCCTTTCCTCCTCTGCGAGTCCCCCAGCGGACCCGAATAACCCATCCTCAAATAAGCTCCATCACGGAAAGGAGCTACGAACTCCGTTGGGTCATCTCTTGTTTCTTCACCGAACTGCAGAGCCAACCGTATGTCTTCCGAGGAACACTGTATGTTATGACCATTTACGGTTGCTCGCATCACCGGAGGCTCAGGCCTGCAATCATAGTACACTGTCTGCCAAAAGTCTTCAATGTTAGGCAGAGAAATGGGCAGTGTATTTGTGAGCGCGTGAAAGACTCTTGATCGCAGGAGAAACGTGATAATCTCCCTGTAGTCTTCTACGCCTCGTGCGTCGGGATCTAAAGTGATGTACTGGTTATGTGCTGGAAAGAATTGTCTTTGATCATCACCATCGTCACCACCAGCACCTCCAACAGCAGCCATATCTGCACAAAACAAAACAAGTTAGAGAACAGTTAAGCAACTAACAAGTTCGCATTGTACCACGTGCGAAGTTGTGATTAAACCTGTACAGGCGAACTTATAGGTGAGGCGAAGTTGGGAACAACTTCGCTTCAACTGTAAGTTCGTCAAAAAACTGTTAAGTAAATGGGTATAGGCGAAGTTGGTGATAACTTCGCCTTATCACAACATCTCCATAGGAGAACTTGAGTTCAAGGCGAAGTTACGGATAACTTCGCCACAGGCGAAATTAATCTCCTGGCGAAGTTGTGGATAACTTCGCCTAAACCTTAACTTCGCCTGAATCTGAAACGGCGACTGTTCAGATTCAAAGGTTTAGATCCGATGTTTTCGCAACGATTTGACGATTTAGGAGTGAAGAACAACATAGATTAATGATTTTGAGACGTAAAGGTCGTCCATGAACACGTAATACACGGGTGAAAAACTTGGTTTTGAAAGTTCGACGACCCGAGGTCTCGAACCGGGTAAAACTATAACGAACGAGTGAGTTTGGGAATGATATTGACAACACATACCGTCAATGAACACAAGAAACTGAAATCAAAGATCGAAAACGGAAGGTAAACAATATCGCCGGAATTCTGTTTTTGATTTTTATGTTCGCCGGAAATTCGAATATATGTTACTGTACCAGATAAAAAATCCTTATATAGGGCTGAGTTGGTTCAGGCAAAGTTACGCTTAACTTCGCCTAGGCGAAGTTAAGCACAACTTCGCCGAATTCAACAACTTCGCCCGTAATTTCAAAATCAGCCCTTTAAGTTTGAATAATCTTGCACTTAACATTAGAAGTTTCCAAAAAGAGTTAAACAAAAATGATCATGTCCAAGTAACCAGTTGTACAATAACACAACTACAAAAATAGAAAAACTTATAAAAATTTAACGAAATAAGGGATCAAATTTCAGTCTAGTCAGGGACCACTACGTTTTAGAAAAGATCCTAACAGGAATCATACTAACTATGTGACTGTCACTTGGATCCGTGTTTAGCTGTATTATGACATAGAGAAACAGGTTGTAAGCATGTAAATAACTTAAATGGTTTTCATCGTTTCTGTGATACGGATTAAGGTTCAGTTAAGCTCAAAATTTTAAGTGGGCAACAACTCAGAGATAATGATATCTTCTATCTATTCTCAAAGCGTATTTGGCTATACCCAAGTCACCCCGAATTGACTTCGACCCAAAGCGTCTGATTAATTTGTAGATACTCGTTGTCTGCTTCCCGTTCACTTCTTACTCCAGAATTGAGAAGTCTTGATTATTACTATGTCTCATAAGTAAAAATATACACGTATTTTTTTTTTTTTTTTTTTTTTTAAACCAAACATTCTTATTGACTTCGGAGTACTAAACCACTGCAAGTCCCGAATCTGGATCACTGCAGTGTCTTGAAATGCTTTCTTCACGGGAATCAGAACACTCACGGGCTCGTGTATGACTGGGTAGTCGCTTTTCTGCCTATCATTCGGAAAGATATGTGTGAAGACATTCAAAACTCTTAAGGAGTTTCCACGTAAATTCGAGTAGTTTAAGTTAGTATCACATACACTATTACGCACCATAAAAATTTACCATGACATACAATGACTGTTCTAAAGCCTTTTAAGCCTAATAACTTCACTAGTTAAGCACACACAATCAGTATATATATCATTTTCCAAGGTTGGATCAATTTTCTGTTAAACACAGCAAAGAACTTCTTACGAAGTATTAGACTTGAAAAATAATTTCATTTCCCAAAAAAAAAAAAAAAAAATTTGATTTCAATTGCCCCGATCACGTCAAAGTCTTCAGGTAAACGGCAATCCTGAAGATCCAATGGATCAACTGGACCGACCACATACAAGTATGTGTCCTTCTTACTAAGAATGACCGACTAATTTTCAGCAACTGAAAGAACACACGTCATAACTGCCCCGGTCACTTTCAGTCTTCCGGTTATTGGCTATCCTCATTCTCTAAGTCGAAACGAGGACCAAAACATATCCGAGGATATGTCCATCAAACTGAGGTAACCGACTAATTTTAAGCAATAATGACACAAAATTTTTAAATTTTTTTTTTTTTTTTTGAATAAACACAAAGGCATGGTTACTCGGGATTGATCATCCCGTTCAGCTCAATTAGGTTTTGAAATCTGGATTTATCAAACGCTTTTGTGAACAAGTCAGCAAAATTTTCACGTGTATCAACTTTTTCGATCTTGATCAGTTTCTTCTCAGCACAATCCCGTATGAAGTGATGACGAATGTCAATATGCTTAGTTTTACTGTGCTTCACGGGATTGTTAATTACTGAGATGGCGGCAGTGTTATCAATTAAAATAGGAGTGAGTAAGAAATTCAGACCATAGTCGCGTAATTGTTGCTGAATCCACAAAACCTGAGAGCAGCAGTTGGATGCTGCCATGTATTCAGCTTCGCATGTTGAAATTGCAACTGATGTCTGTTTCTTGCACTGCCAGGAAACTAATCTTCCTCCAAGAAACTGACAGCCTCCTGTGGTTGACTTCCGACTCTGATTGCATCCCCCATAATCAGAATCTGTATATGCCACCAGTTCAACGTCTCCTCCCTTCGGGTACCACAACCCCGCTTCGACTTGCCCTTGAGATACCGTAGTATCCTCTTTGCACCTTTCAAATGAGATTCTTTCGGATTTGCCTGAAAACGTGCACAAAGACAAACAGCAAACATTATATCAGGCCTAGAAGCAGTTAAATACATTAATGAACCTATTATCGCCCGATACAGAGTTGGGTCCACATCTGCGTCACCATCTGATTCAGCACCCAATTTGTGATTGACGCAGATGGGAGTATCATATGGAGAACTGTCCTCCATCTTGAATCTTTTCAGCACATCATGAACGTACTTCGTTTGATGAATGAACATCCCGTCCTTCTTCTGATCAACCTGCAATCCTAGAAAGAAAGTTAGTTCACCCATAGCACTCATCTCGAATCGTTTCTTCATGACAGCTTCAAAATCCTGACACATGGATACTCTTGATGCAGCAAAAATGATATCATCCACGTAGACTTGAACCAGTAGGAAGTCACATCCTTCTCTCTTCACAAACAACGTACTGTCAATCAATCCCCTTTCAAAACCATTTTCCAGCAAGTAGTCCGATAACGTTGAATACCAGGCACGAGGTGCCTGATGTAACCCATATAACGCCTTGCTCAACCTGTATACGTGATCAGGAAAGTCTGGGTCAGGAAAACCCGGAGGTTGCTCAACATACATAACCTCATCAACTTTCCCGTTTAGAAACGCGCTCTTCACGTCCAACTGAAATACCTTCATCTTTTTAAATGCAGCAAACGCCAAAAACAATCGAATCGCTTCTAACCGGGCGACAGGAGCGAACACCTCATTGTAATCAATACCCTCTTGCTGATTAAAACCTTTGACAACCAGCCTCGCCTTATTTCTTACAATAATTCCCTTATCATCTCTCTTACACTTGAACACCCATTTTGTGCCTATAGCATGCACATTTCTTGGTTTTTCAACCAAGGTCCAAACTTCCATTTTCTCGAACTGAGCCAACTCTTCTTGCATGGCCTCGACCCACGAACTGTCCTTTAAAGCCATTTGATAATTCTTTGGTTCAATTTGGCTTATAAAGCAGGAGTACAAACATTCATTCATTATACCCGTTTCTTTTATGCTTGTATAAACACAGGTGTGCTCATTCAAGCTACTTCTGGTTTGTACACTGGAGGACACATCACCTATAACGTTCTCCAATGGGTGATCTTTGTGAATTCTCGTGGTCGGAACAGCACCGACATGTAAATTGTCTTCCAAGTTTGAAGAGATCTCATCTATGGTTGTTTCTGGCTGAGAGTGAAAAGGATTAATAAATTCATCTTCAGTTGAGGCCGCAGGGGTATCGATAGGGTTTGATGTGGAAGGTTGAGATTTCTCAAACATCTGATGTTGCAATAGATTCTCTTCCTCATCAAGTATCATCTTCGTCACAGCTCTTTTGTCTTCTTCAGAAATTTCCAAATCAGGTACGTTAAACGACTTAAAAAGTTTAACATAGTCGAAAAGCTCAGCAGGTCCATTGCTTGGTTTTGGCGGTTGGTAACTAGTAATGTCGGTGTTACAAACCACCTCCACCTTGCAAGTCGACGTATTGAAGACCCGTCTGTTGGGAGTCCCAACAACATAACCGACTAGGATTCCCTCATCGGCTACTTCACCAAATTTCGAATTAGTCTTCAAAATCGAGCAAGGAGACCCAAATGGTTCAAGACC
Organism: Bidens hawaiensis; assembly: GCF_021521415.1. Classification (NCBI taxonomy): domain Eukaryota; kingdom Viridiplantae; phylum Streptophyta; class Magnoliopsida; order Asterales; family Asteraceae; genus Bidens; species Bidens hawaiensis. The sequence goes on from NW_027491351.1 coordinate 1,282,574, forward strand.
GCACAAGTTGGGCTTCCTTCCGTGCATAAGCTCGTAACAAGTTTTTCCAAGTTTCTTAACGGTTAACACCCTATTCAGAACATAGCAGGCTGTAGCAACTGCTTCAGCCCAGAACATCACAGGAAGCTTCGAGTCTGCCAGCATAGTTCTGGCTCCTTCAATTAACGTTCGGTTCTTCCTTTCAGCCACTCCATTCTGTTGCGGAGTATACGGAGCGCTGTATTGATGTTCAATTCCCTTCTGAAGACAGAAGATTTCCATTTCAAAGTTCTTGAACTCTGTCCCATTGTCACTTCTGATGAATTTAACTGATTTGCTCATGACGTTCTCAACTTTTGTAATTAGATTCTTCACCATTTGAGCCGTCTCATCTTTCGTTTTCAGAAAATATACCCACGAATATCGCGAGTAATCATCAGTGATCACCAAGCAGTAAGAGGTACCTCCTAGACTTTGTACATTCACGGGACCGAAGAGATCCATATGAAGTAGTTCTAGAGTACCGGCAATAGAATTAATCTTCTTGGTGAGATGGGATTTCTTGTGTTGCTTTCCCTTCTTGCATGCTATACATTTGTCTTCAAAGTTAAAACTTTTTAAGGGAACGCCCATCACAAGCCCATTCTTGACAATGAAGTTCATCTTCCGAAGATGAATATGTCCCATTCTCCTGTGCCATAATTCTGATTCTGATTCGCTTGCTTTTGTCATTAAACAGGATTCTCCAGTGGCCATTTCAGTAGACCTCATATCCATCACATATGTATTCGTTTCACGTGGAGCTTTCATCACTATCCATTCGTCTGGTATTAGAAAACCAGGCTTCAATACGATCGCTTCATTCTTTGTGAAATGGACAGTGTAATCTTTATCACAAATCTGCGACACACTCAGCAGATTGTGCTTTAATTCCTCCACAAAATTTACATTCTCAAGTGTCATTCTCCCATTCGACACAGTTCCTCTACCGGTAATCCTACCACCGCTCTCACCAGCAAAACTAACTCTTGCTCCCTGAACAGGTTTTAAATCTTGCAACAAGTGTTTGTTGCCCGTCATGTGCCGGGAACAGCCGCTATCTACAATCCAAAGATTGTTGGCAGCCCTGTTCAACTGTTCCTGCACAATAAAACAAAGAGTTAGAATCTTGGGACCCAAGACCAATTGGTCTTGGATCGATACGTCCCGTACCCTGGCTTTCTCAAATTAGCATCAGGATAATTTCTGTAAGTCCTGTTAGGGAATCTCCTTGCAGATTGAGGGTAAAGCCTCCCAAACCTTTGAGAATTGAAAGTGTTATATCTTGTGGTTTGGTTGTAAAACTGAGGTCTGTTTTTATGAAAACTTGAATTCTTCACATTTTGGCATTTTGTAAAGTTTTCATTTTTAGTAGTATCAAAATGACGCTTATACTCAGTTTTGTTTGACTTCACACCTCTGAATCTCGGCTCCAGAGGGCAATCTGCAACTAAATGCCCTAATTTGTTACATCTAAAGCAACACCGACGCTCCATTTTCTTGTCAAATGTTGGTTTGGATGTAGAGGCAGTGTTACCAGCCGTTCGTCTCACATAAGGTGGGACGTACGGATTGAGTGGAGAACTCTTTTTAGAAACTTTATTTTTATCTCCATCGGTGGGTAACCCTACCTTCTCTTTTGTCTGACCAGATTCGGACAACTTATCCGAATCCGATGAGACTGGACTCAAAACAGAAATATTCACATTAGAAACAGGCGAACTTGTTTCGCCACGGCTAACACTTGGTTTTACACTTGTAATCTTGATTGGAGTTGTCTGAGGAACTTCGAAATCAACAGATTTCTGAACACTCGGATTATAAGTATAGTTGTGGTTAAAGGGTGGTGGAACTTCATTATATCCGATTCCTCCCCTCTTTGCAGAGGTACCTGGATCACTCACGAGGTGATCAAGGATGGCCGAGGAATTCCGGAACTGCTCAAGTTTGCGGTTCAGTTCCACCACCTTCACCTGGTGGTCAGCAATCTGTTTATCTCGATCAGCAATCAATTTTGTTTTTTCCTCTAAAACTTCATAACTAAGATCAATTATTTCAATTTTCTCAGCAAGTTTAATTTTTAAGCTTTGAATGTCTTTTTCACATGCTTTTATTTTAATTTTATAACTTGTTTCTCTTGCTTTCGTAAAATGGTGATCTTCTTTAATAGTTTTAAAGTCAGCATCTAAACGGACATACTGATCAGTTATCGTTTTAAGTTGCTCAGACAAATTCTCACAACTAGTACAAATATTCTTAGTACTTACCTCGGAGCGATTATCCTTGTCATCTGCCATGAAAGCAGTTTCTTCTTCAGTAGCTTTCTCAATTCCATCAACCTTATCACATTCTTTAACTTCAGCCTCAGCCATGTTCGCTTGCTCACCAGAACCACTTGAATGCGGGTTCCAGTTGTACTCTCCTGCTTCTCTGGTTAACATGGCGTTAATCTCTCTGTTAACTCCAGAGTGTTGTGTAGGCCGACCTTGTCCTCGTTCAACCCTCTCATTTCTGCATTCCTTGGCAAAGTGCCCGTACTGTTGACAATTATAGCACCTTACCTTGGATTTGTCGAACCCGGGCCTACCACCAACAAACTTTCTCCCAGTTTTGTTCATAAACCGTTTTACACGCCTCACAATCATTGCCATTTGCCATTGCAAATCCATCTCCTCCAGATCATCAGCATCGATCTGGTCGTAATCCTCATCTAGTGCAGCAGGGTCTACAATCTTCCCCTGAATGTAGTTTTCGTAGGAAGCAATAAATGATGCATAGACTGCAAACTGCTCTTCAGCAGATTTTACACTCATAGGCATCTTGGAATAATTATTGCTTGAGGCATTTGCAGAAAAACTACTTGAGGATGCTTGAGGCTTTGAAGTACTTGATCCTCCAGCAACGAAACAGACATCGCCGTTTGAGTTTACAGAAACGTTTCCTTCATGAGAAGAGTCAGAACCTGACTCCCCTTTTGAGTAATAAGCAGCAGATTCAGGCCTCGAACTCGAGCCTGAGTTAACCTTTGCACCATACATACCAGGGTCTTGTATCTGATCTGTTGGTGTATCTTTTCGAACCATATTAAGCTCATAAGTTCTGAGCTTGTTTACTGCCGTTTCAAGATCACAATTAGGAAAGTCTCTGTCTTCCCTCATAAGAACGGTGTACATTTCCCACTTCGGTGGGAGAGCATCGAGAAGCTTTTCAACGATCTCTTCTTCTCGGTAGTCAATTGAATAATTGCTAAGCTCTGTCATTAGATGATAGTATCTGGTGATAATATCATCCAGTGATTCGTTCTTCAAAAATTTGAAGACGGAGAACTGGGTCTTTAAGAGTTTGATCTTTGATGCACGGATACCCACATTCCCCTCGAATCTATTTTCAAGAGCATCCCAAAGCTCTCTCGCAGAAGTGTACTTTCGGAACGTATGGAGAACCTCTTGAGGAAGTGCCATTGTTATCGCAGCATGGGCCTTGCTTTCGGCCTCGTACATTTTCTTTTCTTCGTCCTCCATTTTGCTGTACTTCTTAACCACATCACGACCTTCGTATTGCGCAGTTGGAGGGATATATCCATCCTGGATGCACACCCACATTTTGGCATCCTGGTATTTGATGTATTGGATGAATCTGTCCTTCCATGCCACGAAGTCAGTTCCTTTCATCAGCCTCGGGGCCTTAGTGGCAGACCCCGCTTCTACTTCCATCTTGACCAAATCGGAGATGTTAATTGACGACATCCTTGCGAAAACCTGAAAAACCTGAAAATACAAAAAAAAATATTAAAACAGCTCAGTAGGCGAAGTTAAGAATAACTTCGCTTGAAAGTTAACTTCGCTGAAAAGAGAACTTCGCTGAGTTCTTAAATTCGCTAGACTCGGCGAAGTTAAAAATAACTTCGCTTAGAATGAGCGAACTTAGGAGGTAAGCGAACTTGGGTGGAAAGCGAAGTTGCGGATAACTTCGCTAAGGCGAACTTATGAGGTAAGCGAAGTTGTGGTTAACTTCGCTAAACCTTATATCTTCGCCGAAACCCTAATTCCAGTGACGGCAACTTCGCCTGAAGAATGGTAACTTCGCCCGAAGAACGGTAACTTCGCCCGATGAACAAGGAAACTGTTCAGATCTGTTTTCGTCAATCCAGCAGTTTCCGATCGATGCAATGGCTTGAAAATGACTGTCAAGCACGAGCAAAACACAATCCCAACAAAAACACGTCCCGCGAATAGGTCAAACGAGACGTTTTCTACACCCGCGTGAAATCCCGAACCTCACAATCGAGCCGATGGCTCTGATACCAATTGTAGGTTCCTGGACGGATCGTACACGGGATGTCGCTAACAACGCAGGTGCGGAATCCCTGCGTAGGTAGATACGAGTGTAGAGTATGTAGAGATCGAACACGCAAGCAATAAACCAACCACGTTATATTGATAACAAACACGTGACCCGAGGTCACTGTTACAGACTATGACACGTAACTCGGTTACTGAATAACTGAAACAAAACCCTAAACGACCAACCCAAACTGTTTCGCTGAAACAGTATATAAACACGACAACTTCGCCACAGGCGAAGTTGTCAATAACTTCGCTGATTCAACAAGTTCGCCATAGCGAACTTGTTGACAACTTCGCGTATTACACAAATAAACATAATCAAAACATAATTGCATTACAGACTCGATTACAAATGCTAGACTATGAACTACTGACACACATGTACCAACAAAATCAAGTTAAGATATCTAAAATGAGTTGGGCCTGCAGCAGATGGGTGGCCGTGCCTCGCGACCATCCTACCCTCTTCTGGTCGCATGACGTGGTGTGAAGGGGGGGGGGGGTTCCATCTATGGTTTTTTGCAAGTTTAATCCCCAAAGTTCATTGTAAGTCGTTTTTATCAATAAAAGTGCGTTTTAAAGTATCGTAAAGGATGTTATCTTGATCTGACAATAGTGAAACATAATTGTAACATAAACCCAATATTTTATTAATAAAGAAGGATCCCAAAGATAAAATGGGTCGGGTTTATAATACAAATATGAGTTAAACCAAAAATTACGAATGTCTTACATTGAGTTTGCGATAGTCGATGCAAACTCGCCATCTCGTGACGGTTCGCATAGGAATCAGCTCGTTCTTGTCATTAGTGACCACCATAATTCCTCCTTTCGGGACTACTTAAATAGGACTTACCCATGGAGAATCGGATATGGGGTAAATCAATCCTACATCCAGCAGTTTAAGAACTTCCTTGTTCACCATGTCTTGCATATTCGAATTCAGTCATCTCTGATGTTGCACTACGGGTTTGAAGTCTTCTTCCATACTTTTCCAAGCGATGTCTTTTTTGTGAGATATGAGGAAATGATAATAAACAATTGTGATTTGCCTTCGAGGAAAGTATACTCCAGATTTTTGGGTAATTCCTTAAGTTCTAAAGTAGGTCGATCTTCAACAGAGGGTTTGGCTTTAAGTTCTAGATCTCTATCTATGTTTCTTTGGAGTTGCTTTCTTCTTCCTCCACAACTTGATTTTCCGTATTGATTGCATGCGCTTTTTCTTCAATCAATTGCGTGTCACATGCTTCTTTCTCAATTGATTTCCTTAATTGAAAGCTCACTATTCATTCGCACATATTCAAGAAGTATGCAGAATCATCTATGAACTGCGGGTGTTTCGTTGACTTCCCTATGTCAAAAGTTACTTCTTCATCCTCTACCCTAAGTTTGAGTTTGTCGGTGCAAACGTCTTTGAGTGCTCTAGTGGTAGCTAGAAATGGTCTTCCTAAGATAAGGAGTACAACAGTGTCTTCATCAATATCTAGAATAACGAAGTCAAATGGAAATATAAACTAGTCGATTTTGACTAACATGTTCTCAACTATGGCTCCTGGATATTTTACTGATATATCGGCTAGCTGAATGCTCACACGGGTTGGAGTGCGTTCTCCTAATCCTAACTTGTAGAAAACCGTATAAGGCATGAGGTTAATGTTGGCTCCTAAATCGGCTAAGGCATTTCTGACAAACAAGTTTTCTATCAAATAGGAGATAGTAAAACTTCGTGGGTCAGTCATCTTCTTTGGAAGCTTGTTTTGGAGAATGACAGAGCATTCTTCATTGAGTATCACGTGGGATAACTCTTGTAGCTTCCATTTGTTGGATAGAACTTCTTTTATAAACTTTGCATATTGTGGCATTTGTGAAATAGCTTCTATAAATGGAAGGTTAGTATGCCATTGCTTAAAGTGTTCTAGGAATTTGCCATATTGTGCATCCATCTTTTCCTGCTTTAGGTAAGCTGGATAAGGAATTGGCGGAACATATGGTTTCACATGTTCTTTAACAGTTTTAGGAATAGGTTGAGTGTCGGGTGTGTCAATAACCTTAGTCTCACCTTTAGATAGGATATGTGTGACCGGTGAATTATTTATGGCAGTTCTACCATTCTAAGGGTTATGGCGTTGGATTGAGCGTTAGGATTGGTAATGGTGTTACTACGGAGTCCTCTGGGTGGTCTCTCAGATAGTAGCTGGCCAAACCGACCTACTTAGTTTTCAATATTTTGCAAAGAAGCCTTTTGGTTCCTTATCTCCACTTCATTCTTCATGAATCGGTCCTCGGTCAATTTGTTTGAAGCGCCAGTACTTGCTATGAGTTGTGTCAGCAGAGTCTCCATTGTAGATCCACTACTTGATTGATGGTTGGTATTTGTACCTTAGCTCTGGTATCGAGGTTTATGTTGGGAGCTTTGTTTTGATTGAAGGGTCTTCTATAAAAGCCCTGGGAGGCTTGATGTTAGCTCCATCTCTCCATGATGTGTTGCAAAACACACATATTTCCTTGCTAGTTTCTATGTCGTTTGTGCTTAATCTTTAACGAATATCAATTGTTTATCGCGTACATGTTTTCGTTTATTGTAGGTCCCGTGGATGAGAAGAGCATGAAAACAAGTCATACGAAGTGGGAACAAGGCTTAACAAGAATCGAGAAGAAGCCGAAACACGTAAACGGGCTTGAACAAGTCGAAAAATGAAAACTGGACACCCAAAGGGCCTGGCCGCGCTACACGCGGCCAGGTGAGCCTTGGAGGCCGCGCATGGCGGCGTGTTACATAACCCATCAGCTGCCCAAATCAAGTAACCTGGCTGTTTTGTCTTATTAGGGGCTGGCGCGATCGGGTTTTTTTTATTATAACTTGTTTTACAAGTTTAAATCATCTATATATATAATTATAAAACCCTAGAACGAATATATTAACCTTCCAGCCGTCCATGAAATGTTTTTGAGAGCAGAACTAAGGTGGAGCAGGTCTCGGTTTGTAGTTTGATTTATTGTTTGTCGGTTTCTGAATTAATAACGATTTAAGGTTGGTTTTATGTTTTTAATAAACAAAACGAGTTTTATTCAGTTTCTAATGGCCATGGTGATTATTATTATTATTCATATTTACTGCTGTTAAATTATTATTATAGGCTAAACTTATTTGAATCACCTAGTTTTGATGTTTAACGATTAAAATAATCTAGTTTAGGGTGCTTAACAAGTGGTTGATTTTTTTGTATTGTCAAAGTTCATATTTTGTGATTTAATCCCGTTTATATTTTCTGCCATAGATGTATATCAGGTTGCATGAGCCTCGTGTGATTGATTATTGCGTAAATCAGTTTTGTGTGGTTGTTAATTGCATAGTTCGGTTAATACTTTGTGTGTTGATTGATTGTGATAGACGTACATTAGGGTTTGTGTTGCATAGATCATTAAAATTAGTAGATTAACCACCTTTTAGTTGGACCAAAACCTTAGGTTTCATCTTATCTTACTAGTTAGTTGATCGGGTTAGTCATCGCGAGACCACGTGCGATTTCCCCACTGTCGACTAGGTTAAGTTTGTAAGTTGAGTTGTTTTATCCTTAGTGTTGAATTTCCCCTTTTATCCTAGGTTTATAATAGCTTGAATCTTAGCGAGTCTTGTAGCTTAAACATGGACCAAATGTTGAGTTATTAGGGTTCTTAGAATATACAACCAAGAATTAAAAGCTAACTAGACGTCGTTAAGGTTTTCTGGTAAAACTGACCTTAAGAACCCAGTTACCTTGGCTATCCTATGTTAGCTCATATTTAGAACCCTGTTTTCAACCACGTGTTAGCACCCGAACCTGTCCTGTTATGAGATCTTACCGTTAAGAGCGTCGCGAAGTGTGAGGTTTGCCAGGGGTCACGACACCATTGACTGTCATCTTAAGCCAGGTAGCAATCAAGTGGAGGTTGACTTCGTCAAAAACCACTTGAGGTATCAAAACCCCATATTCGGCGGGGAACACTGGCTGGAGAAATCAGAGTAACTATCAAGACGGACAAGCCAGTAGCTCCCAAGCCCAATACAAAAACTAGCGTCAAGAGAATCTATTTGGGCAGGGGAGTTTTGGGTTAGGAGAGTTTGGAACAAGTGGGGAGAGAGGATAAGAAAGCCTCACTGGAGGATATGATGGCGAAGCTGCCGAAGCGTGATGAGAGAAACCGAGTGAAAAATGAAGCTAAATTCACAAAACACGATGCTATGCTGAAGAACCAAGCCACGTCTCTAGGTAATCTTGAGCAGCACGTCGGAGAGATTACCAGCCAGTTATTCGAAAGAGCACCAGGTTTACTACTGAATAATACCGAGAAAAACTCGAGAGGTTTCGCCAAAGCAATGACTACTAGGAGCGGTGCAAGAAGAGAAAGAGAGGCTGATCCTTCGAGAGTCGTCACACCTGCGGTCGATGAAGAGGAGTAGGTGGACGAGGAGATCCAGATGAAGCCTCCTCCAGCCGAGGCACACCAGCAGAATATTCCAGCGAGTACCAAGCCGGCCCAAATTTCCTTATCCTGGGAGACTCCGATCCAACAGAGACGAGGAGCAAAACTCCAAGTTCCTTGAACATCTCAAATAGCTTCACCTAAACATTCCTTTCCTTGAGGTGCTCACTCATATGCCCAAATATGCCAAATTCCTCAAGGACATTTTTTTCCAATAAGGAGAAGGTAGCTGAGGTCTCTTCTATTTTGTTGAGTGTTGGGTACTCTGCAGTGTTGCAGAGCAGGTTGCCTGAAAAGATAGCCGATCCTAGGAGTTTCATGATACCCTGCATCTTAGGCGACGATACGATTCGACATGCTTTGGCCAACTTTGTGGCCAACATCAATCTTATGCCATATTCTGTTTTCATTAAGTTGGGTCTTGGTGAACCGAGGCCAACCTGAATGAGTGTCCAGCTTGCTGATCATTCCATGAAATATCCGCGAGGGGTGGACGAGAACATGCTCGTTCGTATCGAAAAATTATTTTTCCCAGTGGACTTTGTCATTCTGGATATGAATGAGGATGATAGTGTCCAACTCCTTTTAGACCGACCATTCCTTGCCACCGCACATGTGTTTATCGACGTCTGTGAGGGCAAACTGATTATGAAAGTTGGGATGATAACATTACCTTTGACGTAAGACAGTCACTCAAACACCCCAAGTAGGTGGACGACTCCTGTATTTCGTAGACACCGTCGTGTCGCATGTGCGAGAGTTTTTCACTGACATATATGGAGGACCTTCCTTGGGAGATTTCAGAGGTGGAGATGGTTGCCATGACTGCTCAACCATTGATGGATGACACTGTGGCACCACCCTAGATTCAACGTCAGCTGTTTAGATCGTGCGAGACGATCAGAGGGACTGACCTTCCATTGAGAGTCCTCCTTCTTCTTTAGAACTTAAGGATCTACCCGCTCACTTGGAGTATTCATTTCTGGATGAAGAGAGGAAGCTACTCATCATCATCGCGTCTGCCTTGACGGAGGTCTAGAAGTTGAAGTTGTTGAAGGTGCTGAAAGCGCACAAGGAGGCAATAGCATGGAAGATTATCGACATCAAAGGGATTAATCCCTCATTATGCACTCATAAAATCCTCATGGAGGATAATATCAAATTCGTCGTTCAGCCTCAACGGAGGCTTAATCCGAAAATGCTAGAGGTCGTTAAAATAAATCATTACACTCCTTGATGCGGGAATCATTTTCCCATCTCTGATAGCGCCTGGGTGAGTCCGGTCCAAGTGGTTCCCAAGAAGGGTGGCATGACTGTCATTACAAATGAAAAGAACGAGCTTATTCCCACTAGGATTGTGACCCGTTCGAGAGTCTGCATCGACTACCGCAAACTGAACAACTCCACTAGGAAAGATCACTTTCCCCTGCCCTTCATTGATAAGATGCTAGAGCGTTTGGCAGGTCAGCAGTACTACTGATTTCTGGATGGCTTCTCCTGTTATTTTCAAATCCCAATCTCTTCCTATGATTAAGAGAAAACCACATTCACCTGCCCGTACGGAACATTTGCCTATAAACGTATGCCCTTTGGACTCTGTAACGCTCTAGCCACTTTCCAGCGATGTATGGTGATGATCTTTCATGACATGATCGAGGATTCCATGGAAGTCTTCATGGACGATTTTTTTGTCTTCGGGAATTATTTCGATCATTGTCTCTCCAACCTTGAGAGGATGATGGCTTGTTACGTCGAAACCAACCTAGTCCTCAACCGGGAGAAGTGTCGCTTCATGGTACGCGAGGGCATCAATCTAGGATATAGGATATTGAGCGCAGGGATCAAGGTCGATCGAGCTAAAATTGAAACCATTTCTAATCTTCCCCCGCTCACTTTTGTGAGATCCATCTATAGCTTCTTAGGTTATGCTGGTTTCTATCGCCGGTTCATCAAAGATTTCTCGAAAATTTCAAGACCGATAACCAAGTTACTAGAGAAAGACGCTTCATTTGACTTCTCTAAATAGTGCATTGAGGCGTTTGATCTTCTAAAACATAAAATCGTTAACGCCCCGATCATGATTGCTCCCAACTGGTCTTTGCCATTCGAATTGATGTGCGACGCGAGCGACTATGCTGTAGGAGCAGTGCTTGGACAACGAAAGGAGAAGCACTTCCAGCCGACCTACTATGTGAGCCGGACCTTGAACAGTGCTTTGGAGAATTACACCACCACCGAGAAACAGCTATTAGCTGTGGTGTTTGCATTTGATAAGTTTAGGTCCCATCTTGTTCTGTCCAAGAAAGTCATGTACACAGATAATGTTGCAATTCGTTATCTTTTCTGCAAGCAGGATGTTGAGCCTCATCTCATCCGATGGATCCTACTGCTTCAGAATTTTGATATCGAAATCTGATATAAAAAGGGGGCCGAGAATGTAGTGGCCGATCACTTGTCACGTCTTGAGAGAACTGAGACTGGAGATGTTGGGGTCAACATCAATGACCATTTTCCGATAGAGAATCTCATGTTTGTCAGAGCCCAGGATGACGGCTACCCGTGGTTTGCCGATATCACGAATTTCCTCCTTGATGGTTCCCTCCCTAGGAGGATGTCTCACCAGCAAAAGAAGAAATTCTTTGCTGATGTAAAGTTCTACATTTTGGACGACCTGTTTTCTTTTCATATAGCTGCTGATAAGCTTGTGAGGAGATGTGTGGATGTTGTAGAGGGGTGGCGGATTTTGAGCCACTATCATGAGGGACCGACAGGAGGTCACCACAGTGACGTTCTTACTGCTAAGAAGATCTTCTATTCAGGATTTTATGGGCCTTTGGAGGGTATTCTATTTGTCTTTTCTTTTATAAAAGTAAAAAAATATAAAAATATATAAAAACAACGAAATCCAAAAAAAATATAAAATATCTTTGTTTTAGTTTTGCACGGCGCTATATGCGAAAGATTTTTCTCAGTATAGGTTACAACTTTCCACTTGATTGCTCAGGATGGCGTTTTGGAACTATTCTTCCGAGGTTCCGGCAGCGAACGAAATGCTATACGGCCGTTGATACACATATTATGAAGACATGCACATAAACCAAGGGAGTAATACGTTCTTTTTTTCTTATTATTTGCTTTTATTTCTAGTTTATTTTATTTTCTTTTCTTTTCCTAATGCTCATCGGGGACGATTCGTCGTTGATACACATATTATGGGAGTTTATTTTACCTAGTTGTAGAAAAAAAATATAAAAAGTATTAAAATATAGAAAAATTGTTAAAAAAATAAATATAAAAATTATTTCAAAAAGCCAAAATGATTTTAAAATTTTGTCCCTTGTTTTCAAATGTTTTGCATTAAGCAGAAAATGATATTATTACTGAGTGTTCTTGACAATCTCTTGGTGTTTTCTAACTATATATATAATAAATATATAAGAAAAGTTGCATATATAATTTGGGATGTGTCGTAAGACCCAACTAATCCTGAAAAGTTTCCCTTTATTTTTCTTAATTAAACCTTAACATATTCATAAAATTTGCGAGATCTCATCTTGGGGGGATGTGGCGAAGCTAAAATTCAATATGCTATAGGGAGGATTACCGTAATCTTTTTTACTTTGTTGTGGTGATAATTGGGTGCAAGTAAAATCAATCACACCACTCATGTTTATGAAAATAAATTGAGTGGTGGCGCCCCCCCCCCCCCCCAAAAAAAAAGTCAATCTTTTCACGAGCTTGGTATTAGTTATATATTTAGGGTATTATATTAAAAAAAACGAAAAAAAGTTGTCAAAGTGCAAATAAAAGATGCAAAAAACACCCAAAAATAGTAAAAGAGGCCAAAGTTGTCCATACTAGACATGGCTGAGAGTTTACGCGTTGACAGGGGGATAGTGACTCTGAGGTTATCAGATAGAATATAACAAATCGAATCAAGTATTCAAAATAATTGACTCGAATATTCAAACGAATCGAATAGAGTATTCAAAAGAATAGAATTGAATATTCAAACGAATCGAATCGAGTATTCAAACAAATTGAATCAAATATTCAAACGAATCGAATCTCATTTTTCAAACGAATCGAATTCCTAGAATTTGATTCAAAACTAGTTATTTATGCACTTTCTGTTTTAATCGTTTTCTTTCATCCCCTACAACTCGTCTTACCAATATAACGAGTTATGGGTCCTAACAACTTCGCTTTCTTACTTTTTCTCGGTCCGAACGTCACCCGTTCGTCCCGGTTCGCACCCACTAACTCGTTTACCATAAATTTTATGTTTTCCTTACTTCTCATGTTTCAATTTACTATCCTACTCAGCTTCATGGAAAACCGACCTCAAACACTTAACTTTTTCATGAACCGAACATTACTTGTATTACCCGAACCAAACCGACTAACCCATTTACCAAGTTCATTACTTTATCAATAATCGTGACTCATTTTATCATCCTACCAATTTTCATTCAAATCCGTACATGAAAAGTAAACTTTTTTTAACAAAAACATACCTTCGAGGTTTATGTTCGAAATCACTCGAATAGACCAAAAACATATCAAACGAACTCAGAATAGAGTAATTCAAGCGGCTACGGAACCGTCTCGCCATGATATACAAACCCATTAGCTCGCCATCGCCGGAAATCAAAACAGTTTGCCAGAAATCTTCATTTTTAGCTATTACGTTTTCCTTGTTAAAAACTGGAATTCCCGACCTCTGATCGAAGACCCGACTGGTGGAAATCTTTTTACCTTGTTAAACATGAGACCGATCCGACGGTTAGATCTCCGGGAATCGTCAGGTCTTTATGGGTTGCTCTCTCAAAAACGGGAATTTGGTAAAGAATGAGTTTGGAGACTAGGATGACTATAAATTAGATGGTGGCAACATTTATAAGAAGATGGTAGGGTTTCATGTTTAATTTCTCATCTAATTACATTTATCTTTTATACTTCATTTAAACCTCGATTCATTTAAAATATCAAACGAAATTTGAGATGTTACAAGTCTACCCACCTATAAGGGGTTTTGTCCGTGAAACCTGATTAGTCCTTGTAAATGGAATACTTCATGTATTCACATTCTTTCTTGAACCGACTTTTAGCTTCTTATCTTACCGGTTTATCCTTTGTCTCACAACAATCGAGTGATGTTCATTAGTTTTAGTTGTCTTAGTGTAAGTCCTCATTTTGTCGTTGATCGATACGAGATCTGCACGAAGTCTAGGAGTGCGGAATCCTCCTAGACTCGTTTATGGTGTTGGAGACGAAGAATTCGATTATACACAAACATACACACGAATGGAATAAACAGATCTGCAAATCGCTTTATATATTATTCAAAACACATTACATACTGAAAGAGAAAACATATTATGGCCAACCAGAGGTGAGCTCTACCTCGGGTCTTCCCACGAGACTAGCCCTTATCTGCTTTTCTCTAAACAACTTAACAACTGCACCAACTACTTTTTTACTTTTTTTAACCCTAAACATGATACACATATATATAGATAAACATCTTCGTGGGCTTGGGCTTGGGCCTCAAGGCGAAGTTGTTCTAACTTCACCTATGGTGAAGTTGGCTCCCTCCACAACTTCGCCCCAGCTGGTCGGAATTGCATAGCGATGGTCACAAAATGCACCAACACTTAGGTATCTTGTCCATGAAGTCCTCGATGATACGCTTCCTTGTATAGACTTAGCAAGTCCCCATCATTTCGTTAAGCATGATTTTCTTTCTTGTCCTTCAAATAGAAACATTACACTTACCGACACAACACTTTGCACTAAATGACCCTTTTGTCCAATTACAACTTTTAGCATATATACTGATTTGCAATACGTTCAAAACATATAGAAGCCTTTCCTTTTTCTCCTTAAGGATTATTTCTTGAAATCCCTTTGTCTATTTCTTAAGATAGAACACTTATTGCAATTCTTGTGCACATCCATTGTCGTTGAACTTGTTAAGTCACCACTTAAACCTTCTTTCATTCTCAGTTCTGCATCAACACGTAGGTTTCATGAGTTATAGCTGTCTAAGGCAGCTTGACCATGACGTCCATGACGATACATCTTCCTTTTCTTGACTAATCAAGTCTCACCTTGTCCTATGAATCCATTGTTGTCTACTGCATATCAGGCTGCCTGATATATCATAATTAATTATCTTAAATGAATTCCTTTCCGGGCATGTCTTGACCTCCATATGGACATGTATAATACCATTGTGTCCTTTCCGTTCTAGAGTACTTCCCTATTATAATCACATGGTTATTAGTGACAACACTAATCACTCTTGTTAAGACTCAATTCAAGTAAACATAAGCCTAAACCATCTCTACGCCTTCCCTGCATGTCTTATGTCCTTGGTTTCTGGTATCGTCTTGCGGTGTGATTGTCAGCTCCACATTCGTAACTCTTGTGGTTGTTCTTAACCAAGTTGGAAAAGTAGCATGTCCTCTCACAGTGTCGAATACCATAAACTCATTTTTACTCGACTTCTACTTAAGAGTTTCACTTTCATTAGAATTTTCCTTCATTGTAACCGACATCTTTCCTTTTGAAGCCTTGATGCAAACGGAGTATCTAGACTTATGAGCTTCATCATGGATTTAGCCTTGAAGATCAACATGATGTGGAATCATCAGGTGACCAAATCTGATTTTCACATCATAAGTATTATCTTCCAAATCTCGGTGTAACCAGAAAATTCATTTCTTTTTCATCTTGCTCTCATCCATTATAACTTCTATTGCGCCTCGTAGATCTCGAACATGAAATTCTAAGTGCTAACTAATTTACACAACTTAATTGTCGTGATAACCTCTTCACATTTACGAATTAGTGCGTTACAGACTACATTAGCCTCATTAGGGTAATACTTGATTTAACTATCATAATTCTTTATTAGCCCTAACAATCATCTTTACCTCACATTCAGTTCCTTCTTCTTGAAGAGATATCCAAACTCTTACAACCTATATAGATGGTACACTTTGAAAACTCAACATATAGTTTCTCTTTCTTCAACTTCTCCAACACTTCTCTTAGGTGGTTAGCATGGTCGGAGTTATTCCTTGAATATGTTAAGATTAGCATCAATAAAGGTAATAACAGATTTGTCCAAATTCTGATGACATACCCTATTTATCATAACCATAAATGTTGCTAGAGCATTCACGTCCCTCTAGTTCTACCTTACAATCCTTAACCATTCTCATTACTTTAACAAAAGTATCGCTAGTGGTCTCTTCCATAAAATCTAGGTACACAACTACTTTTTTCCTAACGTCCTCCTTTCATATTCGCTAAACTATGTAGCCTCATCCTTTCATTCCTTCTCAATTAGAATACCTTAGCAATCACCCTTACTTCTTGATCATCTCTACTTTCTCCACATTCGCTTCGTCAATCACGGTCCCAACAAGTTCCCTTATGGAGTTAACTATTGCACGCACACTAGATGCTTTGACTCATTCCAGCTGACTTATCTCATGTTGCTTCCTCATGGATTCCCCAGTTTGGGCTACCCTTGATGCTTCATCTACTACTGACCAACTCCCTTATTGTATTTCACTACAAGCTCCAAGTGTGATTATTCTCCATTACTTTCTATAGTCTAAGTCCTACAACTTTCATATATAGTTCTATCACACATCTCTCCAAAAGGCGTTTGGTTAACACGTGTCCTACCACAACATCTAGTACGACCTCTTCGTGCTCGCTCCTTTGTAGCAGTCATCTTTCTTATTTCTACGGAAACATAAACGTTATCACTCTTAGAATTATTTAGCACATGATTCATATGGAAGTAGTTAATGACAATGGCCAAGTGTAATTAACTATTTACATTACTCCACGGGTCCTACATACTCCTCTTTATGATTTCACGTGTGCTAGTTTCTACTACTCACACAATCATGCAAACATACATATAACCCACATTCTTATCCCCAACAATTAAGCTAGCATCCACACATTCTTTCTTTAAGAATTAAGCTAACATTCATACATTCTTCTCTATCAATTAAGCTAGAATTTATACATGCGTATACATATCTTTCTAAATCTATACATGAGTTGAATCATGTACCTTACCGTTCCCGAGCTTGCTTGAGTGAAAGATGAGATTCTTGAACTGGCGTCTTCTTTCTTTTCTTACTGAAGTCTCATTCTCTGTACGAGTCTAAGCATTTAGGATGCTTATTTATCCCAAACTTATGCTCTGATATCAACTTGTAAGGCCCTAGACCCGGTTCCCTACATTGGTGTTGGGTTTACTTATAAACACAGTTCTAAATATCAGAGTGAAGTAAAACTTTCGCAAAATATAAGTACATCAACCATATAATACAAAACATTCAAATCTTGTCTTTAAACCTAACATAAAACATGATAACACTTCTTCTTCAGATTCCAACCTCCTTAGATCATGCATTGTCTCCCTCAAGCTAGTTGCTTTAACCTATTCGTCTGCGTGCATACTAAAAGTCAGCTATAATGAGTAAGTTTAAGTTAATTAGTCAACATACATTACATACACATTCTTACATATACGTATCCAAAGATACATATTATATACATAACATTTTTACCTTCCTTTCATATATACATATGTATATTCATACTTTTATACTTTCATACATTTATATTCTAACTTAATTATTACACACATATTTCTGCGTTTAAAAGAGTTTTTCACCCTATAACCTCTCAGATATTATAAGGGTATGGTCTCTATCCTCTCAGATATTATAAGGGACTTGCCCCTATCATCTTAGATATTATAAGGGTCTGGTCCCTATCTTCTCAATATTATTAGAGTCTGATCCATTCTTTCTATACAGCCATGCATTTATACATATATTTCTTCATACTATAAGTGTATTAACTAAGCACATATGAGTATACACATAACTACAAAAAAACATAACAAAGAAAAGGGGCTAGAAACTCACCTGAGTCATGTTCCTTTCTGAATTGATTGTAACACATTTCTTCAGCTGGGCACGACTAACTGTTTAACATATATAGACGTTAGTTAACTATTTTCTATATAAGTCTTATTACTTAAGCCATAAAGCTAATCTGACCAGATGAATTGAATTGAATAGGCCAAACAAATCGAATCGAGTTTAGAAAACGAAGTATTCAAAATAATCGAATCGAATATTCAAACAAATCAAATATTCAAAAGAATCAATTCGAATATTCAAACGAATTGAATCGAGTATCAAACGAATTGAATCAAATATTCAAATAAATAGAATCAAATATTCAAACGAATCGAATCAAATATTCAAACGAATCGATTATTCAAACAAAATGAATCGAATATTCAAACGAGTCGAATCTCATTTTTCAAACGAATCGAATCCCATTTTTCAAATGAATCGACTCGACTTTCTTCCAAACGAATCGAATTCCTATAATTCAAATCAAAACTGGTTATTCATGCACTTTCTCTTTTAATCTTTTTCTTTCATCCCCGACTACTCGTCTTTCCAATATAACGAGTTCTGGGTCCTAACAGCTCAACTTTCTTGCTTTTACTTGGTCCAAACGTCATCCATTCTATCCCCGTTCGCACCCACTAACTCTTTTACCATAAAGTTTATATTTACCTTACTTTTCATGGGCCAGTTTACTATCCTACTCAGCTTCATGGCAAACCTGACTTCAAACACTCAACTTTTTCATGAACCGAACGTTACTCGTTTTACCCTAACCAAAACAACTAACCCATTTACTAACAAGTTCATTACTTTATCAATAATTATGACTCGTTATATCATCCTACCAATTTTAATGCAAATCCGTACACGAAAAGTAAACTTTTAAAAAAAATGTACCTTTGAGGTTTATGTTCGAAATCACTCGAATAGACCAAAACCATATCAAACGAACTCGAAATTGAGTGATTCAAGAAGCCACGCAACCCTCTCGCGCTATCTAAAAAGCCAAAAGCTCGTCGTCGTTACAGTCACCGGAAATAAAACCAGTTTTCCAGAAATCTTCTTTTTCAGATGTTACGTTTTCCTTTATAAAAGCTGGACTTCCGATATCTGATCGAAGATTCAACTGGTGGAAATCTTCATTTATATGCTACAAACACTCTTTAAATATTTGACACAGATCCGGCGGTTAGATCTCTAGGAATCGTCGGGTCTTTATGGGTTGTTCTCTCAAAAACGGGAATTTGGTAAAGAATGAGTTTGAAGGATAGGGTGATTATAAATGAGATGTTGGCTACATTTATTAAAAGATGGTAGAGTCACATGTTTAACTTTTCATCTAATTACACTTAACACCCTCACACTTTAGATAATTACATTTATCTTTTATACTTCATGTAAACCCCGGTTCATTTAAGATATTAAACAGAATTTAGGATGTTACAAAATATAACATGTGAATTGCTATCATTTTCATATTATATATACTGAAAATCTTACGAAATCTCAACAACTTAATTGTTAACAATTTATATTATTTTAAGCGTACTATAAGTTGAAAATGAATTTGAAGTTGGAAGAAAAATTAGTCGTGCCTTTAGGTTATTTTAATAAATAAATGTCATGTGTAATGAGTGTATCATTTTGTTTATTTTTATTATCAATTTGAACAGTGTCTACGTGCAATCAACAACCATCAGTCGAGGTGTTACAGAAGTGTGGCCATACGTGGCCAATAAGTAACACCAAATATAATAAACTCCTAATTGTATCCCCATAAATATGTTACATCATTAATGAATTCCACATGATCAAATAGGTCCAACCCGATCACCTACACGTCACGGGCCTACTAACATGGAAATTACCAACATGCTTGCACATTAGCGGATGCTAATGTTCATAGAAAACTAGCATTATGATTCATCTCCGGGTAAAAGGAGATTGGCAATTTGTTCATCTGAAACATTCATATCATCCCTATTAATCGCTAATATATTTTTATTCCCTTTGTTTTGGCCCCATATCACCATGTAAAATCCAGTAGCAATTATCATTGCTCCAATGACACTGCATATGCGAATTCCAATATTCAAGAATAGTTCATGACAATCAACAAGTTTCTTTTCAAAACAATTATTCATCTGGAAATTTTGGGATGAAAGATTAACCATTTACCTTCCTAGATGAAGCGAATCAACAAGAAATGTGACACCCAGTATCACCCCGAAAACGATCAAGAGGGGTGAGAACGCGGACGTAAAAACTGGACCTTTTTTTCGCAAGCACCAAGTGAAAATGCTATTACGAACCACAGTGGAATAAACCGCCTACAAATAGATCAAGTCAATCAACCCACACCAAGATATATAGATATGTTCCATAACTTGAAAAAATAGTCTAGTTTACTTAAATTACCCCTAAAACAACAGCCGTCACCATAGTTCCACGTTGAAGAATCCAAGCACTTCGATTTCGTCCCACGAAAGGGGAAAGAGCTATACACTGAATTGTTCCTAAAAGGCAGTAGAAAAAGACATGTAGGTTCCCTGGACGGATCACACGAGATATCCCGATATACACAGGTGCGGAATCCCTGTGTAGATCGTTACGGACGTAGAACACAAGCTCACAAACACACGAATACGATACGAACAAACACACGTTATATTAATAACTCAACACGTGATACTTACAGACTCTCGACCTCACGTCACTTGACTCACTGAATTACACGTAACTTAACCAACCCGAACTCTACGTAAACAGTAATCCGTAATCTATATAAATACACGACAACTTCGCCTCACGCGAAGTTGTCCATAACTTCGCTCGTTCAACAAGTTCGCCTAGGCGAACTTGTCAACAACTTCGCTTGGTTAACAAGTTCGCCTAAGCGAACTTGTCAACAACTTCGCTTGGTTAACAAGTTCGCCTAAGCGAACTTGTCAACAACTTCGCTTTAAACAAACAAATACATAAACAATATTACAGACTCGATTACAGACATTAGACATATGAACTACTGACATTTATGCACCAACAGACTCCCCCTTGGCAGTAGCTTCATATCTTGATCTTTCAGCTCTTGTCTCGTAATCCTGTAACTTCATGCGTGCACTCCTTCCCTAACACATACCGTGACTACTCGCTGATATTTCCTTGCTTCATCTTTCCAAGCAGGAATATAGAATATCTTCTTTTCATTCAACACTTGCAAATCAGCTTTCGATAAGTTAACAAGATGCATCGGATCATACACCCTCAGCACTTCTTGTTCGTCTTCGTCTTCCATCACGGCTTCAGCAGTCTGGCAATCAACGTACCACCATTTTAGATTCTTCAACACATCTTGAGGCATAGTCTTCATTGGAACCTCCTTGATGCATCGGATCGGTTTGTACTTCATCACCATCCATGGCTTGCCATCTGCTCTCATTCCCCTTTCTGTATCCTCCACGAGCTTTCCCTTCTGTGGCTTTAATAATTCAAACTTCTTCTCTTTTATGCTTTCTTTCCACACGATCTTCCCAATCACTCTTGCCATGTTGTCGTCACTTCTATTTATCAGGCCCAACCTGGCCAAATCCTTCACCTCACATTCCGGCAACGTATTGAGAGATCTCAGGGTTCTTTTGAAGTATTGAATACCATCATAACGCTTCACCACAAACAACTTTATCTGTTCATCATATATCCAACAGATAATTCCCTTCTTCGACTCAGCATAGCCTTTGATGTTATAACTCTTCTTGAACATGGCTGGAACAGCAGGCTTCTTGGTCTTAATAAACCAATGAGCACAGCCTTCCTTCCACCTAGGCTGCTCCTCCCACTCAGTCTCATCCATCTCAGTACCCATGTCGGCTTTCTCAACATCAGGGATCTCGTGTTCAACGTCTTCTACTACTATCTCTCCTTCCTCAATCTCACTCTCAATCTCAATCTGCTCACCTATCTTCTCAATCACATCACTCAGCAGCATATCTTCATCAAATAACACATCATCGCTGAACATATCATCGTCAAGTTCCTTCAACGCATCAATCACGTCATCCTCAACCAACACCACATCATCACCACCAGAACCACCAGCCGCGTCGGCAGACTCCCCCTCAGCTATGGAAGTACCAAGAGCTTGAGAAGTTCTTGGCAGCTCACCACCTGCATCTTTCGATGCATTGGGATCATCGTCTCGGTCATTTCTTCTTTTCGTCCTTAGCTCGTCGCCCTTACAGCTCATCTCCCCCTGAGATGCCAAGAACTCCTTCAAGGCATCGATAATCTTCCCATGCTCAACCAGGAGGGATGCTGTAGTTGATTTGCTTCCACTAGGCGTTGAATAGTCTTCGATTGCTCCGCCACGATCCGCTCTAGTGAAGCTATTCTCTCTGAATCTGACATAGGCGTAGGCGAGACATCAGAAGCAGGCGTAACCGCAGGTGGTACCATACCTGATAACCCTGCAGTAGTAACGACCGTTGACTCTACAAATCGTGCAGCTACCACCGACTGAGTAAGCGTTGGAGGTGGTAGAGACACGATCTCCGGAGTCGACGTCTGGATAGCAGTGATGGATGGAATGCCAGCAGATGATGTAGCCACCACGGGAACATCCGCAGCGCTTGTACTTGAAACCTGTACAGAAGTAGGAACGATAGACATACAAGACAGTGCGGCCGGAGCAAAACGTACCATCCTTGAAGTCTCTCCAGCTCCCATGCCAGCACCTGTCTTTCCCGTCTTGATCTTCTTATCAGCTTATGTATATCTTCTTCCTCTTCTGACTCATCATCATCCTCCGTTCTCTTTCTCTTCTCAAAAGTTCTCTCTCGAGACACCATCAACCGTCTCCCCTCATTCATGATCTCATCCAAATCTGAGTCAGCCATCGACATAGCTGCTCTAGTAGCACTCACACCCGAACCTTGTGCAGCAGAGACCTGCACCTCTTCAACTTGATCCATATCAAAATAACCTTGACCTCCAAAAACAGCATCAAGATCTATATCCTCTGCAGCCGACACAACAGGCACAGCAGGTGCAGCTTGAGTTGCTCTTGCCTGTCGCGGTTGAGGATATCTGAACTCGTCCCCACCAGCAGGAACATACTCTGGGTTGATTAAAAACCCAAACAGTGGAGTATGCCTTGGACGACGTTCAGGGTTGCTCCTCGCACTCGAAGTGCGGCATTGAGCAAAGATACGTTTGCTCACAGATTCCACGTATCTTATTGGTCGTCTCTGAGGTAGATTCGGAGCCACATGGTTCAATATCATCTGGATGAAACGTGGGTACATAATGAACCGCTCCCGAGACATCGCCCTTCTCTGTCTGTCAACCTCGTAAAAGACCATCTGACTAAAACTATAGCGTTTATTATAAGTCAGTGCAGTCATTGCGGACTGCATGGTCGCACCCATACCGTCAGTGCCCGCCTTCCTCCCAGACATGCAAACTATCATAACGTGCATGAGGAAGCGCCACTGATCAAGCAGAAAACCCTTCCGTCTCTGTGTATCGCCTAATGGACCAGAATAGCCCATTCGGAGAAACACTCCATCACGAAACGGAGCTACGAACTCAGTTGGGTCGTCCCTCGTCTCTTCTCCAAACCGTAATGCCACCCGGATCTGTTCAGAATTGAACTGAACTTGTTGATTGTTCACAGTCGCTCGCATGACTGGGGGCTCAACACGACAGTCGTATTCGACCGTCTGCCAGAAGTCTTCGATATTTGGTAAGGATATCGGCAGAGTGTTTGTGATGGCATGAAAAATCCTCGAGCGTAGGAGGAAAGTTATGATCTCACGGTAATCGTCCACACCGCTCGCCTCCGGGTCTAAAGTGATGTACATATTGTGACCCGGGAAAAATTGACGTTGGTTATCACCATCGTCTCCTCTTGCACCTCCAGCACCAGCTACCGCAGCCATATCTGCAACAAACTAACCAAGTTAGATAAACGTTAATGAATAACACAAGTTCGCTGGT
This sequence comes from Bidens hawaiensis, assembly GCF_021521415.1. Classification (NCBI taxonomy): domain Eukaryota; kingdom Viridiplantae; phylum Streptophyta; class Magnoliopsida; order Asterales; family Asteraceae; genus Bidens; species Bidens hawaiensis. The sequence goes on from NW_027491351.1 coordinate 1,306,362, forward strand.
TACCATGAGCAAAGTTGTGATAAACTCTGTATAGGCGAAGTTAAAGTTGAGGCGAAGTTGGGAACAACTTCGCTTCAGCTTTAAGCTCTTCTAATTAATATTAAGTAAAAATGATCTTAGGCGAAGTTAATGTTAAATTCGCCTCATCACAACATCGCCTCAGGCGAATTTAAGTTTCAGGCGAAGTTACGGATAACTTCGCCTCAGGCGAACTTAAGCTTACAGGCGAAGTTACGGATAACTTCGCCTCAGGCGAACTTAAGCTTCAGGCGAAGTTACGGATAACTTCGCCTAAATCCTAACTTCGCCTGAATCTGAATCGGCGACAGTAAGTTTAATCGAACTCCGGAAAACCGGTGTTTCGATTAACTTTGACGATTGAGGAGGCTCAAACACATGATATTAAGGATAACTAAACGACCAGTTTACTCATGAACATGTAAAACAAGTTTTGAACTCGGGTTTAAAGGTCGGTTGTTCGAGGTTATTAACCGGTTGTCGAAACAACCTTAGATTAACATCAAAGAACATATAACATGTGATAAACTAACCCAAACAACCTTTAGATCGGTTTGAAATCGAAGAACAAGATAACACGCAGGACCAGTATAAGTTCGCTGTGTAAACGAATAATATAAGTTCGCTGGATAAACAAGGATTACTTCGCTGGTTTTTCAAATAATGAACTGCTGTGACGATTGAAAACCCTTATATAGGGGCGAAGTTATACAGGCGAAGTTACGGATAACTTCGCCTAGGCGAAGTTATTCACAACTTCGCCTGTTTAACAACATCGCCTATATTTACAAAATCAAACCTTATAATTTGAACATTTTTCAATTAACTCTTTAAAACTTCCCTTTAAGAAATAAATGACATGATCAATTCTAAGTAACCAGTTAAAAAATCATAAAACTATCTAAGTACAAAAACTTTTAAAAGTTTAAAGTATAAGGGATCAAATTTCAGTCTAGTTAGGGACTGCCACGTTTTAGAAAAGATCCGAACATGAATCATACTAATTACGTGACTGTCACATAGATCTGTGTTTAGCTGTATTATGACATATAGAGACAGGTTGTAAGCAGGTATAACTTAAAGTGGTTTTCATCGTTTCTGTGATACGAGTTAGGTTCGATTATGCCTCAAAATTTAAGTGGGCAACAACTCAGAAATATTGATGCCTTCTATCTCTCCTCAAAGCATATTTGGCTTTCCCCAAGTCACCCCGAATTGACTTCGACCCATAGTGTCTGATTAAGTTGTAAGTATTCTTGATCTGCTTCCCGTTCTTCTCTCTTACTCAATGATTGTGAAGTCTTGATTTTGTCATCTCTAATATGTTTCAATAACGCCAAATATTTTTTTTTTTTTTTTCGAATAAACATAGACTTCAAAGTAGAAATTAACTGCAAGTCCCGAATCTGGATCACTGCAGTATCTTGAGATGCTATCTTCACGGGAATCAGAACACACATGGGCTCGTGTATGACTGGGTAATCGCTTTTCTGCCTATCATTCGGAAAGATATATATGAAGACATGCAAAACTCTTAAGGGGTTTCCACGTAAAATCAAGTAAATTTAGTTTGTATCACATCTACTTTTACGCACCATAAAAAGTTACCATGACATACAATGACTGTCCTAAAGCCTTTTAAGCCTAATAACTTCACTAGCTAAGCACACAGAATTAGTATATCTATCATTTTCCAACTGTTGGATCAATTTTCTGTTAAACATAGCTAACGAACTTCTTACGAAGTAACAGACTTGAAAAATAATTTCATTTCCCATTTCTTTCAAAATTTTAACATTAATCGCCCCGACCAAAACAAAGTCTTCAGGTAAACGGCTATCCCGAAGATCCAATGGATTAGCTGGACCGACCACATACTAGTATGTGTCCTTCTAACTAAGTATGATCGACTAATTTTAAGCGAAAGAATGAAAAACTCATCATAAACCGCTCCGGTCACTATCAGTAATCTGGTTAATGGCTATCATCAAAATCCACAAGTGGAAAATGAGGACCAAAACATATCCGAAGACAAGTCCTTCAAACTGATGTAACCGACATATTTTTAAGCGATTAGTGACGTTTTTTTTTTTTTATTTTATTTTATTTTATTTTTTTTATTTTTAAAATCACAAGAAAAGCATGGTTACTCGGGATTGATCATCCCATTCAATCCAATAAGGTTTTGAAATCTGGATTTGTCAAACGCTTTAGTATATAAATCAGTGAAATTATCAAGCGTATCCACCTTTTCAAGCATTATCAGTTTCTTCTCAGCACAATCCCGTATGAAATGATGACGTATGTCAATGTGTTTAGTTTTACTATGTTTCACGGGATTGTTAGTTACTGAGATAGCAGCTGTGTTATCAATGCAAATAGGAGTAAGTAAGAAATTCAGACCATAGTCGCGCAACTGTTGTTGAATCCAAAGAACCTGAGAGCAGCAGTTGGATGCTACCATGTATTCTGCCTCACAGGTTGAAATTGCGACTGAAGTCTGCTTCTTGCATTGCCACGACACCAATCTGCCACCAAGAAACTGACATCCTCCAGTTGTTGACTTCCGACTCTGATTGCACCCTCCATAATCAGAATCTGTGTAAGCGACCAGCTCCAAGTCTCCTCCTCTCGGGTACCACAACCCCAGCTTCGGCTTGCCCTTGAGATACCGCAGTATCCTCTTTGCACCTTTCAAATGAGATTCTTTTGGATTTGCCTGAAAACGTGCACAAAGACAAATAGCAAACATTATATCAGGCCTAGATGCAGTTAAGTACATTAAAGAACCTATTATTGCCCGATATTGAGTTGGGTCCACATCTGCATCACCGTCTACTTCAGCACCCAATTTGTGATTGACGCAGATTGGAGTATCAAATGGAGAACTGTCCTCCATCTTGAAGCGCTTGAGCACATGATGAACATACTTCGTCTGATGAATGAACATCCCGTCCTTCTTCTGATCAACCTGCAATCCTAGAAAGAAAGTTAGTTCACCCATAGCACTCATTTCAAACCTTTTCTTCATGACGGCTTCAAACTCCTGACACATGGAGACTTTTGACGCAGCAAATATAATGTCATCCACGTAGACTTATACCAGCAGGAAGTCGCTTCCATCTCTTTTGAAGAACAACGTGCTATCAATTTTCCCTCTTTCAAAACCATTCTCGAGCAAGTAATCCGATAAAGTTGAATACCAGGCACGAGGTGCCTGATGTAATCCATACAATGCCTTGCTCAACCTGTACAAGTGATCTGGAAAGTCTGGGTCAGGAAAACCCGGAGGTTGCTCAACATACACAACCTCATCAACTTTCCCATTCAAAAACGCACTCTTCACATCTAGCTGAAACACCTTCATCTTTTCATAAGCAGCAAACGCTAAAAACAATCTTATGGCTTCCAACCTGGCGACAGGAGCGAACACTTCGTTATAATCAATCCCCTCTTGTTGATTAAAACCTTTAACGACTAGCCTCGCCTTGTTTCTTATAATAATCCCCTTATCATCTCTCTTGCACTTAAACACCCATTTTGTGCCTATCGCATGCACATTCTTTGGTTTTTCAACCAAAGTCCAAACTTCCATCTTCTCGAATTGAGCCAACTCTTCTTGCATGGCTTCGACCCACGAGCTGTCCTTTAAAGCCATTTGATAATTCTTCGGTTCAATCTGGCTTATAAAGCAGGTATACAGGCATTCATTGATTATTCCTGTCTCCTTAATGCTTGTATAAACACAGGTGTGTTCATTCAAGCTACTTCTTGTTTGTACACCGGAGGACACATCACCAATTACATTATCCAAAGGGTGATCTTTATGAATTCTCGTGGTCGGAACAGAACCAACATGCAAATTATCTTCCAAATTAGAAGAGATCTCATGAATGGTTGTTTCATGCTGAGAGTGAAAAGGATTGATAAATTCTTCTTCAGCTGAGGCAGCAGGGGTACCGATAGTGTTTGATGAGGAAGGTTGACATTTATCAATCAGCTGTCTTTGCAACAGATTTTCTTCCTCATCGAGTATCATCTTCGTCGCAACTCTTTCTTCTTCTTCAGAAATTTCCAACTCCGGTATGTTAAAAGACTTAAAAAGCTTAACATAGTCGAAAAGCTCAGCAGGTCCATTGCTTGGTTTTGGCGGTTGGTAACTTGTGATGTCGGTGTTACACATCACCTCCACCTTGCAGGTCGAAGTATTGAAGACACGTCTGTTGGGAGTACCAATAACATAACCGACTAAGATTCCTTCATCGGCTACTTCGCCAAATTTAGAATTTGTCTTCAAGATCGAACAGGGGGACCCGAATGGTTCAAGACCACTCAAGTTGGGCTTCCTTCCATGCATAAGCTCATAACACGTTTTACCAAGTCTCTTAACGGTTAACACTCTATTCAGAACATAGCAGGCTGTAGCAACTGCTTCAGCCCAGAACATCACAGGAAGCTTCGAATCTGCCAGCATAGTTCTGGCTCCTTCAATTAAAGTTCGGTTCTTCCTTTCAGCCACTCCATTCTGTTGCGGAGTATACGGAGCGCTGTATTGGTGTTCGATTCCTTTCTGAAGACAGAAGATTTCCATCTCAAAATTCTTGAACTCCGTTCCATTGTCACTCCTGATGAACTTAACTGTTTTACCCATGACGTTCTCAACTTTGGTAATCAAATTCTTCACCATTTGAGACGTCTCATCTTTCGATTTTAGAAAATATACCCACGAATATCGCGAGTAGTCATCAGTGATCACCAAGCAGTAAGAAGTACCTCCTAGACTTTTTGTATTCACGGGACCGAAGAGATCCATGTGAAGCAGTTCTAGAGTACTGGCAATAGAGTTAACCTTCTTGGTGAGATGGGATTTCTTGTGTTGTTTTCCCTTCTTGCATGCTATACATTTTCGAAGATGAATGTGCATTCCTGACAATGTGGTTCATCTTCCGAAGATGAATGTGCCCCATCCTCCTGTGCCACAGTTCGGATTCCGATTCGCTTGCTTTCGTCATTAAACATGATTCTCCCGTGGCCATTTCAGTAGACCTCATATCCATCACATAAGTATTTGTATCACGTGGAGCTTTCATCACTATCCACTCGTCTGGTATCTGAAAACCAGGCTTCAACACGATCGCCTCATTCTTCGTGAAGTGAACAGTGTAATCCTGAACACAAATCTGCGACACACTCAGCAGATTGTGCTTCAACTCTTCTACAAAGTTCACATTCTCAAGAGTCATTTTCCCATTGGACACCGTTCCTTTTCCAGTAATTCTGCCTCCACTTTCACCGGCAAAGCTAACTCTCGCTCCTTGAACAGGTTTTAAGTCGTGCAACAAGTATTTGTTACCCGTCATGTGCCGGGAACAGCCGCTATCTACAATCCAAAGACTGTGGGCAGCCCTGTTCAACTGTTCCTGCACAATAAAGCAAAGGATTAGAATCTAGGGACCCAAGACCAATTGGTCTTGGATCTATACATCCCGTACTTCTGCTTTCCAAAGTTAGCATCTGGATAATTCCTGTCAGTCCTATTAGGAAATCTCCTTGGAAATTGAGTGTGAGGCCTTCCAAACCTATGTACATTGAAAGTATTATATCTTGTGGTTTGGTTATTAGCATTGTTAAACTGAGGTTTGTTTCTGTGAAAACCTGAATTAGTTACATTTCGGAACTTTGAAGGGTTTTCATTTTTAGCAGTATTAAAATTACCGTTAGGCTTATGCTCAGTTTTAATAGGCCTCACACCTCTGAATTTCGGCGTCAGAGGGCAATCTGCAACAAGATGTCCTAACTTATTACACCTAAAACAACACCTATGCTCCATTTTCTTTTCAAAGGTTGTTTTGGATGTAGAGGCTGTGTTACCGGCCGTTCGTCTCACATAAGGTGGGACGTACGGGTTGAGTGGAGTACTCTTTTTATAAGTTTTATCTTTTTCTCCACCAGTGGGTAACACTACCTTCTCTTTTGTCTTACCAGATTCGGACAACTTATCCGAATCTGATGAGACTGGACTCGTAACAGAAATTTTCTCACTTGAAACAGGCGAACTCGTTTCGCCACTACTAACACTTGGTTCTTTACTCGTAACCTTGATTGGAACTGTCTGAGGAACTTCAAAATCAACAGATTTCTGAACAATAGGGTTAAAAGTGTAATTGTGGTTATAAGGTGGTGGAACCTCGTGATAACCAATTCCTCCCCTCTTCGTAGAGGTACCTTGATCACTAACAAGGTGATCAAGAATAGCTGAGGAATTTCTGAACTGCTCAAGTTTTCGGTTCAGTTCCACCACTTTCACCTGGTGGTCAGCAATCTGCTTTTCTCGTTCAGCAATCAGTTTAGTCTTTTCTTCTAAAACCTCATAACTTAGATCAATTACTTAAATTTTTTCAGCAAGTTTTGTTTTTAAGTTTTTAACATCTTTTTCACACGCTTTTATTTTAACTTTGTAACTGTTTTCTCTTTCTTTCATAAAGTGATGATCTTCTTTAAGAGTTTTAAATTCAGCATCTAAACGAACATACTGATCAGTTATAGTAGCAAGTTGCTCAGACAAATTCTCACATTTAGTACAAATAGATTTAGAACTTACCTCGGAGAGTTGATCCTTGTTATCTGTCATGAAAGCTTTTTCCTTACAAGTAGCTTTCTCTTCTCCGGTAATCTTCTCACATTCTTCATTCTCAACCTTAGCCATATTTGCCTGTTCACTAGTTTCATTTGAATGCAGGTTCTAGTTGTATTCACCTGCTTCTCTGGACATCATGGCATTGATTTCCTTACTATTCCTAGTGTGCTGTGCAGACCGGCCTTGACCACGTTCAACTCGCTCGTTTCTGCACTCTTTGGCAAAGTGCCCGTTTTGTTGACAGTTATAGCACCTCACCTTAGACTTGTCGAACCCTGGCCTGCCACCAACAAACTTTCTCCCCGTCTTTCTCATAAACTTCTTCACTCTCCTCACTATCATGGCCATCTGCCATTGTAAATCCATTTCCTCCAGATCATCAGCATCGATCTGGTCATAGTCTTCATCCAGCATCGCTGGATCAACAACCTTTCCTTGAATATAGTTTTCATATGAAGTAATAAACGAAGCATAGAGGCCAAACTGCTCTTCAGCAGATTTGACGCTCATTGGCATCTTAGAGTAATTATTGCTTGAGGAACTTGAAGATCCACTACTCTTGCTTGCTGTCTGTTGAGTACCACTTGATCCACCTGCAACAAAGCAAACATCCCCATTTGAGTTTACTGACACATGCCCCTCCTGTGAAGACTTGGCACCCAACTCGCTCTTTGAGTAGTAGGCGGCAGAATCAGTCTTTGAACTTGAATTGGAGTTTACTTTAGCACCGTACATGCCTGGATCTTGAACCTGATCCATAGATGTTTCTTTTCTTACCATATTAAGCTCAAAAGTTCTGAGCTTGTTGACAGTGGTTTCAAGATCATAAGTAGGGAAGTCCTTGTCTTCCCTCATCAGCACAGTATACATCTCCCATTTTGGTGGGAGGGCATCGAGAAGCTTTTCCACAATCTCTTCTTCTCGGTAGGAAATGGAGTAGTTACTCAATTCAGTCATTAGATGATAATATCGAGTGATAATATCATCAAGAGATTCGTTCTTTAAGTACTTAAAGACTGAAAATTGAGTTTTGAGCAACTTTATCTTTGAAGCCCGAATACCTATATTCCCCTCAAATCTGTTCTCAAGAGCTTCCCAAAGCTCTCTAGCTGATGTATACTTTCTGAACGTATGGAGGATCTCCTGTGGAAGAGCCATTGTGATTGCAGCATGAGCCTTGCTTTCGGCTTCATACATCTTTTTCTCCTCCTCTTCCATTTTACTGTATTTCTTGATTTGGTCTCGACCCTCATACTCCATGACTGGTGGAATATATCCATCTTGGATGCATACCCACATTTTCGCATCCTGGTACTTAACGTATTGTATGAACCGATCCTTCCACGCGACAAAATCGGTTCCCTTCAGCAACCTTGGGGCCTTTGTAGCTGACCCCGCTTCAGCTTCCATCTTTACCAGCTCCGAAATGTTGATCGACGACATTCTTCTTGAAGACTAAAAACCCGAAAAATTCTGAGTAGGCGAAGTTAAAAAATTTCCTCTGAACAGTACTGTAGGCGAAGTTAAGGATAACTTCGCTTAAGTAATAACTTCGCTGGATGCTTCTTAAATTCGCGTGACTGGGCGAAGTTGAGAATAACTTCGCTTAGAGTAAGCGAACTTAGAAAGTAGGCGAACTTGATGAGAACTTCGCTGAGCTAGGCGAAGTTGATGAGAACTTCGCTGAGTTAGGCGAAGTTGAGGAGGTAGGCGAAGTTGTAAATAACTTCGCTTCTCCTTATATCTTCGCTGAAACCCTACGTATCCTGACGGCAACTTCGCCTGATGAACAGCAACTTCGCCTGACGAACTTAAACTTTCTGCAGATCTGAAAATCGGATTTTAACGACGTTTTTGACGGTTTAAAGGCTTGAACACACTGGTAGGAGGCTAGAATGAGCAAAAACACCAAAAACTCGTCCCGTGAATATTCGAAATGGGACGAATTCTACACCCGCGTGAATATCCCGAACCACACAATCGAGCAAAAGCTCTGATACCAATTGTAGGTTCCCTGGACGGATCACACGAGATATCCCGATATACACAGGTGCGGAATCCCTGTGTAGATCGTTACGGACGTAGAACACAAGCTCACAAACACACGAATACGATACGAACAAACACACGTTATATTAATAACTCAACACGTGATACTTACAGACTCTCGACCTCACGTCACTTGACTCACTGAATTACACGTAACTTAACCAACCCGAACTCTACGTAAACAGTAATCCGTAATCTATATAAATACACGACAACTTCGCCTCAGGCGAAGTTGTCCATAACTTCGCTCGTTCAACAAGTTCGCCTAGGCGAACTTGTCAACAACTTCGCTTGGTTAACAAGTTCGCCTAAGCGAACTTGTCAACAACTTCGCTTGGTTAACAAGTTCGCCTAAGCGAACTTGTCAACAACTTCGCTTTAAACAAACAAATACATAAACAATATTACAGACTCGATTACAGACATTAGATATATGAACTACTGACATTTATGCACCAACAAGACAATGATTTGTTGATCTGGGTACTCTCTAGTTGTTGTTGTCTAGATGTGTAGATCAAGAACGAGTTAATTACATATTTACATAATTATATGTAAAACATTTACCATAGTACAACACAATACAACTATTAACATTCAATATTAACTTGAAATAAAATATGTTACATATAGTCATGGCATAATGTTATGAGCAAGATCTTACTTGTAATGTAGACCATAGGCAACCGCATATCAAACTACTAGCAATAATAAGACCACCAAACATCAAGTTCGATGATTGTAACAAACTAAGTCGGTTGGGCGAATCAGGAGAACCAATCGCATGAAAAATTAACGGGCCTTGATATAATGTGAATACCATTGCTCCAGATATTGCCGTCATGGTACCTACTAATTTTGCTACACTGCTTGAACTTCTTATGTCTATTTTCTCCATCCTAGAGCATAAACATATATTACTAGTTTGAGGTAGAAGTAATACCAGTTAAACGAGACGATATTAAGAGCGTTTCGGTAAATCTCATGGGGTAGCTTGGTGGAGATTAAATAATAATAATAAGTTTATTATTTGAATTTAAAATAAATTTGTCTCATACTTTTAATTTTATTCATACTATATTCAAATTGTGTATTTGAACTAGAATAGTTCTAGGAAAGCAGTGGTTTAAACTTTAATCAACCTTAATGTTTTGATAATGAATTAATTAAGACAATGTGACATAAAATAGTTATAGTTTATCACTGATAACTATATGTCACACACTCATGTCCCTTAGCACTTAATTTATCATTATTGATCACAATTAAGAAACATAAAACTTAATCAAGACTACGCACATCCAAGATCAAGATTATCATGTTTTTGTCTACAAAGGTTAAAACAAGATTTCTACACCAACATGAAGATGAGGAAATAACAAGACTAATCCATTGAAGAGTAATTAACCACTTAGTGATGATAGGATGTTGGTTTTGAATTTCAAATATTAAAAAATCTGATTCCACTGTTGGTATGTCTTCCATCTCCTATATGCATTGAACAACCAAATCTACCAAATAGGCAAGTCAAACTCAAATGTGGAATGCCTTGAAGCTTTGGTTGAAGATGGTAAAGTATGTTTAACCAAATAGGTGAAATACTTGGGTTGTGTTATATGGAGAAGTGAGAAGTTTTTGGAATATGTTCTCATATGTGTTGGTCAACATTATAAGCCAAAATAAGAATACAATGACCACACATAACGTTCATATTTGTAAAACCAATGTTAAGTGGAGTGGGCGTCCACTTTCGCTTGAAGAGACCGTCGGCCATCAGTCCAATGGCCTTGTCTCTCACATTCTTGCCTATATATAGAACACTTATTCAAACTAAGTATTCGCCACTTTGCTCTATAGTATTTACACACACACACACTTCAAGGCTAATCTCTTCCATTATTAAAGCTGAAACAAGCTTCAATTATTAAGTGAGGAGATTTAGGGTTGGGAACTCTATCTTGATATAGAGTTAATTAGTTGTTAGGTGAAGACTCGGCATCTTGACATCATGATATTAAAAGGAATTGTAAAGCTAAGTATTTGGTGTGCTTAGTGAAGAAGGTGATAACTTCCTTTAAAAAATGAAACATTTGTATTGGTGATCCCTACCATTTAAGGAGATGGCTAATGAAAAAAACTCTCGATCAAGGATCAGGGAGATGACATAGTGTGAATTAGTTAGCATTCATGTGAACCTCTATAAATCTGGTTGTGTCATCTATATCCCTTAACTCTTACTTATTTATACTTATTATCATAAGACATGAAAAAAGTATAACAAAGTCATAAGCACACTAAAAGAGGATTAAAAGAAAAGAAAAATTATTCAACCCCCTCCCCTTTATTAATTTGTTTAAGTTTGGTCAGCATGTGTTAGTTCATACCTTCAAGGTCAAGACCTTTGGAGGTACGGTTGCCAAAAATCGATTTCGGCATAGCTATTAGGAAGTTGCGGGTAATGGCCGGGAAGGAAATGTTCTGACTAGAAACGACAGTTGAAGAGGAGATGCTAGAACACTGTTAGGAAGCCGTGTAACATTCCTAAAACTTCTATGCTATGATTGCCTACTTTAAAAGTTGAGGGACCATTTTGTCATTCTTCCAAACTTTAAGTCTAGGGACTAAATCTATAATTTTCAATTTCCAAATGAAACGGATTGTCTCATTATTAGGCGGCCCGTCTCAAACATAACCGGGGTATTAAGTTTCCATTTGTGGCGGGGTTTCACAAGCGCCTACAATTTTGAGACGGGGGTGTCTCATCTGCCTACAATTGATGACATGGTTCGTCTCATTATTAGACAGTCAGTCTCACCGCCAGTTTAGCAAAATGTATCAAAAATAGATCTTTACATGTCTAAACCCGATTGATGACTCATCAACACCTTCTAGCCTATAAAATGAGAGAATTTCATGCATAACATTTCCCTAAATCTTTCTCACACTCTCATCGCAAGTTAAGCCTAGTATTTAAGTGTTTCAAGTGTGTTTAAGCAAGAAAAAATCAAGGGAATACGTTCTGGTCAAGTTCAGTTCTGATCAAGGATTCCAAAGGAGTTAGGAGCATTCACAAATCATTCCTATGTTTTGACTTTGCTCGGTTATTATGATTAAGCAAGTATACATGCTATTATCAATAAAACCTCAGTCAAGATATATTGCGAAAGTTATATAAGTGTTTTTATACATGCATAAGGTTGTAGAACACTGAAAGAATCGTCGGAAATGTGTCAAATTCTTTTTTAGCCTTAACGGGCCAAACAGTGAGACTAGACGGACCGTCTAATCATTATACGGTCCGTCTCATCCCAAAACTTGATACGGGTCAAGATTTCATTTTTGATGGTGTGTCACACATATACGGACCGTCTCATTATGATACGGTCTGTCTCATTTTCAAATTCATTATTTTAAATGAAATTAAGTTTTAACCCTAAAAACCGAACAAGTCTTTATAAAGAGGTTTGAAACGATAGCTAGATCAAGAAACACCATACAGGTATTTATACAAATCTATTTTATAATAGGTTAACATCATCCATTCAAGAAGGTTTTGAAACGAACCACCGACGGTACAGGTGAATACGTTAAACCTTTACTGACCCTCAAACAATTATATACTCTATAAGATGAACGGGTTGTTTGTCTTAAAAAGTCAGGCAAACGTTTACATGAGATTACGTGATCTCTAAAAACGTTATTATACAAAATATAAAATAAAGGAAACTCAGACCCGATTACACATGTGTTTGGATCCAAACATAACTAAACAAGCAGACATGCTATTATCAGTGATAACTAGTTCTCAAATGGGCTTTAGCTCCTGGGGAATGTACCCTTAAATTGTGTGTGTATGGCAATGGTACAAATCCCGGAAATAAAATACAATCTATTGATCTTGTACATAAAACTAAATTTGTATTGTAACAATAGTTTAAAATATTTTAAAGTCAAACGTTTCACCAGCATATCGCTGACATATTTTTCCCCATATTGCAGTCAATTACGTAAAAAATTTGTAGCGAGGATTAGGAGTCATTATGGAGTTAAACGCTCGCTTTATGAAGATGGCTCGATTTTAATAATCAAATCCTTGTAATATTATTAAACAATTTTTTGTAAAATCAATACTCGGGTATCTGATTCCTGATTAAATTTTCAATGTAAATTAATATTTTATAATTAAAAGTCCTTCTGCTAAATTAAACTCGCAACTCTGATATATTTACAAAACATGTATCAAATGTTTGTCACAATTCTAGGCCCTAAGTTGGGGTGTGACAAGCCAAGACACCAAACATAAATATGATATTCTTGAATGACTCTTCTCAAAGAATAACGATACTTGGTTGCAACTTCTTGAAAACAAGTTGCTTTCGGTTACTTAGAAAGATATGTCAATGCCAAAGTACTTCCATAAGGTGAAAGCTCTTTATCGCGTTGCTAGAATGGAACTGATTATTATTCATGGATTGAGGTCCGAATTTCAGTCACTCGTCACTGCAATTCAAGGTTGTCCTACACAACTTACATTTCAAAATTCAAAAACTTGCTATCCGAGCAAGAATCTCTAGCCAAACAGATGGATGACTCATCTATCTCTATGGCATCAAAGTAAGAAAACAAGGCCCTATTTGCGGGAAGAGGTAAAGGAAAATACAAACCCTATCCTGGCATCAACAAGAAACAAACTTGGGATCAATCTAGTGACAACCAGAACAAAAAAAGCAACTGAGGTGATTATAGAAACCAACAAGAAGAAGGTGATGATCTAAAGAACTGGAACTGTAGTAAGCAAGGTAAACGTTCTTTGTTTAAAACATTTAAATGTATAACTGTGGTAGACTTGGGCACATTGTGAAGCACTACCATATGGTGCAACTGAAGAAGATAATGCATCCAAAACACATAAAAGAAATGAAGAGGCGTGGGAAGTCAACGACAATTACGTCAGAACCAAAGTAGTTCATCCCTTAACTGCTATGTATGGTAAAAGACTCAAAAAATTCACTCGATGAATGGATTGTGGATTCAAGGTGTTCGAACTACCTAGAGAGTGAAAAGAAACGTTTAAGGAACTATATTAAATACAAAGGAAACCAAGTCGTAGCCATTGCCGATGACTCATGGCATGCGATGTCCCATGTTGGAGAAACTACTTTGCACCGAGAGAGAATAATGAAGTGATAGTTCATAAAAACGTGTTTCATATTCCCGACATGAAAAAGAACCTTTTGTCGATTACTCAATCACCGAAACCAGATGATATGTTATGTTAAGGCCAAATGAGGTTAGTATTTTTGATAAGCTCGAAACCAAATCCATGTCACCGATTCAAGGGAGTAAGAAATGCTTATGTATTGTCAGCCGGGACTTTGAATGTGAATAAGGTGAAAAGGAACCGAAATGTAGATCACTGGCACCAACAGTTAAGTCACGTCGAGTACGAAAAAATTCAACAAACGGTGAAAAGGAAATTGTTGGCAGGAATAACCAAACTCGAAGTAAAAAACGGATGTAGTAGTACATCGTGTCTATTAGTTCGGAAAGGCTCATAAATAACCATTTTAGAACTCTAGGTATCAAGCTAAAGCTCCTCTCGAACTCATTCATACCGATGTGTTTGGTATGGGAAAGAAACCGACGGTCAAAGGCATGAGTTTTATGATATCATTTAGTGACAATTATTCAAAATATATGTTGGTATATTTTATGAAGGTGAAAGCCGAGGCATTTGAATGTTTCAAAGAATTCAAGTTGGAAGCTGAATGAGATTTCAAACGGATAATCGAGTGCCTCCGTTCCAATAACGGAGGCGAGTACACATATATGGAGTTTTCTTTGTTTCTAAAAGAAAAGAGAATTAAATGCCAACTTGTGTGTTCCTATGCTACTGAGAAAAACGGGTTCTTTAGAGAGAAAGAATTGTACCCTAATATTGGAAGCATGATGCATAACAAGAATGTAAAAGGGAGATTTTGGGCCAAGGCAATGAGAACCATTGAATTCGTAAGAAACCAATTTCCATAACAAGGAATGACGAGTCACCATGCAAGAAGATGTTCGAAATTAAACCGAATATAGTTATTTTTGGGTTTTTGGATACGTGTGCTACGTGTTCATTCTGGGACACTTAAGACATAAGCTGGAAAAGAAAGCTACAAGTTGTATATTCATTTGTTATGATAGTGAAAAGAAAGTGTGGCGTTGTTATGATCCGAGTTTCGGGCGGATCTACGTCTTACAAGATGTATTTTTTATGAGAATTCATCTTGATGGTTACCAAGTAAAGAGGTATTAACTGATACTAACGACCTACAACATTGATGATAATATGATTGTACATGTTGATGAGGAAGAAAAGGAAGAACCGGTGGACAACCAAACAGAATTCACATGTACACAAAACATTTAATGGTTCAATACTTGGCATACCGAGTTGTCTACTAGTCAGTATAGTACCCATACTATAGTTGTAGACCCACATATACACAAAAGTCAGTAAACTGAACCCGAGGTATGTAAACATTGCATTACATGTTAATCGATAAAATGAACCTAATCGTAGAACATGTCCTATGGGATCCCAAGTGGAAGAGTGCCATGAAGCAAGAGTTGGATGCATTAATTAGTGCATAATGAAACCTGGAACCTTGTTCCTAAACCGAGCGATGTAAAACTGATTTCATGTAAGTGGTTTTTTAATTTTAAGACGGTCCGACGGGTCGATAAAGAGATATAAGGCTCATTTAGTCACATAGGGTTTTTCTCAATATTATGAGATTGATTATGATGATACATTTAGTCCCGTATCTAAACACGTTTCGGTTCGTGTAATTTCAGCTATCGTTGCGTGCAAAGGTTGGGATTTGTGGCAAATGGATGTAAGTAATGCAATTCTGTATGAGGATGAGATCGAATACTTTATTTGGATTAGATAGAAGGTTTTGTATGTCAAGATTTTCTTGATTATACTTGTCAGCTGAGGAAAGAGATTTACAGTTTAAAGCAGTCGCCACGGGCCTAGTTTGGTAAGATCAGTGAGTTATTAGAACTTAACGGGTTTTTTCCTTCAATAGTCATACTAGTATGTCCGTCCGAGCTATGGTGACAAAACCATGGTTGTCTTCGTTTATGTAAATGTGTAGATGACATAACTATAAGCAACAATTTAGTCTACATGGCGAAGCAATTAAAATGAACATGTGCACTCATTTATCCATACATGACATAGGAAAATTAAAACATTTCTTGGGTCTAGAGCTCAAATACAAGAATGATGGCTATGTATCTCACCAAAAGCGGTACGTTGTTAATATTTTGGTGAAATTCGGTATGAAAAGTTGCAAACCGATACAGGTACCCATGAAACCAAATGGGTCACTATGAGCTAAAGAAAGAAAGGGGTTAGAAGAGGTAACCATGTATAGGCAAAATAATTCAAAGTCTCATTTATTTAAGTTTGACCCGACCCGACGTCGCATATGTTGTTGGGTGTACTGAGCAAATTCTCTCAAGCTCACCTTGAAGCTACTCGCTTAGTGTTGTGGTATGTGAACTTGACTCTAGGGGCGCACAAAGCATAATACCCGACTCGATGACCAATATATTGTGAGTTCAGAGACCGAAACTGAACCCTATGGTGATGGTCGGGTATCAGACCTAAATGGAATCGGTCTATCGAATTTTTTCCGTGCAAACCCGAGATCGACAATTCCCATATGTCTGACGCTCCCTCATTAACCTCATCTACTCGATTACTGTAAGATTGTACTTCTTAGTTATTCTTTTCATGCTCAATTAGCACTATTTTTACGATTTTGAAGAATCTGATAAATTATGTTCATGATTATTCCTATTATTCATTGGTCCACTATGGGTTTTCAATTTATATGCTTAATCGATCAACATACGCTGATTATTTGTTTGAATTGAGAATGCCCTCCAAGTGTTTGACGAAATGTCTCAAAGAAAATAAGTTAGAAATCAATGAACTAATGAAAGTAATTCACCAATTAAACTTAAAAGGTAATGTTAATTGAACATAAATATGATTTCCTTTGCTCTTGAACAAAAGTCGCTCAAAGGATTAATCGACGTTTGATTATTGATTATGTTTTTTTTACTCTGTTAATTTGATTTTTAAAAAGGTATGATTGATAATTACTTAAATATCAGTTCCTATTTTTATTAGGTTAAAAAATAGAAACGAGATCAGCTACAATCCACTAATATGGTAACCATATAACTCTTTTAATGCATTTAATTACACATCGGGTCAATCTTGAAATAGTCGGTTAACTCGATCTTGGCCCGATACCCGACCCGAAACCGAAATGAACCGGATACATGACCCGATAAATAAATGATTGTTATACTAAAGGTCCAGGTTTCTGTCTTTCTCGGTCCGGGTTATCAGGTTTTGCGGTTCGGCCCTAGTTATGCACACCCCTAGGTGATTGTGAGCTAAGTGTTGAGTTTAAAAGGGAGTCAAGTATGGAGCTAATCCGATTCAGTGCTGCGGATTATGCCAAAGATCCGAACACGAGACGATGTACAACCTTGTATGTTTTCTTGATTGGTCCAAGTGTTGTTACTTGGTGCAACAAAAGGCAGCCTACTGTCACGGACCAAATATTTGATGATCGAGATGCTTAATTTGTGTTGCAACGATTGGGTTTGTTGGCTCGTCCCGAACTTCCTCGGGCACGGGCTCAGCGGGAAAGAAGGCGACATGCCTAGTCGTGCTGGTACGACGAACGCATCGCTGGTTGCGAGCTATTGCCGCTCGCCTGATGAGTCCAAAGCAGGACGAAACCAGCAAGCCCTGGTCATGAGCGGACCAATTGGCTAGCCTTCGGGGGCCCCGCGGAGTCAAAGGGATAGCTCCGTGACTAGTGGTATCAGAGCAGGTCGAACCTCGAATACGTTGGAACGTGTACACTCAACCAAAAAGAGCTTAAAAATGTCGAGGATGAGTTATGCAATGGTGGTGGGAGAAGATCAAATGATCTTTGTAAGCTGCGAGTATGGGATCGTGAGCTCCGCCCTAGTCCAGTGAGGTGAAGGACAGCGTGTTCGTGTTAAAAGTTTTACGGTGTGGCAGAGCCGTAATATGGGTTGAAGTCTGCTAGGTTGGAGAAAGTCGGCGTCACATAATCCGACGGCATAATTAACCGACACGGCTAACTCACATTTTGGCTGAACTACTGGGTGTCCCATTTATCAGAGTGAATCTTCGGCTTGTGAGCTGGTATGGGACGACGAACTTGCCCTTCAGACATGCATGGCATAGAGGAAGACCAACGTCTAAGTCTTGCACGTCGGTACGGGACGATAAGTGCATGCACGAGGACGTGCATGGTTATGGTGGTGGGAGAGTGTCACGGACCAAATATTTGATGATCGAGATGCTTAATTTGTGTTGCAACGATTGGGTTTGTTGGCTCGTCCCGGACTTCCTCGGGCACGGCCTCAGCGGAAAAGAAGGCGTACATGCCTAGTCGTGCTGGCACGACGAACGCATCGCTGGTTGCGAGCTGTTGCCGCTCGCCTGATGAGTCCAAGGCAGGACGAAACCAGCAAGCCCTGGTCATGAGCGGACCAATTGGCTGGCCTTCGGGCGCCACACGGAGTCAAAGGGATAGCTCCGTGATACTACGGTAAGTTTTGACTACCGATTCGGAGTATCGTGGTGCGACTATGGTTGCGTAAGAGTATGTGTAGCTGGCTCGTTTTCTGAACGGGTTAAATCAAGGTAATAATGAGAAGGTAACCTTGTATGGGGATAACGTGTCTTCGATATTGTTGGCTGAGAACCGCACGTTTCATGCGCGCACACAACATATAGAAGTCTATTATCACTTTATTCATGAGAAAGTGTTGAATGGAGAAATTGATTTTAAATACAACACGTTGGAGAAACCTGCTGATATGTTCACAAAGAGTTTACCAAAAGAGAAGCTTGTGAAGTTTTGTATTTGCATGGTATTGAAGGAAGCAAATATCTAGAGGGGGTGCTAAACGAGATGATGTTTAAGAGATGTTCAATAAATCTTATGGGGTGGCTTAAAGAAATGTTAAAATAATAATAAGTTATATTATTTGAATTTAAAATAGGTTCGTCTTATATTTTTAAGGATATTGGATTTTAATAATCCCTATTGAATGATATTGGCCGATAATAATCCCTTTTCATTTTATCGCCATTGGCGGTCCCAAATTCAATAAAGTTGGCCCCCAATGACCCCCCGTTAAAAAGGACTTAACGACGTTATATTTTTTTCCGAATTTCAAATTAACTTTTTAGGTCTATTAATCGGAAGTAAAATATGAGTCGAGTGATATAAAACTTAGCTCTAAACAATGATCCAAACGACTTGATTTTGGTTAATTGTAAGTTCAAACATCCGAATTGAAGCATTGTTTCGTCATTTTGAAGCACTGTTTCGAACTAAGTTTTACACCAATCGACTCGTATCCTCCTAACGATCAAAAGCCCTAAAACATTGGTTTGAAATTCAGAAAAAACTATAACGACGTTAAGTCAATTTTAACGGGGGACCATTTGGGGCCAACTTTTTTGAATTTGGGACCACCAGTGACGATAAAATGAACAGGGATTATTATCGGCCAATACCATTTAATATGGATTATTAAAATCCAATATTCCTATTTTTAATTTTATTAGTACTGGATTTAAATTGTGTATTTGAACTAGAATATGATTAAGATGAAGGTTTATATATTGACCCCTGAAACGATGTAGTTTTATTAAGTTTTTAGTCAGTCTTTTCTTAATAAAAGGAGTTCCAAGTTTTGTTTGTCAAAATATTGTGTGCACAAGATTAATTTGTTTGAGTTTGTTTTAATTGTGATCTGTACATACATACAGAATTGCGGAACCTTCTTTTCTTGTTTGAACAGAACACGTCAAAGAAGCTGCATATTTAAGTTCTTGCTTTGGTGTTGTGATTTACTTGTGAAACTCTCCTTGTTTAACAATACATATATAACAAACTATTGCCATGCATAGAAGTAATGCAAGTTTTATATTTGTTTGATTTTGGTTACGAAAGTTTTATACGTGCAAAATATTTTGATAAAACTTGTTAAACTACTGGCACAAATTGTGTAGTTATTATGGAACTTGATTATTTAGAAAATGATTGTTAGAGAGAAATGTATCACTTTAAAATTTAAAACATTTAAAACTAGACCAATGAATAAGGCGTAATCTTCAATTTGGGTTTAAAGTATGGACCCAAATCTAGGCTGGCATGGACCACATCCTTTAATGAATTGACTTCTTTATCATTTTTTCTTGAAAGAATTACAAATTATGTCCTTTAAAAAAGCCAATTTACGGTTCGTGTTCTTTTTTTAGTTTCTTTGCAGGCGATATCCTTTAAACATTTTTTTCCTACACGTTATGTCCTTTATGCTAACTGTGTTAGAAAAACTCAGTTAAATACCCTCACGTGAGTTGCATGTGAGGGCATTTTGGTCTTTTTAGTCTACACCTGCAAATTTATAACCCTTTCCCCCTCATTTCTCTCTTCTTTCTCTCTCTACGCCACCACCATCACCACACCATCACCATACCACAACCACTCCGGCCACCATGCCCCCACCCAAAACCGAAAATCAGTACAAAGCACCCGGCATAACTGATTAGCACAGAATCAAGCTACCAATTGAATCCCTTTAATTTAGCCTCATCATCATCTTCATTCCAAACCTACATAAAAAAATCAAATAAACTTAAGTGATCAAATAATAATAATAATAATAATAATATAGAGCAAAAGTAAAGATTTTTAAGTCTAATATTAATATCACCTGCTGATCTGTTGTTGAAGAAGAAATGGCCTTTCTTTTTTTATTAATTGAAGTTACTTCACTCTCTGGTTCATATTTCACTTGCACCGGAACAACACTAGTAGCAGGTTTTGAAGAGGGTTTCATATACGGGTTTGGAATACGGGTTTCGGATACTTGAATGGGGATCCTTTGCGTTTGTGAACGGGAAATGTGGCGGCGGTTTGTGAGATGGAGAGGAGGTGGTGGAGGAGGGTGGTGGTGGTGGTGATTGGAGATGGGTGGTGGATGGCGGCGGTTGACGGCCACTTGAACCATCACCTCCAATTTCCGGCCACCTGAATCGCCACCTTCTTTTTCCGGCCACCTGAACCACTACCATATTTTTTCGGACCACATCTGAACACCATTCAGATCTTAACCTTCACCGAGCTTCACCTTCACCGATCTGAACACCGTTTTCGGGCCAGATCTGAACACCAGTTTCTTCTCCGATCTTCACATTCACCATCAAATTTTGAGTATCCAAAGTGTTTAAAGGGATTCAATTGGTGGTGTTGGTGGGGAATTCAAAGATGGGAAAATAGGGTTTTTTTAATTAAAGATGATTAGATGGTGGATTATAGGGTTTTATAGGTACAGACGAAAGGACAAAAATGCCCTCACATGCGCCTCACGTGAGGGTATTTAACTGAGTTTTTCTAACCCAGTTAGTGTAAAGGACATAACGTGTAGGAAAAAAATGTTTAAAGGATACCGTCTGCAAAGAAACTAAAAAAAGGACACGAACCGTAAATTGACTTTTTTTAAAGGACAAAAAATTTGAAATTCTGTCTTTTTCTTATACATACATGTAGTATTCGTACACTCATCTATACTATATTAAAATGTATATAGAAGGGACAAGAAGGTAATTTCAGCTAAATCTCTCAGAGTTTTCTACTCTTATTGCACAATGTACTCCCTTGTAATGCATATGCTCAAAATTGAAAATATCTCGCGTCTCTTATGGATTATTCAAAATTCAAAATATTCTTATGAAATCCACACATCTCTTTCTTCTCTCCTAAAATCCACTTGCCAGATCTATTCATTCGCTCTCTCTCTAGATTTCACTCTGGTTGCCTCCTCCGAGTCATCTTTCTTCGGTTTTTCAATGTTGGTAGCGCCTTACAGATGCTCATTTTGACAGGGTTGAACCCAAACAACCGATATGGTGAACCAATGGTGTTAATCGATTCGTTTTGTTTTTGTTGAAACCAGTGAAGTCAAAAGTAACTGTATTCTACTATTAGGGTTTCAGCTGGTAGTTAAAACCATTTTGAATCCGCTGAAATTGTTGTTTCATTAATATGTTTTGTAGTTACAACATACCTTATGCCATTATTTTTAGTGATTTGGGTTCAATTATATTTTGGTTTATTTCGGGAAGTTTTAATTAATAGTGAACATGGTTGTTTGCTAATCATTTGTTTCTATGTGTTTGACGATTTTAGGTTTTTAATTTGTAGTTAAACACATGGTTTATGAGGTGGTTTGTATTGTAGGTTACAAATTTGTTGTTGATAGTTGGTTGAGTATTTGCTTCAGCATGATTCTTTGTTATTCTTTTGTTTTGATGATATTATATACACAAGATGGATGCATTTGCTCATAGTGGTAATGTGATTATAACTTTACAAAATTCGTACGTTTTCAAGCTGGTGCTATGTGACCATTGTTTTGGAAAATTCATCAATATCTAGACGTGTACACTTACAAAGGCACTGCAATTATTAGAATTGATTCCCCTACTTATTTTGCTAATACAAGCTTCATTAAAGACAGGTGAATATGACCTGGATTAGCAGACCGTTGCTGCAGCTGACATCAAGAAAATTCCGAGCAACACTTTTTCTTACTAGGACCTGGTTTTTGACACCACCATCATGCTTGGGCAGTTCCACCAAGGCACTGTTGAATCATATTTGACATTTATCTTTCAATGGCTAGAAGAAATGCTTATGTTTGTGCGCTATGGAAAGAACCAGGTTGTTTGACACCATGCAGTAAGTTGGGTCTTTTTTTTTGAATGTTGTTGTTTTTGCATTGATGATTTAATATATGATAAAACATTATAGTGTACGTACAATAACTGTTGTTCTTGATGTGTAGGCATCACTTTCTACTTAACCATTGAATGGGGATACAGTAATGAAGATTTCCCTTAATGCTGCAAGAGGACTTGCATATTTGCATGAATTGCTTCAATATATTATAGAACCCGATCAACGAAAGATGTATATTGGTGAAGTATGCGCTTAGGGCAAAACTATAGACGGGTCAAACATTGAACATGACATATGGCCACGCGCTGCACTGCAGCAGCAACAGCTGTAGGTAACAGGTAACTAAAATTTTCTTCACATCACCTGTTTACAAAATAATTATATAACGTTATGTTATTAACATTTCTTTTTACTTTTTAACAGATTTGAAGTGTGATAGGTTATGGTGATTTGAGGGTGACCTCGACCCATTCTAAGTGAACGCAACAGGTCAATGAATTAAATGAATATTTGATAAGGTATTTATTGCTCTATAAATGGCTAATTGGGCGGGATTGACTGGTATTAACGGGTCTGATTTGGTCTCCTATATCCAACATTCTGATATAGGTGTTTGTTAAAAAGATAATTTATTATTATTATTATTATTATTATTATTATTATTATCTGAATTATTTCATTCTTCACAAATGTTGGTGCAGGAAACAACTTCAACTAGAGTACTTGGATCAATATAAACATTCACACATCAATATTAAAGATTTTAACTAAGGTATGTGCAGTACATCTTTTGCACACGTTGATAAGAGCTGGGTCAATGGTTTTTTCTTAAAATATCGGCTATAATCCGACTCGTCGAGCTATATGTGAGAATTGGTTCGGGCAGGTTATGGGTTACCTGTTGGGTCCAGTTGTTTACTTGAAAAGTGTATGCACTCACCCAATATCTATTATAACCATACGCCCTCCTAAATCGTTTTATTTGAATTTTGAAGCATTGGAATTTGAATTACACAAATAAAAAACAAATTTATTATAATACACATTAAGTCATAACTATGCAAATAGTGTTTCCGAGTCGAAACAATACAAAAATGGTTTTAACCTGACCCGGAACAGCGTTTAAATCGGTTTGGTAGGAACTGGGTTAAGCCTTAAAGCTGAAATCGGGCTGTAACCCTATATGTTGAATCCTCACCCAAACTAGAGAAATCCAATTCATTGACTGTTCCAGACAGGTCCCAATCCGAACCGCTTCCACCTCTAACCGAAAACACGGTAATCGAAAGAATTGAACCAATATATAATGTTCATATATGAGTTTTGCATCTTTTATAGCAAACAATACTTGGGTGAGTCATGTTTTATTCTTTATGAGTATTTTCAAATTAGAAAAATAGGTCTTTTTAAGATTTAGTTTTCAAATGAATTCGAATGTGGGAATCTTGGTCCGAATCGGCCCCGGTAACGTGAATTCAAATAATATATGTATAAGTTTTATAAAATTAAATTTTAAGTTTTATTAACTTTTTGTATCTATTTTTGCTATTGTGGGTTCCTCGAACGCACTAGATATGAGTATACGTATTCCAATTGATTTTTCTATTTGAATTCATTTTGTAAATAAAAAACCTTGTTCGAATAATCCGAATAAACCTAAAAGCGACCTGATGAACACTCCTACTTGAAACAAAATAACAAAAATGTTTTAGTTAAAGTGTTGCAAAAGATACAAGTATAAAAAAGAGAAAACACTGCGTTCAAGTAAGTATCTATTACATTTAAATTTTGAAGCTATGCAATTTTTGTTCATATTTTTTTTTCCAGAAAAATAAAAAAGAATACAAAACCCAGTTCGAATAATCCGAATAAACCTAAAAGCAACCTGAAGAACACTCCTGCTTGAAACAAAATTACAAAAATGATTTGGTTAAAGTGTTGCAAAAGATACAAGTATAAAAAAGAGAAAACACTGCGTTCAAGTAAGTATTTATTACATTTAAACTTTGAAGCTATGCAATTTTTGTTTATATTTTATTATTTTTGTTTCTAGAAAAATAAAAAAGAATCAAGCCCCAACACTGCATGAACATGCCCTGTATCAACACATCTCAAAGGTATTCACTTTTGTCTCAATACGTTTTCTTGGACAAAAAGAAAGCTAAAATAAGTTATTACTGGATTGAAAACGCAGGATGCCAAGTAGCAACTCAGTTTAAATAAGGAGTATAAAAGTACAGTTGTTCTGTTGCAAGTTCCATGCCAATGGGAAAACAGCATGTGACTACCGAGGATCCAGAAGTAAAACAGTAATTTCATTAGGAAAATGATGGACAAAGGTGGTGGAGGAGAAAAGCCTATGAGCAGGCCCTACACAGCCTACATCCACCAAAAGATCGACTTTCAAATGTTCTTGATGTTAATTTCTTGAATTTCTGATTTTGCTACTTTTAAAAAAGACGTTTTAGAGGATATGATATTCAAAATTATACTTGTGTTTATAACTTATAAGAATAAAAGCCGAAATAGTTGGATATGGAGATAGAGCCTAACCAAATTGACATTTATTAAAAGGTGCCAGTTTGGACCCGAAGACGTATTCAGACTGGCATTTTTTTAAAATATTTATTATTTATATATATTTAACACTCAATTATCAAGAACCTAAATGATTCAACAATTAGTAATTGTATTTTGAATCTGGCCCCTATTTAGCTTATTTACAAGCATTTTATTGTATATTTCAACATTCTAATTCTAATTGTTTTATGTGCTTGGTAGGTTTTAATTGACCAAGTTTCATCTCTGGATATATGACGAGCATCTCGCATTTTTTGGGATGGCATTGATGGAGCAGAGTTCAAGATGTTCATGGAGTATGGAATTGTTAAAAAGTTTTGACCATATTTTGAGATAAAGCTCAAACTGAGCACATAAATACCTTTCTGTTGTTGCCATATTCAGTTTTGGGTCAACACATTATGACAATGTTTGATATTTGTTCTTATATGGTGTTTTAGTTTTTCTTGATGCTACTCATTTCTACTTTAGCTTAATGGTTAACCTTTGAATAAAGCAAATGGTAACATATGAAGTAGCCTATCAATACAATGAAAATATTATTATCATAGACCAAATATCACATAATAATGTGAACTGCTACATTATTGTCATGTTATTAATAAAAAGTTAACTAATGCACACTGCTACCTTAGTGTCATGTTATTAAAAATGAGTTAACTGGCTTGCAAATGCTACTAGAATGAAACCATATGTTTTGTACTTCAAGTTTGTTGTTTTTTTTAAGACTATTAGTGTATTGATTGTTTGTAAGGAAGTTGATCAAAGCAAAAACATATACTGTGAGCTATTTGAAACATAAGAACCTGGTGAAGGAAACTCTAACTTGATCTATTAGAAGTAGCCTATATGACTGAGTAAGAGTAGGTGATAGTTACTGCTTTGATTGCTTGAATCAGCTAAAGTTGATTGAAGAAAATGGTTGGTGTCATCTGTTTGATTATTATTAGCGGTCCCGTTGAGATAACATTTAGAACCTGGAGTTGCTTTGCTGTCTAATTTTTCTATAAGTAATCTTCTTTTTTCATGTACATCTTTTCTAATGAGTTTTTTCATGAAAAAGTTTATTCATGTTTGGTTTATATGTACAACAACATATGTAGTGGGATATATCAATTTAATCAAGTTTTATATGTAGTGGGATATATCAAATTTTACCAACTTTTATCGTACAATACAATAAATCAGTAATATTTGAAGTTAATAGCCCAATTATTACACTATTGATGTAGTTACGCTCAACAATTTGGATCGACATTTTACAAAAGATCCATGCGTGTGTGTTCGGGTTCCAATTTTTTGACACCAAACCCAACCATATTCATTGTTTATTATTAAATGTAACGCATTCTTTAACAACAAAAAAAAGTACAAAACCTAAAAGCACCCATATTTTAAGTACACAAATGTAAGAGCATATGATATGCTAGAGAGAAAGAGAGTATATAGAAGAATGAAAGAGCTTTTATCATGTGTATCACTAACATTTTATGTTAAAGAGTTTTCGTTCCATGTCCTACTATTATTTTTATAAGTCTCTCCAATATTCTATGAAATCACAATTGAAATCAATAGCACCAATCATCGAAGATCACATAGCATCCCTTTGGAATCCGGCACCCAATCTATAAAGGTATCAAATTTGAACGGAAATTGAATTACATGGTCTTCATGAGGAATGATAAACTAACAAAAACGAGTACCGCATTGCATATTGTCGTCGCCGCCGCATCGCGCGGGCACCTACTAGTATATATATATATACATATAGTAGAGTCTTGTACACAAATGATATATATAATACGCCGTTCTTGATATAATGATACCTGAAAATTACTGCAATCAAGAATGTAACCCCTGGAGACAAGTTTGAAATGACACTTGCCATAGTTGGAGAGCTGTAGCCAATACCTACATACAGAAGCACCTGAAAAAGACAAAGCCTGCATACAATCCATATATATAATTAGAAGGAGATAATATGTTTGTAAATTGTAAACGAAAGTCAAATAGTGCAGAATTAAGTTTCAGTTATTCAAAGTTGTATATACTGTTATCCCTTACCCCAAAAGGCCAAGAATGAAGAATCTGAATAGAATCCGGATAGTCAGCGGAGGGCGATCAATCGTTCGGCACACATTAGCATTAATGCAATATAGTCTGTTTATATTTTCTTCATGGTACGTATAAGAAATTAAAATAACTATAAAGTTAACGGACGAGGATTGCAAACCTGAGGATATGTATAATGAAAAACGGAAGAAGAATTAGTGTCCCTAGAACACTATGGTAAATAATATAGACGATACTGTCTAAACCATCATTCATCGCTGATTTGACTATGGTTAACAACGCTATATCCAAACATGTTACTATCACCATTGCAACAAACGGAACCGCATCTACCCATGACCATGTATCAGCCATTATCGTGCTTATATTTTTCACTATCACATACTATAAAACTAAGAAACCAATATATAGATTATAAGTCTCCCAGCCAATTGATATTTAAAACATTTGTCCCTACATAAAACTTGAATTTGGATTCTAGTGAAACTTAACTAGAGTTAACGACACACTCAAGACCCGTGAGCCTGTGTCATTTACCAATAATAACTTTTGTACTTTCACAATAAAAATAATAGCCAAGTCAGACAAAATTATTATTTTTTTGTTAGAAACACTACCATTTTACACCAATAAAAACGTGTTGTAGCATTTTCGTAATCACACAAGTTAAAACATACACTAGTACAAAAATGATGAGCAAATGTAACGTTTTTGAACTAAATAAGGCGGTTTAGTGACCGCTATAAAAGATATCGTTATATTTGATAATCACCGCCTTATTTGAACAGTTGCACCGCGATATTTGAGCAAACAAAAAACGTTATATTTGAACAATTCAAAAGCGTTTTATTTGAACAATGCAAAAGCGCTATATATGTACAAAACAAAACCGCTATATATGAAAAATAAAACCGCTATATGAAGAATGCAAAAGCGCTATATATGAACAAAACAAAACCGCCTTATTAACACTCATTTACCACCGCCTTATTTGAACCAATTTTAAGTCATTCTCATTATATTAAATAATATTACAATATTACTGAACCATTCACATTAAAATTAATTCAAAACCATATAAACATAAATAAAATTAATATACTAGTGAATCATTTTATAAATATATAAAACAACTACAGCAAGTCCAAAAGCATTAAAAAAACATACAAAAATATCCAAAGATTTACTACAACCTTACATAAACAACCAATTAAAAAGTTCCTTCAACTAGTTAAAAAGTTCATTCCACTTCATGCAATGAAGCCTCCTTTATCTACCACAAGCTACACATAAAAAAAATTGTCACCGACCAATATACACAAAATAATTTGTCTATTAGCTACCTAGAACAAAATCGAGGAAATATAGATGCATAAGTTAATACAAAGTCCTTTGGGCCTAACATTGTATGTGATCTACGTTATCACAAATCCATTAGCAAGCATAGGCGTTGGGGTCAAAGGATAGATGTCGAGTCATAGTGGACAAACGGGTCAAAGTTAATTAGCCATCTATGTAATTAACTCTAAAAAATTGAAGAAAATGAAAAAAGATCATAATAATTATAAAAAAGAGAACATACCTTCATTAATCTTTCACGTCCTCACGGTCACCGAGTAATAATATAAACACCTTTAAAGTACGCTCAACAAATTCGTTAATTTCATCTCGACGAACCATTCTTTTTTTATTTACCAGCTACAACATAAAGATAAATACAAGTCATATTACATTTTAATATACATTGTTGTTAAACATATATAAATAGGAATGCATAAAATATGCTTACCATATGTTCTTTGTTACTTATCACAAAATCATGCATAGCCATCATAACACAATAACCACACTCCCGTCCGTTAGGTTGTTGACGACACTAAAAAAATAATTGAATTAACAATTAGTTAATTAAAATATAAACATAAACAATTTGGAATAAATGAAAGAGAACTTACATCAACCATAACCCACGTCATTTTATGTTTTATGGCTTTTTTCAAATAATTTTGTAATCTCGTAATCTGAAGGATCCTTTGTACCTTTAAGTGAATCAAATATGTGACCCTTCCAAGTTTTTAATATCGGATTGTGTTGAAGTAAAATCAGCACCCAATGCCGTCTGCGTAAGTATGAAAATGATTTGAATTAAACAACACTTGGCAAATAAAAACTAAACACTCTTATATAACTAAAAGAATGTTAAAAGTGTCAATTAAATTGATCATGATATGAAAAAAAAAAAATACCCGATCCTATGCGGTGCCATAAACCATTGTTTATCCTTGTGAAAAGATATGACCTCTTTTATGTGCTCGATCACATACTCTTCATCATGCAAGAAAAGACCACTTTCAATATACCGAGGATGAAAGTATATGGTATTATTTAAACCCTCTCGTCTCCCAGCTTCATACAAATACCTAAAATAAAAGCAGAAAAGAAATGTGATAAGGTTAGTAACACTTGGTTATACGGTAGAAAATAATGGCGCAAATTATTTAAACAAAAATTAGTTGAACTTACATGGTAAACCAATGCACAAAACAAATATCTGCCTAGCCATTGACACATAATTGTAGAACCGCCTCTAATTCAATAGTCTCTTCAATTTGTTTCTCATGCATCCCTTGCGGCATGGTACAATCTAAAGTCATGGTTTTTTCAGCTTGAATAGCCACTTGTTTTGCTAATCCATATATGCTTTGAGGACTTGACAACCTCGCTGTTTCTAAAAGTTTTGCTATTTTGATTTTATCTTTTGAAGGTTTAGATACAGCAACAGTCTTGGCAGGTTGATTAGCATCATGAACGGGCTCGGTAGGTTTATATAAAGAAACATGCTCGATTGTGTTATGAGAAAACTGTTTATCAAAGAGCTTCATTAACCAATAATTTTATTATTAGTCCATATATAGAAACATAAACACACACACTAGGGGTATTCACGGTTCAGTTGTAAACCGTTACACCGCCCAAACCGGTTGTCGGTTTGGTTTCGCGGTTGGCTTTTGTTTTTAACTTTTGGTTGGTCGGTTTGAAAATTTTCAAACCGTAATGAACGGTTTGGTTTACGGTTTATACAAAAAACCATTCAAATAAACCGGACCGGACCATAAGATTTGATAATATATTTTAGTTTTAATTATATAATTCATAATACATATATTTAGTTATCTATATTTAATATTTGATGATTCGATTAATTATTATGAACATAGGTTAAATCTATTTTTAGCTTTAAACTATAGTAGCATATCACAATCTATAATTATAAACTTAAGACATGTGCTTTTAATTTATTTCATGTGACAGGTGTTTTTAAATTTTATTTATTTTATTTGAATAATGAGATTCATATAATTATAAACATGTAGTATGTTCATATAACAAGATTGTTCTATGCATTTTGGTTAATGTTTTATTTTATCTTTCGTGGGTTTTTATTATAAAGACATAACAAATTTAAACCGTGAAACTGAACCGGACCAAACCGTTAGTAACGGTTCGGTTTGGTTCGGTTTTGATTGTTGACGGTTCGGTTTCGGTTTTCAATTATCAAAAACCGGTACTAACGATTTAACCCAAAAACCGTACAAACCGGACCGTGAACACCCCTAACACACATACATAAATATATATGTATAATATGATTACCAGCTGACTAAAAGCCTCATCGTCTTGTAATGCATACGAGTACATTTGAAACTCGTTTCTTTCATCCGGAATCATTCGTTGTGTGTGTAGATTTTTCTTCAAACTACATTGGCAAAACACGCTTTCTTTTATATCGAAAAATAATTAATAATAATAATAAATATTAAAAAATACCTGTGGCCTATAAAGTTTACTCGGAGAATATTGAGACGCGGTTTCATGAGAATTTGTGTTTAACATCTGTACGTTGAAAATAACATTAGTATATCAACAAAAGAAATCAGTATACAATTTTTATATTTTATATACCTTTATTAATTTAACGGGCCACTGAATAAAACCTCCTTTTGCATCTTCCATACATTCTGCTTCGTCCAAAATACATGACTCAGGCAAGAGATGGGCTGATCCGCAACCTTCTATAACTCTATCCACTTGAACTTTGACGAAACCGTCTCTCCTGTGAATAATCCTCCCAGGATTAGGATGAACACGGCCCATGCCTACAACCTTAGGAGCTCCTTCGTTATCAGGAAGTAGAAGTTCACATTTTTGAATAGACTGAAAACAACAGCTTTTGTAAATATATTTAAAATAGTATATAAAAAACTTTAAAAATGAATTACCAAGATTTCTGTGTGCGAACTTGGGCTCTCCCCAGCCACTAACTCTCTAGCCTCGCGTTTGTTTTTCTTGTTGGGCATTTTCAAACTTGATACCTAATAAAAAAAAAGCAGAAATTAAAAGATTCAAACAGAGGAGTGTGTAAAGCCTGCCCAATACCCCTTTCAACTTAAGCATCTGCATCACCATCTAACAGTTTGACCAAATGGTCAAATCTGCTCAAAACGCCATCAAATCTTTTATTTCCTTAAATATCATTATCCCTATTGTGCCCATTGTCTTTAATTGCACATAATATGACCTGATTGTCATTTAATAATACAAATCTAAATGTGTTCCACGTATCTGAAGCATCCCATATACTGAAAATTGTAAATTAATACTATTGAAATAAAACTAAATTTATTACCTAACACAATAATTTGTCAAAAGAACTTCATTATGGTTGTTTCACAGATTGATGTACCACTTATGTTATTTACTTGTCAATAGCATATATCAAAAATTGGGGCATTCACATGCAGAGGTGTCCAAAATGCCCAAACTCGATTAACCCAACCCGGCTAGAACCTGAATAAGCTAATTAGGGCCGGGTTAAATAGGATCAAAAAGTGTTAGTCGGGTTATTCGGATTAACCCGATTAACCCAAATTGTTAATAGGGTCGGGTTTTGGGTCTATTTTAGAAATAATTATTACAATATATATAGTTTTGTAGCGAGCGTAATAATAATTCTATTGCATGTGTTGAACAATAAAAAAGACATAATTACGCAGAGATTTTATAATTATTATAATAATAATAATTATTATTATTATTATAATAATTATAAAATCTCTGCGTAGTTTTTCTAAAGGGATAATAATAATAATAATAATAATAATTATATTTATATAATATAAATATAATTATTATAATAATTATATAATAATAATAATAATCCCCGCTTTCTTTGAAGAAATCTCCGTGGCACTTTCTCACTCTTCTTCTTTTCGTTGCCCATGTTGAAATGGTCATTGATTTCATCATCGTTTTGAACCTCCTACATTGTCAAGAAATAAAAAAAAAAGTGAGTTAAAATAGACACATGAGAGCTCAATAATAATACGTACAACATGGCAAATCATTTTAACAATTTACTTATATTTGATATGATTTGGGTTATTTCCTATTGATAAAGGATCAATTAGCTAGAAAAATTCTAAATGGAATGGGTAGGGTTAAAATTCGCCAAAGTGTATGCACATGTTGGTCCATAAACCTCATAAATCACTTTATTCTTCAGAAACTAATATAGCAATCATATATAAGAAACTAATATCGCTATAAAAATGTTTGGAAGACAAATGTTTAGGGACTACCAGCATCAACAACTGGCCACGTGGGGAGACAAGTATATAGTTGCAAACACTCGTTGTGATACAATGTTTCAGATGAGATAAAGAAGGACATGGAATAACTAGTATGTTTAGCGGAGTGAGCGATTTAGAAGTGATTTTCTCAATTTCTTCCGTTTATGCATGGTAACTCTTTAAGATATTCATGTCAAGGTAAGATTATAACTTATTAGAAACTAGAGAAAAGAAAAATAAGTACACTTGGGCCCTGAAGTAATTTGGCATCAGTTATTGTTCACTAAATAGGTGGCCGAATAGGTAGGTCAACTGGTCAAGTGGGTTGGGTAAGAATCGAAACTCAAAAGGGGACCTTGGATACAGTTTGACGTGTTCGACTGACTTTCCCGGCTTCTTTCTAAAGATAATTCATACAAAAATGAGAACAAATATATCATTTCAAAGAAAGATGATTAAATAATTACAATGATCTAGGAGGCTGAATGCCTGAATGTATTAAAAATAAATTTTTGTCATTCTCTTATAATGATTTATTTCATTACCCGGCGTTACTTAGTTGGTTGTTAAAAAATAATAATAATAAAAAAAATAACATTTATCTTGTGCCCAACTCTGGCCCTTTCTACCAACTGAATCATTTTCTATTTTAGTTACCTTTTCTTTCCATAAGTTACATATGACGCAAATTGAATATTTTAGAAGTAAATAAGTGGAGATTTCCACCTAAGTAAAATCATATTTGTAGTTCAATACCTTAACAGCAAGGATTGGGATCAAAAGATTTTCGATCTAATAAACCATCTAAACCTAATAAAAACCTACGTAAGCTTTTGCAAGACGTTGCATCAAGTTATTGTAGCATATACAAATACATTATAAATCACTATTAATTATGTGTGGCTCAAGTGTATTACGTCTTTGCCGACATTTATCATTAATTAGTTAGTTGTTTGATAGTAAAATCCGGATTGTACCTTTTTTTTATTTATTTCGGTTCTGACAACACTGCAAGAATTAAGAATTTGGTCCGTATTGTACCTTCTATTTAAATGGTAGGTGAGCGATGATCAAGACTTTGAATTCTTGAAGTCTCATGATTGAAACCTGATTTAAGTGAGTCTTTTTTACAGAGTTGTGATATAATGCTAAATATTTATATTTTCCGTGTATATTTTAATTAATATTTTAATATAAAGGTTAAGCTAAAGTTAAGCTAAAAGTTAGTCTACAACTAAACTAAGGTATAAGTTAATTAAGCTAAAGTAGAGGTAAAGGCAATTTAAAGGTAAAGGTTAGGCTAGCCTTAAAAATATATAGTTTAATAGTTAGTAAAACTAAATTGAAAGTTAAAAGTTTATACAATTATAAACAATGATTAAATTAAAACTTGGATCGTTCTTAGAAACACACGGTGTCCCCGGCATCGGCGCCAAAAACTTGATGTGTGTGTGCGGTGATTGTAAAATTATAACTGAGTTGGAGATTTAAGCTTTGCACAAGATCGTGTTTTAAATTTATAAAAGTAATTTCTACTAAAACTAAACACACACAAAATAGGCAAGTGTACCTATCGTATATGTAGGATAGTATTGGTAAGAACCAAGTATCGACCCGTGGACACAAATGTTTCTAATAATGAATCTTTGTCTTACTTTAATTAGAGGGTTTAATCATTTTTGAGACTGATTTTTTAAACTTTTTATAAAATAGAAATACTTATATATAATATATAGGTGATAAGAAGAGAAATTCTAAGTGAGTAATTCAATTATATTAAGGTTTACCATCTAATAATATCAAGAATCCACTTCGTTACTCCTCGATGATTATTAAATAACATGTGGTAAACTCGTCCTAAGAATATATGATAGAATAGTCCCTCATTTCTAAGTGAACATATTCTATGACATAAAGGAAAGTAACATGCACATTTTAAAGTCCATCATTTCCTAATGTCATGCTCCCACGAGAATATCAATTTAAGTAGACAAGCAGTTTGGTATAACAGAACGATTAGGATTGACTTCGATTTCTCAAATACCAATCCGAACAACTTCGAGTGGTTATAGTTAACTCACACAACCTCCCCTTGGTTGATTTAATTAGATCATAATTACACATTCCATTAACATATGATTTCTTTAACTAGCATGATAACCTAATCAATCGTGTTAACAATGTTATTTCAGAATTATCAAAACTAGAGAAATAGATCATAGCTTATATCTCATCATCTCTAAGTACGACATAAGGATCCATGTTTTATCTTGAATAAGGTATCAATGCATTCTTTTTACCATTTCTAGTTTCCAAAAACATGAGTTAACATGAATGATTATAAATCATCAACTTCGATATATTGAGTTAAAGTGATAAGACATTTCCTCATCAATGGATAATTGCAAATTAACCATGTACTATACCAAACAAAACCACATGTTTCACATAATCATCAAGTAAAACAAAGCTTCTTCATAGATTATAGACGGTAATTGGAGTTTAGATCATGATTAGCATTATTATGAACATAAAAAGAGATGATGACAACAAACACATGATTAAACTAGAATAACCTAACCAAATGTGAATGAATCTCCCTTCTTAATGATGATGGATTATGGTGATATTGGTGATGATGGATGATGATGATAATCTCCAAGCCTTCAAACTCCTCACAAGATCTTCAATATGAGTGTAATGTGGGTGTTTTTATAAGAGAAATCCGTTTAGAGATCTTCTTCAAGCACACCAAGTGAGTGCAACTTAAGCCTCTATTTATAGGCTGTCTGGAGGGAGGGGCACGGCCCCATGCTTAATGAGGCACGACCCCTTGTTCACGTGTCCCAGTTGCATGTTGTCAGATCGTACATGATGACTCACCACGGGGGGTGTGCTTCTGAGACACGTCCCCGTGTTATTGACATGTGCTTAAATTCATTTTGTCTTATCTGAAGGTGACCACAGCCCCGTGGTTGAGGAGGCACGAACCCGTGCTTTTGTTTTCAGTGTTTGTCTTTTCTAGTAGATTTTTATCTTTTCTTGTGATCATAAGCATGGGGGCGTGTTTCTTGGAACATGGGGGCGTGTTTCTTGTCTTTCTTGTGTTTTCTTCCCTTTTTCTTTGTCTTTTTTTTTGTTTCTTTGTTTCAGGCTTGGGTTTACCTGAATTTGCATTTTATTATGATAAGTAGCCTTCTGAGCTATTTTATAGAAGTTGCAGTTTTTAGAGATTATTTGATGCTAAAAAGATGTATATTTTTATGTATATTAGGAACAGACAAAAAAATGAACGATCAGGTGAGCGAGCTGTTAAAGGTAGACATCCTAAGAGAGATACGGTACCAGACATGGATCGCAAAACTAGTGATGGTACAAAAAGCAAGGGAGCCTAAACAAAGCATGCCACAAAGATTGCTCCCCACTGCCCGAGATATACCTGAAAGTGGACGCAGTAGCTCCATATCGTTTCAAATGTTTTCTGGACGCATACAAAGGCTACCATCAGATTCACATGGCAGAAAGAGATCAAAATACGACATCTTTTCGCACAGACAAAGACACATTCTGTTATAAAATGATGCCATTTCGATTGAAAAATGCGGGAGCTACTTACCAATGCCTGATGGACAAGCAGTTCAGTGAACAGATTGGAAATAACCTGGAAGTATGCATGGGTGATTTGGTCATTAAAAGCCCGCAATAAGACCAAATGTTGCGAGATATCGAAGACACTTTCCAGAAGCTACGGAAGATCAGTATGAAATTGAACTCCAGAAAGTGCTTGTTTGGGATGGTAGAAGGCAAGTTCCTCAGAGTAATTGTCGCGAAAACGGGATTTAAGGCCAATTCTGGAAAAGTACAGGCAATCTCCTGCTTGCCCTCTACAAGATCGCTAAAAGAGGTGCCAACTCTAAATGGGAGATTGATGGCAATGAATAGATTTTTGGCAAATCACACCACCAAATCGTTCCCATTCGTATCCACGTTACGAAACTGCCTGAAAAAATCACAATTCCGGTGGACACCAGAGGCAGAACAAGCTTTTCAAGAAGAAAAGAAATGTCAGGTCGAATTGCCAACACTGACGGCCCTGCGGAAAGGCGAAGAGCTAATTATGTACCTAACCGCATCAGCCAAAGCAGTAAGAGCAGCGCTACTAGTAGATCGCGAAAAAAAATCCAAAAACCAATTTATTACGTCAACAGGACTCACACAGATGCAGAAACGAGATATTCCATCATGGAAAAGCTGGTCCTAGCACTGGTATACACGTTATGGTGCCTTTACAGGTACTTCCACGGCCACCCAATCAGTGTGTTGACGAACTACAAAATTCAAAACGTGCTCCGGATACCAGAACTATCCAGGATGATAGGCAAAATGGTCCATTGAACTAAGAGAACATTCCCTCCAGTACTAACCTAGGCCAACAATCAAAGGACAAGTTTTGGCGGACTTCATTGCGGAAGTACCTTCTGAGAAAGAAGTTGAGTGCAGAACGGAAGACAACCTGATTATGACCGTTGAAGAGAGCGAGGCTTGGTTGTTGTTCACCGATGGAGCATCTAACGATGAAGGGTCAGGGGCCAGATTCAAACTAGTAAGCCCAAGTAAACAAGAGTTCACATATGCTATTTTCCTGGATTTTAAAAGCACGAATAACGAAGCGGAGTATGAAGCAATTCTGGCTGGGTTACGCATAGCCGGCAAATTTGGAGCACAACGCGTTGAAGCACATGTTGATTCAATGCTCATAGTCCCCAAGTTAATGGTTCATACGAAGCTAAGGACGAAGTCATGGCGTCCTAGCTAAACAATTATCTGAAGATTTAAGTCATGCAGGGTAAAACACATCAAGAAAAGTGAAAAAAAGTCAGCTGCGCGTTAAGCAAGCTGGCCGCAACCAGCTTCGAACACCTGGCAAAAGAAGTCAGAGTGGAAACATTAGCAGAACCATTGGTTCCACTGAGACAAGTCTGCATCACACGAAACCCTGAAGAATCATGGATGACTCCCTTAAGGCATACCTCGCGGAAGGTACCTTTCCACAGGAAAAAGCAGAGGCTCAGAAGATATGACACAAAGCGTTGCAATATCAGCTGAAAGATGGGATTCTATACAGGAGATGATTTTTAGGTCCAATACTCCGCTGCATAAACACCGAAGACGTTAATTACCTGATCCAGGAGATCCATGAACGGATTTGTGGGTTGCGTGCAGGACCCAGGATGGTTTTAGCAAAGATCACCAATGCCGATTATTACTGGTCGGGCATGCACATGGATGTTGTGAAGGAACTGCGGAAGTGCGACTCATGCCAAGGGCATGCTCCAAATACCCTTCGACCCAAGAATGACCCGATTCTAGTCTCTTCCGCATGGCCATTTCAGAAATGGACCATCGACTTCATGGGCCCATTCCCAAAAGCTCCCGGAAGGTTGAAATTTCTGGTGGTCGCGATCGACTATTTCACAAAGTGGGTCGAAGCAAAATCCTTAGCATTCATCATCATTGCCATCATCAAAAAATTCATATGGGAATTAGTCGTATGTTGCTACGGACTATGGGCATATAGAACTCTGAAGAGAAGAAGTCTCAACGAAACCCTTTTCAGTCTCACTTATGGGACAGAAGCTATGATACTGGCGGAAATTGGGCTTCCCTCAGCTAGGGTACTCTTAGTCGAAAAAGACAATGAGTCTGAAATGCGTTTGAATTAATACCTTCTTGAAGAAAGGAGAGAATTGGCAACAATCAAAGAAGAAAAATACAAACTCCAGCTCGAAAAATATTATAACAGCAGGGTAAACACAAGCACATTTAAGGTCAGAGAATACATGTTTCGCAGCAGAGAGCATCCAACACGGAACCACCAGGTAAGTTGGAACCAAAATGGGAAGGCCCTTATGCAATCTCCAAGATATTAGTTAAGGGATCATATTCCCTCAGAAATTTAGACGAGTCACCAATCCCGAGAACATGGAACACAGCGTAGCTGTGGAAATGTTACCATTGAAAACAAGATCATGTATTAAACGCCAATGGCCATTTTTGTTTTAAGTTAATACAATCCTCCTTATTATTTGCCTTTTCAAGCATATTCTTATGAAGTTTGACAAAAAACATGTAACAGAAAAGCCAACATGAAAAGGTCAGACAAAATAAACCAAACGGATTATATTATTAACATAAGCGGAACCAGCGATCCGCACACATGAGAAACAAAAAACCGGATCAGCGGAGCATATGAGTCCGCATGCAACAAGTTTTAAATAGTTACACCAAGTATTCATTAGCAAAAGGGGCTCGGCGGCACATCAGAGTCCGCAACCAACAGAGTTACCACAAACAGTCATTAAAAGATTACATAAAAAAAAGCTTAAACTAAACTAAACACTACGACCTTAGTCGTAGTCAAACATCTCCTCCTCTTTTTCCCATGCTCGTCTTCATCGCCGTTGCCATTATCACCATTGTGGCCACTACCAGAAGGCCCGCCAAGCCCAGTAAAAGCAGCTTTAAGTCGATCAAACCCGTC
Organism: Bidens hawaiensis; assembly: GCF_021521415.1. Classification (NCBI taxonomy): domain Eukaryota; kingdom Viridiplantae; phylum Streptophyta; class Magnoliopsida; order Asterales; family Asteraceae; genus Bidens; species Bidens hawaiensis. The sequence goes on from NW_027491351.1 coordinate 1,345,758, forward strand.
AGGTTTTTCAGCTAGCTTGGCGACAGTTTTGACCACACAAAAAGACAAGCTGTCATACTTCACCTGCAGATCGTTATATCTCTGGTCATAATAAATCTCATGCAACGCGAAGTAGGTCAACGACGGTCAGCAGCAGCAAGATCATGGGCCTCCTAGAAACCATTCTTACGTCTAGATTCGTGAGCGGCCGCCAAAAGATCCGCGACTTAGTTGGTAAGCTCAGGACCATCCTTAACTCGGTCAACGATCTGAAAGGCAATAACAATGTTATGAAAGGAAGAGATTAGTAAAGATAATATTGTAATATCAAACTAGAACTTACCTCGCAGACGAAGTCGGTCATTAGCCACTTCTGATCCGCTTACAAAGCTTAAATAGTGAGATCATTCATGCGGAGCTGATCCGCCTGGCTGTCCCTGACAGCTTGGAGAACTGCATTCTCCTTGGTTAGAGTCTCCAATTGAACATCCTTGGAGGTCACCACCGCCTTTAACCCATCCAACTTAGCCCGCACAAGGTCCAACTCCTTATCCTTCTCTTGAATAACACCGTCAATCATATTCAAGGACTGGGTAAGATTAACAATGAAGGTGCCCTTGTCTTCCACAACGGCTTCATGAGCCGCCGCCTGCTCTCGTAGCACAAAAAGAGCATCATTGGACACCTCGAGCTCGGACTCCACCCTCTAAAGTTTGTCCCGGTCACCTTGCAGGCGAACATTCTCGCGCTAACATGAATCCTCCCAACGCTTCATAGATTCACTATGTGTGGCCCGAGTGGACACTAATTCTTGGCGAGCTGTGGCCAAGTTCCACTCAGCAGTCCACACTTCCCGGCGATGCTCGCGGTCAACATTCAAAGCTTCCCAGTTGATGTGGTCCAAATTATATATATTATTTTATTATTATTCCTACACTTTTGAATGCTTTTGAGCTAGAAATTTAATGAATATTATTCTTAGTTTGTTTATATGTGGGTTTTTAAAGTTTTATGAGATAATAAGCTAAAATAGAGCACTTTGACTAAACTGGGACCAAATATTTTTGTATGATCATTCGTATTGTTTTTTTTGTTTTATTTGGTCAGTTAATATTACAATTGAGTAATAAGTGTTTTGCTAAATGTAATAATCATTGGTCACTGTTTATTTTAAACTTGACATATTTTTGTTGAATTGGTTTTGTAGGCTATATGGAAAATTACAAAAGAAATGTGAAGTCTTGCAAAATATCCACTCAATGTTAGAATAAATAAAGTTGGCAGGAGATTGTGTGAATTGGATTGTGTGGGCCGATGGAACATAATAATATGACAAATCCATAAGTAATTATGGCTCAGCCCAACTATTGGACTATTTAAAGTTTGAAGTCGGTTAAATAATTACTTGAATGACAAGATTTTTAATATATTATAAAAGGGGACACGGCTTATATCAAAAAGGTAGACGTGAAAAGAAGGAACAGAAGCTACAGCCGCAAGGAGTTTTGGAAGGAATAAAGCTTTTGGTTCTAGCCGAGATCGTTTGGGTTCCACACTTAATCAACCAAGTTTTATCATTATTCGGTTTGAATTTGTTATTTTAGTTATGTACTTGGTTGTTGAACTTAGTTATTTTTGTTTCTTTGATTTTAAGATGTTATGCTAAACTTATTAGACTGCCTAGGCTTGTGATGAACCTTTGTTAAAGTTTGATTTTATTTGGAGTTTGCTTTTCGTTATGGGTTTACGAATTAGTAAAAAGTTTAATATTATTTATTCGATGCATATGGGTGCTTGGTTTTATTTGATGAGTTTTATTGTTTCACAGTTTCCTTGGTGATTGTATGTCATATACTAGGATTCTGTTAGGTCATTTACTGTGTGTTCTTGACTAGTTTGTGATTGATTTATAATAAGATCATAGAAACAATATTATTAATTAAATAAATAAAAGTGCGCTGCTAATCTAAAAAGCTGTAAGGTGATAGATTATTTGATAGGTCGTTGTTGATTAAGATTGCTAGGTTAGTTCTTCGTAAGGAGTCCGTCTAGGTTTGATATTTCAACTTTGTCTATTGAGTCGAATGAATTTATTAAACTACCTTTGATTTCTGCGCTGTAAGGTAGGTTGTCGTTTAAAGGTACTCGTTCATAATTAATTAGATAACTGTAAGGAAGTCTAATATTAAAATTGGTGTTTTTAAGAACTTAATAGAAATCCATAGGTGTCTTCTTGAAGGGTCAGGGGTCCTGTTCGGGTTTTATTTTAAGTGATTATTTTATTATCCCAATTCCATAACAAGCATTTTCCTAATAATTGATAATGCTTGTCCTAATAATTGATAACTGATACTTTGGGGATTCTAGCCTAGGTGGTTTTTCATCATCATCTTATTTAAATCAATTAAAAGTGTCCCTTGTTTATTTTACTTATTTTTCTTAATTAGTTTAATCTTAGTTTTTAAGTAAACCCCCTCTTTAATAATAATAATAATAGTCAATATTCGTGTCAGTTAGTCGAGTCTAATTAGTTACTTTATGTAATTTAAAAAGTCTCGTGAGTTCGATATCCGGACTTACTTAGCTTTACTAAAGTCGATCGGTTCACTTGCCGGTTAGTAGTTTAGTCAAGTTTTAATAGTCTAGAGTATTACTTAGTGTCTAGATTAGCGTAATTTAGTTAATAATTATTTGACTACTTCAAGCACATCAAGTTTTTGGCGCCGTTGCCAGGGACTCTTGGCGATTGCGTTATTAGTTTTGATTGGACTTACTTGCTATATACGTGTTGTTGTGTTTTTGCTTTTGAATTTTTAGGGTTTTAGTTAATTAGCTTTTTACGTGTTTATTTTTATTTTTTTTTCTTTGAGTCGTAGGTGTCTAATTGTCCGTGTCTTTTTCTTATTTAAATTCTTGTAATTATGTGTGAAATTTGTGACGGTCCTCACTTTACCATTAAATGTCCATACTATAATGCTCACCCTAATTGTGATACGTGTGGTGGTCTTCATTTAACTCATAGATGTTCATATTATTGTACTAATCCCTATGCACAGCAACAGTCTTATCTTTCACAGGGTCCCCGTCATATTTTTATAACGAACCGGATCAGGGATATCAGTAAAAACAAGGGCAAGATTATGGTCAACATTCCAAAAGCAACCCCAACAGGGGTTCGGAGGATTATTTGAATAAGATCGAGGAGTTGTTGACCCGATTATTAGAGAAGGATGTCCAATACCAACAAACATTAGCTGAACATGATGCTATGCTAAGAAATCAATTATCTGTTTTTGCAGGTCTCCAAGATGCAGTTAAAGAAATCTCCGGAATACTGACAAAGGTGGAAAAAGGGTCAAAGCAGATCTCCCAATGCGTGTACGAGTCAGATAGCGAATTTATTCGAGAAACCAAAGAGGAGATTGTGCAGCCGGAGGAACAACCGACACCTGGTTATAAGTATGACGCGGAAGGAAATTATTTGGGATACATGAATCGGTTGGGCGAGTCGTTCCCGATGTTTCCAGAAGAAGGGAAATGGAGTATATAGATGATTCAGAGGAGAAAATTTCAGATACGGAGACACGAGTGGCTGATAAAGTCCCACCTCATGACACACAGAGATCGTTAGTGAAGAAATAAGAGAAAGAGGATGACGTGGATTTGGGGGATTCACTTGAGTTGATGTTTGGCGTTGAGGAAAAGGTTGATAATGAGTTATGTGAGGAGGATGAGTTTTTGGATTTGGAGTTAGAAGATTTGCCCGAGTATTATGAAATAGGTGAGTTCGATTCGGAGGGTGACTTAGACTTAGCATTTTTTGAAACCCTACTAGAAGATATTGAAGTGATGGTAGAGGAAGAGCACCACAGCTGACCCGTAGCAATTATAATAAATGTCGCTCAAAAATCAAAACCACGAGAGAAGGCTAAGAAAAGAGTATTTGCGAATCGGAACTATTTTCAAGTCAGAGGATGGTCTACAAGACAGAAGAAGCCATTGAAGTTCAAGAACGACCAGTCTTCTCGATACATGCCATGCATTCGGCTCTTGCCAGGTAAGTTTAAATATAGGTGGTCTGACCCGTTATTGATTTTTAATTCTAATTTAATATTTTACGGTTCCACCATTGATATATTACTGTTTGATAAATTTCGGGTGGAACTAAACGGGTTGGACAGGGTCCAAATCAAAGAGAAGCCTCCTGATTAGGTTCAAGTGTGGGGAGGTTTCTTGTAATTTGTGCATGTATCGAGTCAGTAGTTTGTAGTCTCTTTTTGTTTTGTTTTGTTTGGTTTAAGTTTGTTTTAGGTTGACGCGTGGGCCAACAAACAAGTGTGGGGATGATGGAGCAGTGGAGCCGTATACTTCATGCTTATTTATTTGCTCCTGATTAAATTTTATATTTTTATTGGTGAAAAATTGCTTAATATCTATCATTATGATAAGATACATTTTAGATATGTTTGTTTTGTTTTTGCCGCTTCCGTTCGTGTGTGAAAGAAGAAGATACCATTTGCTGAGCACGTTCGGAGTTGGAGGACATTTTTAGCAGAAGACTTTGACATCATATTTCATGCGTATATTACCAGCTAAGTCTTTTCCATTATCTTGCTTATTTGTTTCTTATTTTGTTTTATTTTCATATTTTTTAGGTTTAAAATTTTTTGTAGTCCGACTTTATTTTATCTTTATTTTAATTTTAAGTCGTCCTTATCCTTGCATTGAGGACAATGCAAAATTTAAGTGTGGGGATAGGATATTTGAGTCGTAGGTTAAATTTAAAAATAAAAAAATAATAATAAAAAATTTTTTGAAAAAAAAAATTGAAAAATGTTTTAAAAATGTCCCTTGAGTCTAGTTTTTTGCGTTAAAGTGGGAGATGATGATATTTATAGGGAAATTGGTTTTTCAAACTACTAATAATATGAGATAAATAAAAGAAAGCGCATTTAACTTGGGATGTGTCGGTAGACTCAGCCTTGAGAATGAAAGGGCAAATTTGATAAAATGGGTCGGAAATCTCTTGTGGGTAAAGCGTTTTGTCCGTAGAAAATAAGTAATGAAAGGTCAGGCCATACTCAAGCCTCAATTCCTGGTATGAAAAGTGAAAATATTATAAAGTTTGAAAAGTTTAAAAAATTGAATACGTTATCATATGATGCTTGGGTAGGTTTAACATTAGAGTATGCCGTGTAGCCTGTGATATAAATCTTAAACTGCTAGCTTTAGTGTTTTACACATCATTGGTGTATGGTTTTATAACCTTAAATCTTGTATTGATGGGATGCCCCGGGTCCGGAGACCATGGGTCTGTATGCAGACTATTCATCTGGGTATTCACAATTCCAAATGGGGTTGTGAATATTTAAAATAAAGCCAAAAAAGAGCAAACCCTTATAAGTCTATAAACATGATCACAAGAGTACAAAAGTACAAATGCATTACAGACTTGATCATCCACGCTGTTAGCCATGTGGAGTCCCCTTGCTCGCGTCTCATTACTATTAAGAAACGGACCACAAGGGACACGCCACATGTAAGCCCTACAGATGAAATTTTGCTTACTCACCTATGGTAATGGTTCGGTGTATTGCTTGATAACGGGGGTATGTCATGTTGTGGGGAACACTAGCTATAAAATAATTGAACCTTAATCATATCTAATGGCTACTTGGTAAACTTTGATGCTTAAGCTTAGGTGGATAAACAATACCCTTGATCGTCTTAACTATTCAATAAGAAAAATATATAGAGCAACAAAAAGTTTCAAATCTGCTAATTTTGAGGTTTAAGTCAAGTTGGCGTGGCCTGGTCCGGTAAAAGCTGAAAATAAGCGGGTCTTAATTGTGTAAACCACTGAGTACTATTATTTTCGGATCATATTTGTCCCGGTAAAGATTCAGGCATGGGTTTAAGTGGACAACAATATCGGTGATCGCGGTTTTTGCGTTTTTCTTAGCTTTAAAATTAACCTATATGTTTGTAAGACTGTAATTTTCCGATTCTGATCCAACTGCATCAAACTTTTTTAGGGACGAAAAGAAGAGTAAGTGTGGGGATATTTGATGTGGTCCAAATTATATATATTATTTTATTAATATTCCTACACTTTTGAATGCTTTTGAGCTAGAAATTTAATGAATATTATTCTTAGTTTGTTCATATGTGGGTTTTTAAAGTTTTATGAGATAATAAGCTAAAATAGAGCACTTTGACAAAACTGGGACCAAATATTTTTGTATGATCATTCGTATTTTTTTTTTGTTTTATTTGGTCAGTTAATATTACAATTGAGTAATAAGTGTTTTGCTAAATGTAATAGTCATTGGTTACTGTTTATTTTAAACTTGACATATTTTTGTTGAATTGGTTTTGTAGGCTATATGGAGAATTACAAAAGAAATGTGAAGTCTTGCAAAATATCCACTCAATGTTAGAATAAATAAAGTTGGCAGGAGATTGTGTGAATTGGATTGTGTGGGCCGATGGAACATAATAATATGACAAATCCATAAGTAATTATGGCTCAGCCCAACTATTGGACTAATTAAGGTTTGAAGTCGGTTAAATAATTACTTGAATGACAAGATTTTTAATATATTATCAAAGGGGACACGGCTTATATCAAAAGGCAGACGTGAAAAGAAGGAACAGAAGCTACAGCCGCAAGGAGTTTTGGAAGGAATAAAGCTTTTGGTTCGAGCCGAGATCGTTTGGGTTCCACACCTAATCAACCAAGTTTCATCACTATTCGGTTTGAATTTGTTATTTTAATTATGAGCTTGGTTGTTGAACTTATTAGACTGCCTAGGCTTGTGATGAACCTTTGTTGAAGTTTGATTTTATTTGGAGTTTGCTTTTCGTTATGGGTATACGAATTAGTAAAAAGTTTAATATTATTTATTTGATGCATATGGGTGCTTGGTTTTATTTGATGAGTTTTATTGTTTCACAGTTTCCTTGGTGATTGTATGTCATATAATAGGATTCTGTTAGGTCATTTACTGTGTGTTCTTGACTAGTTTGTGATTGATTTATAATAAGATCATAGAAACAATATTATTAATTAAATAAATAAAAGTGCGCTGCTAATCTAAAAAGCTGTAAGGTGATAGATTATTTGATAGGTCGTTGTTGATTAAGATTGCTACGCTTAGTTCTTCGTAAGGAGTCCGTCTAGGTTTGATTTTTCAACTTTGTCTATTGAGTCGAATGAATTTATTAAACTACATTTGATTTCCGCGATGTAAGGTAGGTTGTCGTTTAAAGGTATTCGTTCATAATTAATTAGATAACTGTAAGGAAGTCTAATATTAAAATTGGTGCTTTTAAGAACTTAATAGAAATCCATAGGTGTCTTCTTGAAGGGTCAGGAGTCCTGTTCGGGTTTTCTTTTAAGTGATTATTTTATGATCCCAATTCCATAAAAAGCATTTTCCTAATAATTGATAACTGAAACTTTGGGGATTCTAGCCTAGGTGGTTTTTCATCATCATCTTATTTAAATCAATTAAAAGTGTCTCTTGTTTATTTACTTATTTTTCTTAATTAGTTTAATCTTAGTTTTTAAGTAAACCCCCTCTTTAATAATAATAATAATAATAATAATAATAATAATAATAATAATAATAATAATAATAATAATAATAATAATAGTCAATATTCGTGTCAGTTAGTCGAGTCTAATTAGTTACTTTACGTAATTTAAAGAGTCTCGTGGGTTCGATATCCGGACTTACTTAGCTTTACTAGAGTCGATCGGTTCACTTGCCTGTTAGTAGTTTAGTCAAGTTTTAAGAGTCTATAGTATTACTTAGTGTCTAGATTAGCGTAATTTAGTTAATACGTATTTGACTACTTCAAGCACATAACTAGCCATCTTTCATAACTAGCCACTCACGCACAATCTCATGAGTCGCAGATAGAGAACTACAGTTCTGCGGATATATTCATCATATAAATTCCCCTAGCCACTTCCACTTTCATAATCGACCTCCACGGGAGGGAAGCAATGATTGAGAAAATTTTGGCACACTCCAAGATCCTGGAAGCGAAACTGAGGAGTAAGACTCCAAAAAGGCACATAAAAACATCCATCACCTCGAGGATGAGAGCCAAAGAAAGGACCACCATCTCCACCATCACCACCATGTCCACAACCACCAGGACCAAGACTACTCCCACCAGTACCAACATCGAGATCAACCCGAGCAGAAAAAGGATTCTGAAAAGTTGACTGCGGAGGAGTAAGCAAACGGCCACTGATGGCTTCATGCTCCTGAACAATCTCTATCTCCTCTTCTTTAGTTTCCGCTTCTCTCATAGGCGAAGGAGACATAGATGACACTTTGATAGGACCTTCCTAAACAAAAGAAGGTGGAGAAGGTTGGCGAGCAATTTTTTCTTTCAAAATGGGTCCACCAGACGACCCATTGACGGTTTTCTTCATTGAACCTACAAGAAAACGAGGTCAGAAATATAAATATAGACGATCAGAAGAGGTCAAGAATCTAACCTGTAGTGGAAGCGAATTTCTCTGCGAACTTCTCACTAAGCTTAGCCTTTTTCACAATGGGAGAAAGGAGATCTAGATTAAGCGAACTCTCCGAAGTAGAAGGTTTCGTAGTCACTTTCACAGACTCGCTACGAACATGATCAACAATAGAACTCTTCCGACGTTTCTTCTTCTTGCCAGTCTTCTTGCTGGAAGAACCGGTGAGATCAACAGTATCATGCGGCGGCGGATCTGCCAAATGAAAATCGTGAGAATCAAGAGAGTGGCGCGGTGAATCCTTAGACTCTTCACTAGTCGATAGGATCACTTGCACACAATCCGCGGCCATAGCAGTTAAAGGTCGGGGATTAAGAATCGGCTCACCAGCGCTCTCAGCACCAACTAACGGAAACACAAACTTTTCGCTAGTTTCGTCAAGAATGGGGAGTGAGTCATGATTCCAGGTCCATCCTTAAAAAGAGAATTTTTGACACTACCCATATAGAAAAAAAAACAGAGTCAGCGGAAAATCACAACAAAGCGAAGTGATGTGGTGTAAAATATAAAAATATTATATAGATATTCCCTACACTTTTAAGTTGTTTAGAGTTAATATTGATTTAATTTACACAAGTTTCTGTTTAAATGTTTCATGTGACAATGAACTCGGTTATTCTTAATTTTTTTAAGCTATATAATATACTATTATTTTTAATGATAGTTCAAAATTTTAAATTAATAATAATATGACTAGTAAACAGGTGTTTGTGTCCACAACAACTTCAGTTGGAAAAGTTTAACTTATGGCTCAGTTATGTTTTTTTTGTGAAGAAAATATATAGAAGTCCCGTGGAGTTGAGTTAGAGACAAACCACCAATCACTTGTTATAATAAATTGTTATATGGGCCAAAGTCACAAAAATAAAGAAAAAATTCCAATCCAGCTCTCGTTCAATTCATTACACATGGGCCGTAGGTTTTGTTGGAGCTAAAATAAAAAAAAACTACACTATTATTATAAAGTGAAGTCAGACAAAGCAGAAGAAATATATATTATAACTTGGAGTGCGGCTAGTGTGGAACACAACGTCAAAAGAAGGCAGAAGGCTATGTGAGAATCAGGGCGTCTACTATTGAATTGATATATAAGTCAAAGGTTTTTAATATATAAAGGGAGATAAGAAATTGTGTTGTGGGCAGCTGTGGCGAAGGAAAGAAGAAAAGAAATTAACAACACGTAAAGTAATATTTTTATGTCTTTTCAATAAACAACAATTATTCATATTTTATTTTTGTTTATAATTTTGTTATGAGAAGCTAAATACTTTTATACTACCTAGGTTTTGGTTGAGTAGTATGTTAGATTAATGGTTTGACGAATAATTATTTGATGTTGGTTGATTTGATTTTATGGTAAAAGTTTTTAATTGGTTTGGTCATGATATTTTTGAGTAATTGAATCTAGTTTATTATTTTAATGATTACTCCACTTGTATTTAATAGTTTTTGGTGATTGTTAGACGCATGATTAGGTTGTCTACTTAACTTGTTTGCGATTTATGGTCGAAATAATCGTAGGAATAATTATTAAGAGCTTATTAGATTTTATTGTTCTATCCCTAGAGAGGTCGGGAGGCAATTTAGTGTTGTGTCATCTTTGTCTTTTATGTGTTTAGGTAATAATTGCACGGGAGTTAGTTATCCTAGGTCTCTTAGATTATTGTGATACAAGTCATGTTCAAATAAATTAATAATACCCCCTTTATATTAATATATATTGTATTCGAAGAGACCGGGAGGTGTTCCAAACATTTAACAATTGAGCTTCACATGTCATTAGAGTTCTAGGGTGTCGTTGGTGAGGCCGGGAGGCGATCTAGCTTACTTTAGTGATTTTCAGTGTCATATTTTTAAGATATTGTTTTTCAACCAAGTTAAGTTCGTTAACTATTAATTTAACTTGTAGGATTCCATTACCTAGGTAGTCGTTTCTCATATGGTAAACTTGCCGATTTTGTGGTTTTTTAGGTGAATTCGGTAAAACTTGGTTTTTAATATTATATACGTTTTTCACACATCAAGGTTTTGGAGTCGTTGCCGGGGACACTAGAAAATTCTTTGTTTAAACTGAGTTTATTATCTAATCTGTTTATTTGTTTATTTGCTTTTTTCTTGTTATTTTTCCTTTAGGTGTCTTTACTTGCTATTTGTGCCTTTAGGTTTTGTTGTCCTTAAAAAAACTAAAAATAAATTAATTAATTAATTAGATAATTTTTTGTTTAAGTTTATGCATAATACCCATTCTCAAAGCCAACCTTAATTCACTGAATCAAAAGAGCCTGAGAGAGAGTTTCACGAGCGATTTAAAGAGCTTACGGATAGCGAGAGCAATTCACCCCGACTTCCAGGTACGCATCTATACTCCTAGAATAGATATGGGCGACGCCGTTCCACCGCCGAGACAAACCGTTCATGCTAGATCCAACGATAGCATCGTGGGAGCCCGATCTGCAATTGTTCGCCCTGCTGCGACTAATAACCAAAACTGGCAAATTCCCTCTCACGTCATGAATTCTATCACCAATTATGCTTAGTTCCACGGCTTGGATGACGAAGATGCTCGAGGACACCTGCCCCGATTCGTACAGATCTATGAAAAATTTAATATTAATAGTATCTCATCCGACATCATTCATCTTAACTTATTTCCATTCTCACTTTCTGGTCGTGTTGCGTCATGGTTCGAATCTCTTCCAAACGCCTCAATCGCAACATGGTTCGACTTGCTATCCAAGTTCCTTAGGAAGTATTTCCCTCCATCGAAGGTCGGGCGTCTACGCGAGCATATCCATTCATTTTATATGGATCCCGATGAGTCCTACTATTCTGCGTGAGAGCGCTTCCAAACTCTCATAAACCGTTGTCCTCAAGATGGCCTAAATGATTGGGCTGTGGTTGAGATATTCTATAATGGTCTTACTCCTAAAACCCAACAGCGTTTCAATGCCACCGCCGGAGGAAACATGCTCAATAAACTCACCATAAAGGAGGCTGATGAAATGTTCGAGAGCATAATATTAGGGGATCAGCATACACCGAGTAGAAGGTCCGTCTCAGCTACCAAAGCCGCAGTCATTTCAGAATCACGTGGAGTGCATCATGTTGATTAAAATACGAGTGTGTTGGCATATATGGAAGCACTGAAGAGGGAGGTCAAAGAGCTTAAGTTGCAAGTTCGTAGGTGCGAGATATGTCATGGAAATCACGAGACAGCCAATGGCCTCGTTGATTCTCAAGAGGAGGTAGATTTTCATGCTAATCAAAACCGTTACTTAAATTATGGGTGGCGAAACAAAAATTCTAACTCTAATTAGCGGTCAGGTAAGTCCGGTTATCAGCAACGCAAGGATCTATTCCAAGAACTCTGCTCCCGAACCTACTCATGTGTCAAATAGTACTTCCAAGATCGAGGAGATGTTTGCTAATCGATCTCAATTGTTAAATTAGCTCTTGCAAAATGATGCTAACACCAAATCCACTCTTTGGCAGCATGCGGCGTTTATGAAGGGACAACATGTCACATTTAAGAATATCGAGGCCAAGTTTGGTGAGTTATCCGCAAAGATTGATCAACGACCCCTGGGGAGTCTTCCAAGTAACAATGTCCCTAATCCCAGTCCTACCTTTTCTAAACCATTTCCAAATGCTCATGCCAAGGCGGTAACCACCCGAAGCGGGCGAGGTAGCGTTATGTAACATCCCAAAATTTTAAAATAATATTTACTATATTATTTGTGTCGGGTGAAATAATTGAGATAGTGGAACGATAATATTAATAATAAAATATGAAAGAGTAAGTAGGCTATTTAGATGGAATGAGTTATGGACCAAAAAGGAAAGATAGGCCTTAGGTCCATGGGCTTAAGGGAGTATAATACCTCCTTAAACCCTAATCCTTTCCATTTCCATCCATTCTACACCATAGCCTACACCATAAAACACGCACTTAAGCCAAACACCCTCTAACCTTGCGGCCAAGATCCAAAACCCAGAACCGAGTATAGAGATATTAGATCCTTGATTATTACAAGCAAGAAACTAGTCCAAGATCACGTATTTAAACCAAACGTAGCTAGAAGTGAATCGTAAAGGTACGTTTTAGCTTAAAGATTACATTTTTATACTCGGTTAGCCCTAAGGATTGATACGAAGGAAGATCGGTCACCCTTACGCAATAAAAATGTGAACTTGATGTTAAAGATGAACTTAATCAACTCCTTACTTAAAGACCTAGCTAAAACGGGTTTGAAATTGATAAAGGTTCAAGCTTTATGCTAAAAATGGGTGGGAACTTGATAAGGATATACTAACGGATGTAAAACGGTTAGGATGAGTAGAAAAGGTGGTTAAAACCAATGTCATGGACCATAAAATAGCTAACTGAGCTAGGGTAGAAATGAAAAGATAGAAAAATAGGAACTGATAGCATCAGACATGGGGTTCTCGGGGACCTGAGTTCTCGATCAACACGGATTCTCGATCAACACGAGTTCTCGGTCAGCATGAGTTCCTGGTCAAACACGAGTTCTCGGTCAGCGTGGGTTCTCGGTTCCAAGGGTTCTCTACCTTGAGTTTTCGGTCACTCAGTTTTCTGTATGGCTTTGGGCCTCGTCCCAGTAGGGCCAGATGCCATAAGGGACAGTTGGGCCTGACTTAACTAAGTCCACAAGATGCTAAGCCAATATCCTAAGTTAAAGCAAAACTAGCCCGTCATCATAAACTAAACAAATGAGCCCAACCTACAAAATACGTTGGTTAACTAAAATACCGAATTAATTAATTATACGGTTAATTAACAAATATATATTTAACAGTTAGCCGTGCACAATTAAAGAAAGGGATTACTATCGGCTCCGAGCGTAACCGGATACATGTGAGTTCCTAGTCCCATTCCTTGTTTTGTTTTCGGGGCTATGTGCATACTCGATGTGATTAGTTAATACACTTACGTTTTGTGGTAAGTGTATGCTATATATGATATATGTGATAGATATGAATGATTACTTGTTGGTATGTGAACAATCTTCGGATATTGCACGTACTATCATGTTATAAATAAAGATATGAATGTTATATGTAATGTATGGATGATGTATGAACGTTATGAATGAATGCTTGTCGGGGCTGTGAACGATATTCAGATATTGCATGTATCGATAAGGAGTATGATAGTTAAATGAATGATGTGAAGAACGCCTAGAGTGTTCTCATGTTATGATGTAATTATTGTATATACAAAGTAAGCGTATGTAGGTACAGGAATGGTAAATGAGTTCTACGTCTGACATAGTAAGTTAGGATGGCAAATCCCTCTAACTTCTGTTGGACATAGACTTGGCATGTGATTGCGAAGTTAAGGACTGCGGGCCTTATACGAGTTATAGACGATAGATGGGAACGTAGTTAAGGACTGTGGGTCTTATACGTACTTCAGATAGGAGCCATCATAGGAAGGGACTGCGGACCTTATACGTGCTGTAATTGTATTGTGGTAGCATAGGGGAGGATTGCGGACTTCGTACGTGCTATGAATTAGGTTGCAACATAGGGAAGGACTGTGGACCTATACATGTTGTTAATCTAGGATGGTATAGGGCAGGACTGGGGACCTTGCACGTACCATAAATGGTGGACATAGGTAAGGACTGCGGACATTTTTCGTGTTCACGACCTTGAGTATAGGTATAGACGGGGGACTATGAACATAATCTCGGTGGACTGAGGTAAGTATTAGTATGTATGTATGTATGACAGAAAGGTAACTGGTTAAGTATAGATATGTATCTTCGGATATGTAAGTATGTATGATATGTGTATGTATTGTATGTCACCTGATTAACTAGAACTCACTCAGCGTAGATGACTTTTAGTATGCACGCAGGCGAATAGACTGAAGCAGCTAGCTAACGGGGACACATGGCATGATTGGATGAGACTGGCATCTGAAAATTTGTCATGATGTTTTGATATTATATTATTTAATGTTATATTTTTAAAAGACAAGTTATGAAGGATTGTAACAAATGGTTGGCTATTTTTAAATATTTCGTGAAAGTTTTTAATTAACTCTGATATTTAGAACTGTGTTTATGAGTAAATCCAACATCCAAATAGGGCACCGGGAACGGGGCCTTACAAGTTGGTATCAGAGAAAAGTTCGAGAGATTTAAGCATCCTACATGCTTAGACTCGAACAGAGAATGTGATTTAATGGAAACCAGAAAGAATATGCCAGTTCAAGATAGCCATATGTCACTCAAGCAAGCTCAGTAAAGGTAAATGTATGATTAAATAATGGATATTAATATTATCCTAATTGCTAAAGGAAGAATATATGAAGGTTAGGGATAGGATTACTGATTATCTGATTGATTTATTGTTTAAAAGTAGAGCTTAGCACAAATGGACTCATAAAGGGAAGTGCATAGGACACGGAATGTAACGTGATCAGGTAATCATAGCTGGCCACTGTGATTACCTATTAGCCTTACTATCCTTGTACTAAATAGTTCCTTGAGTGATGATGTTTGTGTTTTCCCCTTCCAGAATACGATGGCTGGAGCTAGGGAAGTTGTTGGAGGTCTCACTGGACGTCGTAGCAGGTCACGTATTGTCCGGCAACCTTCTGTAGAATCAGCTTCTAACACAAGGGAAGAAGGAAGCGCAGTTGGGAGAAACCTGAGCAACAACAAAGGGTATCAACTTGACCCTGCAGTTCAAGCAGCCATTATTCAAGCTGTAGCCGTCGCTGTGAAGAACTTGAGTCCTGAAGGGTCTACTAGAAGCCATGGAAGAACTGCTGAGAAGTCGGGGGAGAAGGACAAATCGAGTGTGGTTAAGTCGGTGAAGGTTGATGATAGGAGGAGAGTTAGAGGCGGGTGAAACTACAAGTCCTTCAAAGGTTGTGACCCGCCGAAGCTAACTGGTTTGGGAGATGAAATCGGTACTCTCCAATGGATAACCACAATGGACAAGGTTATCTGAATTAGCGAGTGCCATCTTGATCAAGCTGTGGGTTACGCTACCCATTCATTCGGTGACGAGGCAATATACTGGTGGGAGTCGGTTGAACAAAGGAAGAGTCGGGATGAGATTAAGGCGTTGAAATGGGAGGATCTGAAGGAGATGGTCATGAAACGGTTTTGTGCTGACGCCGAGGTTGAAAGGGCGGAGATGAAATTCTTGAATCAGAAGGCGAGTAAGATGAAACACTACGAATACACCACTGAATTCAACCGCCTGTCAAGACTAGTGCCGGATATGATGAACACCGAAGCGAAGCGGATCAAGTGCTACGTCAGAAGACTTCCACGGAAAGTCTGCACGTTAGTCAGGGCTAGTAAACCTGCTACCTTTGATTCTGCTGTTGAACTTGCAGAAGTGGTTTATGATGACCTGGCTGTGGACGATGTGGTGGTGGAAGAAAACAAAGAGAAGAAATGGGCTACTCCAGCTAAGCGGTCTGGCGAGATGATGACAACAACTGGTGAGAGGAGGATTAAGGTTGGAAACAAGGATGCATGTAAGAAGTGTGGGCAAGTGCACCAGGGAGAATGCAAGGCTGGGACAGACATGTGCTATCAAGGTGGAAAGAGTGGGCATTACTCTCGAGAATGCCCTGATCGCCTGAAATGCTTCAAATGCGGTAAAACGGACCATATGGCTAGGGATCGAAAGGAAACAGAGGCGGGAGGTGCGAAAGGGTAAAGACTTCGGAAAACTGCAGAGAGGAGTGCTCGATGAAGGAATAATTTCTTATGTAATAGTTTTATTTCGCTTTAAGTATGATTGCCTAAGAACTTTTTTTGTGTTAAGGTTTAAAACTTATACTTATCTATGACGTGTAATATATTGAGTTTGGTTATGAATGATTATTTATGTTATGATAAAATGTCGTTTTAGACAACAGTGTTAAATAGTATGAAACAAGGTCCCTTGGAAGGACGAGACGAGACTTGAAACATCGAGGGCCTCATGGACAAGCTACCTTGAATAGCTAAACCACATGAACCCCACTCGGTGACTGCAAGTCAGGAGTAAGAAGGATAACCCGGAAAGCAAATATGATCCGATAAAGTGCGTAAATATAAGAAATGTTCTTTTTACAACGAATAAGCTAGGTTTCTGGGACGAAACCTCTTTAAGGAGGGAGGACATGTAACATCCTGAAATTTTAAAATAATATTTAATATATTATTTGCGTCGGGTGAAAAAATTGAGTTAGTGGAACGATAATATTAATAATAAAATATGAAAGAGTAAGTAGGCTATTTAGATGGAATGAGTTATAGACCAAATAGGAAAGATGGGCCTTAGGTCCATGGGCTTAAGGACGTATAAATACCTCCTTAAACCCTAATAATTTCCATTTCCATCCATTCTACACCATAGCCTACACCATAAAACACACACTTAAGCCAAACACCCTCTGACCTTGTGGCCAAGATCCAAAACCCAAAACCGAGTATAGAGATATTAGATCCTTGATTATTACAAGCAAGAAACTAGTCCAAGATCACGTATTTAAACCAACCATAGCTAGAAGTGAATCGTAAAGGTACGTTTTAGCTTAAAGATTACATTTTTATACTCCGTTAGCCCTAAGGATTGATACGAAGGAAGATCGGTAACCCTTACGCAATAAAAATGTGAACTTGATGTTAAAGATGAACTTAATCAACTCCTTACTTAAAGACCTAGCTAAAACGGGTTTGAAATTGATAAAGGTTCAAGCTTTATGCTAAAAATGGGTGGGAACTTGATAAGGATATACTAACGGATGTAAACGGTTAGGATGAGTAGAAAATGTGGTTAAAACCAATGTTATGGACCATAAAACAACAAACTGAGCAAGGGTAGAAATGAAAAGATAGAAAAATAGGAACTGATAGCATCAGACATGGGGTTCTCGGTGACCTGAGTTCTCGATCAACACGGATTCTCGATCAACACGAGTTCTCGGTCAGCATGAGTTCCTGGTCAAACACGAGTTCTCGGTCAGCGTGGGTTCTCGGTTCCAAGGGTTCTCTACTTTGAGTTTTCGGTCACTCAGTTTTCTGTATGGCTTTGGGCCTTGTCCAGTTGGGCCAGATGCCATAAGGGACAGTTGGGCCTGACTTAACTAAGTCCACAAGATGCAAAGCTCATATCCTAAGTTAAAGCAAAACTAGCCCACCATCATAAACTAAACAAATGAGCCCAACCTAGAACATGCGTTCGCTAACTAAAATACCGAATTAATTAATTATACGGTTAATTAACAAATATATATTTAACAGTTAGCCGTGCACAATTAAAGAAAGGGATTACTATTGGCTCCGAGCGTAACCGGATACAGGTGAGTTTTTAGCCCCATTCCTTGTTATGTTTTTGGGGCTTTGTGCATACTCGATGTGATTAGTTAATACACTTACATTAAGTGGTAAGTGTATGCTATAAATGATATATGTGATAGATATGAATGATTACTTGTTGGTATGTGAAGGATCTTCGAATATTGCACGTACTATCAGGTTATAAATAAAGATATGAATGTTATATGTAATGTATGGATGATGTATGAACGTTATGAATGAATGCTTGTCGGGGCGTGAACGATCTTCGGAAATTTCACGTATCGACAAGGAATATGATTGTTAAAAGAATGATGTGAAGAACGCTTAGAGTGTTCTCATGCTATGATGTAATTATTGTATATGCAAAGTAAGTGTATGCAGGTACAGAATGGTAAATGAGTTCTACGTCTGACATAGTGAGTTAGGATGGCAAATCCCTCTAACTTCCGTTGGACATAGACTTGGCATGTGATGGCGTAGTTAAGGACTGCGGGCCTTATACGAGTTATAGACGATAGATGGGAACGTAGTTAATGACTGTGGGTCTTATACGTACTTCAGATAGGAGCCATCATAGGAAGGGACTGCGGACCTTATACGTGCTGTAATTGTATTGTGGTAGCATAGGGGAGGATTGCGGACTTCGTACATGCTATGAATTAGGTTGCAACATAGGGAAGGACTGTGGACCTGTACATGTTGTTAATCTAGGATGGTATAGGGCAGGACTGGGGACCTTGCACGTACCATAAATGGTGGACATAGGTAAGGACTGCGGACATTTTTCGTGTTCATGACCTTGAGTATAGGTATAGACGGGGGACTATGAACATACTCTCGGTGGACTGAGGTAAGTATTAGTATGTATGTATGTATGACAGAAAGGTAACTGGTTAAGTATAGATATGTATCTTCGGATATGTAAGTATGTATGATATGTGTATGTATTGTATGTCACCTGATTAACTAGAACTCACTCAGCGTAGATGACTTTTAGTATGCACGCAGGCGAATAGACTGAAGCAGCTAGCCTAAGGGGGACACATGGCATGATTGGATGAGGCTGGCATCTGAAAATTTGTCATGATGTTTTGATATTATATTATTTAATGTTATATTTTTAAAAGACAAGTTATGAAGGATTGTAACGAATGGTTGGCTATTTTTAAATATTCCGCGAAAGTTTTTAATTAACTCTGATATTTAGAACTGTGTTTATGAGTAAATCCAACATCCAAATAGGATTGCGGACTTCGTATGTGCTTTGAATTAGGTTGCAACATAGGGAATGACTGTGGACCTTTTACATGTTGTTAATGTAGGATGGTATAGAGAAGGACTGCGGACCTTGCACGTACCATAAATGGTGAACATAGGTAAAGATTGCGGACCTTTTTCGTGTTCACGACCTTGAGTATAGGTATAGACGACGGACTATGAACATACTCTCGGTGGACTGAGGTATGTATGTATGTATGTATGTATGTATGTGTGTATGTATGTATGTATGCATGCATGTATGTATGACAAAAAAGTAACTAGTTAAGTATGGATATGTATCTTCGGATATGTAAGTATGTATGATATGTGTATGTATTGCATGTCGCCTGATTAACTAGAACTCACTCAGCGTAGCTGACTTTTAGTATGCACGCAGGCGAATTGACTGAAGCAGCTAGCCTGAGGGGGACACACGGCAGGATTGGACGAGACTGGCATCTGAATTTTTGTCATGATGTTTTGATATTATATTATTTAATGTTATATTTTTAAAAGACAAGTTATGAAGGATTGTAACGAATGGTTGGCTATTTTCATATATTTCGCGAAAGTTTTTAATTAACTCTAATATTTAGAACTGTGTTTATGAGTAAATCCAACATCCAAATAGGGCCCCAGGAACGAGGCCTTACACATTAGCAGTACATCAAGAGAGGGGGAGGAAGTTGACGAGGAGTTGGAGTTAGAGACACTGCCTAACAAGGTGAACCAGAGGCGAAACCCATCAAGTACCTCATGGTCATGCGGTGCATCAGTTTAGAAGGAGAAGTAGGCTGAGCAGGAACCAGTGCGCGTCCATAAGCCAAAACCGCCATATCCCGGTTGTCTAGTGAAGAAGAATGATTCGGAGCAATACTCTAGGTTTCTCGACATGCTTAAGAAGCTCCATGTGAATATCTCGTTTATTGAAACTCTCGCGAACATGCCAAAACACGCCAAGTTTCTTAAAGATTTGCTCACTAATAAAAAGAAACTTGAGGAGCTTTCGACTGTTACTGTTAGTGAGGAGTGTTCTGCCGCCGTACAGAATAAGCTTCCTAGGAAGATAACAGATCCAGACAGCTTTACCATTCCTTTCTTGATTGGTAATCTTCATGTTAGCAATGCTTTGGCCGACCTCTGTGCAAGCATTAACCTCATTACCCTATTCTGTGTTTGCTAAACTTAACGTGGGAGAGCTGCTTCCCACCCGAATGAGTATCCAGCTGGCAGACCGATCTGTGAAGTACCCAAGGGGCATTGTGGAGAACATGTTGGTGTTGGTGGACAAATTCATCTTTCCTGTCAACTTTGTCATTCTCGATATGGATGTGGAGAATCAGTCATTCAAGATAACATAATTCAATTTTGAGTTGGAGCTGCAGGAAGAGCAGCAGTTAGCTGAGGCAGGAGGACACGAGCCGATAATGATTTCCCAAATCTTTTCTAATGTCCTTGTGGTTGAAGAGCAAGAGTTTCTGATCGAAAAACCATCTGTTGAGAACCCTCCATCTTTAGAACTGAAAGATTTACCATCTCACCTTGAGTATGCGTTTTTAGGGGAGGGGTCTCAACTTTCCGTCATCATATCTTCGAGTTTGGAGACGGAGGAGAAGGAGAAGTTGATGGTTGTTCTGAAATCTCATAAGCATGCTATTGCATGGAAGCTTATGGATATCAAAGGTATAAACCCGTCATTCTGCACATATACAATATTTATGGAGGACGAGTTCGAACCTGTGGTTTAGCCACAGAGGACGCTTAACTCGAACATGCTGGAGGTTGTTAAAAAGGAGGTTATTAAGTTGCTCGATGTTGGTTTGATTTTTCCGATCCCCGACTCTGCATGGGTTAGTCCAGTCCAAGTGGTCCCTAAAAAGGGCGGTATGATAATTATCACGAATGAAAAGAATGAACTCATAGCGACACGGAATGTAACAGGGTGGCGAGTTTGCATCGACTACTGCAGACTTAACGAGGCCACACGAAAGGACCATTTCCCGCTTCCATTCATCGATTAGATGCTTGAGCGTTTGTCAGGACAACAGTTCTATTGTTTTCTTGACGGATTTTACGGTTATTTTCAGATCCCCATCACCTAGGGTGATCAGGAGAAGACCATATTTACATGTCCCTTTGGCACATTTGCGTACCGCACATGCCATTTGGATTGTGTAACGCTCTAGCCGCATTTCAGCGGTGCATGGTGGCCTTTTTCTATGAGTTAATCGAGGATTCCATGGAAGTCTTTATGGATGATTTTTCTATCTTTGGGAATTCCTTCAATGGTTGTTTGTGTAACTTAGATCGAGTGCTCGCTAGATGTGAAGAGA
This sequence comes from Bidens hawaiensis, assembly GCF_021521415.1. NCBI lineage: Eukaryota > Viridiplantae > Streptophyta > Magnoliopsida > Asterales > Asteraceae > Bidens > Bidens hawaiensis. The sequence goes on from NW_027491351.1 coordinate 1,367,222, forward strand.
TGAACCTTATACTTAATTGGGAGAAATGTCACTTTATGGTTCGTGAGGGTATTGTTTTAGGTCATAAGATTTCAAGTGCGGGGATTGAGGTAGATAGAGCTAAGGTAGACAGCATTTCGAAACTTCCACCGCCCACTTCCGTGAAGTCTATTCGTAGTTTCTTAGGTCATGCGGGATTCTATCGCCGATTTATTAAAGATTTCTCGAAAATTTGCCGTCCGATGACCCAGCTTCTAGAGAAAGATAGGTCATTTGATTTCAGTGAGGAGTGTTTGAGGACCTTTGAGTTGATTAAGGAGAGGTTAGTGAGTGCTCCTATTCTTGTTGCTCTCGATTGGACTCTTCCGTTTGAGATCATGTGTGATGCGAGCGATTTTACTGTTGGAGCCGTGTTAGGGCAGTGTCGAGAGAAAAATTTTCATCCCATATATTATTCTAGAAAAACCCTTAACGATGCTTAGGAGAATTACACCACGACAGAGACGGATTTTCTTGCGGTTGTTTTCGCTGCGATAAATTTCGTTCCTAGCTAGTGCTTTCTAAGACTATCATTTTATCTGATCATGCGGCTTTGCGGTATTTGTTTGCTAAGAAAGATGCAAAGCCCCTACTTCTTCATTGGATCCTTTTGCTTCAGGAGTTCGATATACAAATTAATGATAAAAGAGGAGCTGAAAATTTCGCCGCCGACCACTTGTCACGGCTATAAAATCCCTACATGGACGAAACCCGGGAACAGGGGATTGGTGATGATTTCCCAGGTGAGACTTTATTGTATGTAAAGGCGAGTGAAGAGGGGTTTCCATGGTTTGCTGATCTTGCAAATTATCTATCTTCTGGTGAGTTAGTTCTCGGACTGACATATCAGCAAAAGAAGAAGTTCTTTGCAGATATCAAGTGCTACATTTGGGAGGATCCGTACTTATTTCGTATTGGCGTGGATCAGGTGATTTGGCGATGTGTTTTTGGAGATGAAGCTCGTAGTATTCTTCGACATCGTCATTAGGGCCTGACTGGTGGCCATTTTGATGCGACCTATACCGCCAAACGTGTGTTTGATGCAGGATTCTATTGGCCGACTATTTTTCGAGATGCGCATGAGTTTGTTAGTTCGTGTAATGCATATCAGAGAGCTGTTAACATCTCATCCCGAAATGAGATGGCCCAAAACCCCATCCAGGTGGTTGAGATCTTCGATATATGGGGCATTGATTTTATGGGTCTGTTTCCTATGTCTAGAGGGAACAGATACATCCTCGCTGCTGTCGACTACGTGTCCAAATGGGTGGAGGCTTAGGCCGTACCTAGGAATGACGCGCGAGTTGTAGTGGGATTCCTTCGAAAACTCTTTTCTCGATTCAGTACTCTTAAGGCCCTGATATGTGATCGGGGTACCCACTTTTGTAATGCTCAGATGGATAAGGTTCTGAAACATTATGGGGTCACCCATCGATTTTCTACGGCCTACCATCCTCAGACTAACGGTCAAGTGGAAAACACCAATCGTGGAATCAAGAAGATATTAGAGAAAACAGAAGAAAACAATCCCGCATACTAGGCTGAAAAGTTAGATGATGCACTCTGGGCCTTATGTACTGCTTTCAAAACGCCGATCGGGACCAGTCCCTTTCGGCTAGTTTATGGAAAGGTTTGTCATCATCCTGTTGAGTTAGAGCATCGTGCGTATTGGGCTTTAAGAGCCGTAAATCTTGATTTATCTGCGGCGGGAAAGAGTCGGTTTCTTCAGATTCATGAGATTGAGGAGCTACAGAACGAGGCTTATGAAAGAAGTTGGGGTATAAGGAGCAGAAAAAAGAACGTCATGATAAACATATTAAGGGGTCCAGAGAGTTTAAGTATTGGGATAAGATGCTTCTGTATAATTCCCGTTTAAATTTGTTTCCGGGTAAACTGAAATCCTGATGGGCTGGTCCGTTTATTGTGAAGGAGGCATTTTCGTATGGAATGATTGAGATAGAGGCTGATGATGGACATTTTTGGAAAGTGAATGGGCATAGACTGAAGCATTATGTTGGAGGTTCACTCGGTGATCGCGAGGAGGAGGCGATCTACCTTGACCCGCCTGGAGAGTAGAGGAGGAGAGCACACTCGGGACTTTGCCCGAGTTGTAGAGTTTGTATAAAACTTAGTTGCATTATTTTCTTTTATTTTTATTCTTCTTTGTTTTATTTTTCTTTGAGTCTTTTTAGTCTTTAGAGTCTATTTGAAGTCTGCTTTGGGTTGTTTGAGTTTTGTTTTGCAGGATTGGATTTTCTTGTTCGTACTCAATCTCCATTCGGACGAGGAGTTTCTGAGCCTATCATACTGTAGAGGACACCCATAAGCTGCGGCCGCGAATGAAATGTTATACGGTCTCCTTGGAATGAGACTTGTGAAGATAACTGCATTATTACCAAGAGAGTCTGTTCCACTTTATTGTTTTATTTGCTTTAAATTTTTTTATTCTACTTTATTTTTTTATTCCTACATTGGGGACAATGTAGATTTTAAGTGTGGGGATGAGAACTGACGTTTTCTTTTGGTAAAAAAAATAAATAATCAAAAATTCAAAAAAAAAACAAAAAAAAAGAATGAAAAATAATAAAATTTTCAAAAAATTAAAATATTAAAAAACTCCAAAAAATATTTACAAGAGTTTTGAAATGTCCATTTTAATTGTTTTTCTGCATTAAACAGAAGATAATATTATTACCGATGATTTTGACAACACTCTTGAACATTTTTTTTAGAAATTTTAAAAGAAAATGAGTTTTTAAATCAACACATATAATGAGATGTGACTGAACGGGTAGACTCCGTAATTGATGTGTCAGTAGGCTCAACCCTTTAAGAGTGAAAGGATAATATGATTGTAGACTTAACTGAACTTAAATTGCTTGACTTTAGTGGGATGCTTGTTAGATAAAACAAATTGGATGAAAGGTCGGGTCATACTCAAGCCTTATGTTTAGTTTGATTATAAAATTAAATTTTTTATAGAAATCTGAATAGACTAATCATACGATGCTTGGGTAGGTTTAACGTTAGGGTATATCTAAGTAGCCTGTGATATAAACATAAATTTCATACTTATAGTTTTAGTGGTTAACAATTCATTGGCGTATGGTTTTATAACCTTAAATCTTGTATTGATGGGATGCCTCAGGATTTGGAAACCATGGGTCTTTATGCAGTATATAATCTGGGTATTCATATCTCCTAAGTGGATGTATGAATATTAAACAGAGCTCAAAGAGCAAACCCGCAGTTTTTCTACCAAACATACATCATTAAACTTGATCATCTCGTACTTCAAAGTAAAAAATACACTACTGACTTGATAATCCGCACCTCTGGTATCAGAGCCTTGTGCTCAACTTTTTAAAAATTAATGTTAGAGCCTTATGCTCAGAAAAAAATTAAAAACTAAGCCTTCCACTACGTAAAAATGGAAAATAAAGATTTTCTAATAGAAGAAGATTCTGATGAATCATATAAACAAAATACTGAAGTTATAAACTTCAGTGAAAATGAAAGAGGTTTTCAGTCAGATTACATGATTAATTCTGACCAATTAACAAAAATAAGTAAGCTTAAGTTTAAGCTTGATAATAGACAGGTTTTTAATCAACTTAATAGTGTACAAAGCTTGGTCTCAAAATCTTTTTCAAGAAAAAACAAAATCCTTTACTGTTTTGATACTGAAGAATTTTCGGTAGACATAAAGGATACATCTGAAAAAGTATTTTTGCCACTCTTAACAAGAGGAGAAATAGCAAAAAGACTTTTAACTATTAAGCCCGAATTAAGAAAATCAATGAACATGGTGCATAAAAGAGCAGTAAACATCCTACTAAGAGCACAATTCAGAGATTGAATTAATTTTCCTATTAAAATGGCTGTTGTTGATAATAGAATCATTAACAGACAAGATGCTCTCTTAAGGGCTGTACAAGGAAATTTAGCATATGGTAAATTTATGTTTACTGTATTTCCTAAATTTGCTTAACATCGAGATTCAAAAGATTTAGATAAAACTCTTAGTTTCATACATCAGTGTGAAAGAATTGATCTTATGGAACCAGGAAATAAAGTATTTACGATTAATTATTTAATATCGTATGCTATAACCAACAGTACTCACTCTATAGAGTATAAAGAAATACAGAGTATAGCAATAGAAGATATATTCTTAGATATAGGTACAGTTGAGGAAAGTAAATTTACTGAACCCTCGCAATTAAAAGAAAATTGAGCAATTAATATAGCTCGAAATAAGCAAATTCTAGAGTATAAACCCAGATATATCTTTTCTGGACATACTCTAAGAATTAGAGAACCAGCTTCAACTTCTACAAAAGTACAACTAATACGATCTATGTCGGAAAGAATAGATAAGTATGGAGAAATTCTTAAAGAGGTTATCGGAATATAATGTCTTTAAGCCCAATCATTGAAGCAGTTAAAGCTCTAGATGATGCAATTAACTTTGAAGAAAGTGAAATTCAAATATACAAAATCAGAATAAACCAAACTAGATACGACTTTATGATACATGATAACATAAAAGCTCAAAATATAAGATTCTTCAAACAAGAGTTAGCTGACGCTAGAAAGAGACTCTTTAAGCTTAAAACAAGAAAAGCTCTTATAACCATAACATGAGTTCTCTTGTAAAGATAGAAGAATTAATTAAAGAGCTAATCAATAAGGTAGAAAAATTATCTACTAACGAAAATCTAGAGGCTGTTACTGCAAAGATCATTAAGGATATCTCCGAAAAAATTGATAAAATAGAGGAAGTTAAACCTCAAATGCTAGAACATCACTCTAAAATCTTCAATGAAAAAGAAAGATTTCAAAAATATTCTTTTCCTAACTTTAATGTAGGAAATCCGTCATTAGGAAGTTCTAAATGTCCAAATACTTTAAAATGGCCTTTTGGTACAAAAAAACAATAAACAATTCTTTGAGAATTTTAAATATCCCGAAAAAAATTGTCATAAAAGGTCTACATCCACGTGATAACCTTTAAGAGCCATGTGATGTCTTTGAGCATTTATGACATATTTAATTTGTAGATAGAAAAATGTCTTATAGTGAAAAAATTCAGCATAATTCAAGATAATTGGAACATGCATTTGGGTATCAAATTAAAAATCCTAAACCGAGCTAATGAAGAAAAAACAAAATCTTGAAAGAAAAATTCAATAACTTAAATGAATTCTTTCTCTAAAAAACTAGAGCAAATATTTGATAGCCAGCTTGAGACAGGCTCAACTGAGCAAATACATGAACTAGTTCAATTAATGTCACTAAGTGATAAAGAATGTGAACAAAAGTTTTCCGAAAATAAGAGTCTTAGAGACAAATATTTTCCAGAACAAGTTCTCACTATAAAGGTACCTAAAACTGAAAAAGAGATCGCCTTAGAACCTATGACTGAAGATGAAAATTCTTCTGCAGAAGAAACTCCTAACTATAATAGTAGAACAAATCGGGACAGTACTAGTTATACTAGCTACAAAAAGAAAAATACATAATTTTCTATGCCATATCACAAAGGCATACCAAATTCTAATAATGGGAGTTCAACCGCAATTGACACCATTAAAATTAACTGTATCTTCGATTTTGGAAAAAGAAAAGAAGTTATAGATAAATGGAATGCTGAGATTAGTCTCATTATCCAATCCAATCCAGAAGAGTTCTCTAATGCTAAGGCGTTATTATTATTGATAGAACACAAATCTTCAGGAATTATTCGAGACTTCATTAAAGGCACTGCTTGGAATGAAGATTTACATGGTGGAGATCTTTTTGATCAAATAATCAACGCCATGTAAATGATGTTTTTAGGTATTGATTTCCTCACAAAAAAAGACCAAGAAAATCAAAAATTTCTTGAAAAAGCAAGACAAAACCTTACAAAAGGGCAATTATGTGATATATGCCTTTTAGATGATTTTACATGCCTATTTGAGCAAAACTTATACAAGTTAAGTACGGGTGAATATCATTCCTGGATAGAAGCCAACTTAATGAAAATCCCCATTGTAGGAGAAAAAGCCAAAGAAAGATGGAATAAAGAGAAAAATCCTTTAACTATGCATTCTCTAGGATTTGCTACAAGGATTGTCAAAGAAGAAATGACCGTTTATTGTGATTTCTCCAACAAACAAAAACAGTCAAAAAGATTTAACAAAAAATGTTGCAGTACTTTAACTGAAATACCTCAATTATCCTTTGGATGTGACCCACCCAAAGATAAAAATTACTTCAAAAAGAAGTACAAAAGAAAGTATAAAACAAAAAGAAGGTTTTGGAAAACCAAGAAAAACCAAAAAATTCTTACACCAGGGAAATACTTTTCAAAAGAAAAACCAAAAATCTGCCCACAAGGAAAGAAAAAATGTAGATGTTGGATATGTTCTGAAGAGGGACATTATGCCAACGAATGTCCTAACTGATAAAAATTCCCAGAAAAAAAAAGCTTATTTTAGAAGCTGAAGAAGAAGGATAGTTTCCTTCTGAAAATATTTACGATGGATATAGTCAGATATATTCACTAACAGTCAAATACGACTCTTCTGATGATTCTACTGACTCAGAATGACTACATGGCTTATTGTTCTTTTGTGACATGGCTCTTAAAGGTTATCACGTGGATGTAGACCTTTTATGACAATTTTTGTCGGGATATCTACAATTCTCAAAGAATTGTTTATTGTTCTTTTGTACCAAAAGGTCATTTTAAAGCATTTAGAAATTTAGAACTTCCTAATGATGGATTTCCTACATTAAAGTTCGGAAAAGAATATTTTTGAAATCTTCCTTTTTCATTGAAGATTTTAGTGTGCTGTTCTAGCTTTTGAGGTTTAACTTCCTCTATTTTATCAATTTTTTCGGAGATATCGTTAATGATCTTTGCGGCAATAGCCTTTAGATTTTCGTTAGTAAATAATTTTTCTACCTTATTGATTAGCTCTTTAATTAATTCTTCTATCTTTACAAGAGAACTCATGTTATGGTTATAAGAGCTTTTCTTGTTTTAAGCTTAAAGAGTCTCTTTATAGCGTCAGCTAATTCTTGTTTGAAGAATCTTATATTTTGAGCTTTTATGTTATCATGTATCATAAAGTCATATCTAGTTTGGTTTATTCTGATTTTGTATATCAGAATTTCACTTTCTTCAAAGTTAATTGCATCACCCAGAGCTTTAGCTGCTTCAATGATTGGGGTTAAAGACATTATATTCCTATACCCTCTTTAAGAATTTCTCCATACTTATCTATTCTTTCCGGCATAGATAGTATTAATTGTACTTCTGTAGAAGTTGAAGTTGGTTCTCTAATTATTAGAGTATGTCCAGAAAAGCTATGTCTGGGTTTAGACTCTAGAATTTGTTTATTTCGAGCAATATTAATTGCCCAATTTTCTTGTAACTGCGAGGGTTCTGTAAATTTACTTTCCTCAACTGTTCCTGTATATGAGAATATATCTTCTATTGCTATACTCTTTTTTTCTTTATACTCTATAGAGTGAGTACTGTTAATTATAGCATACGATGTTAAATAATTAATCGTAAATACTTTATTTCCTAGTTCCATAAGACCAGTTCTTTCACACTGATGTATGAAACTAAGAGTTTTATCGAAATCTTTTGAATCTCAATGTAAGGCAAATTTAGGATATACAGTAAACATAAATTTACCATATGCTAAATTTCCTTGTACAGCCCCTAAGAGAACATCTTGTCTGTTAATGATTCTATTATCAACAACAGCCATTTTAATAGGAAAATTAATATCATCTCTGAATTGTGTTTTTAGTAGGATTTTTACTGCTCCTATATGCACCATGTTCATTGATTTTCTTAATTCGGGCTTAATAGTTAAAAGTCTTTTTGCTATTTCTCCTCTTGTTAAGAGTGGCAAAAATACTTTTCCCAATGTATCCTTTATGTCTACTGAAAATTCTTCAGCATTAAAGCTGTAAAGGATTTTGTTTTTTCTTGAAAAAGCTTTTGAGACCAAGCTTTGTAAACTATTAGGTTGATTAAAAACCTGTCTATTATCAAACTTAAACTTAAGCTTACTTATTTTTGTTAATTAGTCAGAATTAATCATATAATCTGACTGAAAACCTCTTTCATTTTCACTGAAGTTTATAACTTCAGTATTTAGTTGATATGATTCATCAGAATCTTCTTCTATTAGAAAATCTTTATTTTCCATTTTTACGTTGTGCAAGGCTTAGTTTTTTAATTTTTTGCTGAGCACAAGGCTCTAACATTAATTTTTAAAAAGCTGAGCACAAGGCTCTGATACCAGAAGCATGTTCCAATTATCTTGAATTATGCTGAATTTTTTGCACTATAAGACATTTTTCTATATACAAATTAAATTGGTCATAAATGCTCAAACAAATCACATGGCTCTTATAGGTTATCACGTTGATATAGACCTTTTATGACAATTTTTGTCGGGATATTTACAATTCCCAAAGAATTGTTTACTGTTCTTTTGTACCAAAAGGCCATTTTAAAGCATTTAGACATTTAGAACTTCCTAATGAATGATTTCCTACATTAAAGTTCGGAAAAGAATATTTTTGAAATCTTCCTTTTTCATTGAAGATTTTAGTGTGCTGTTCTAGCTTTTGAGGTTTAACTTCCTCTATTTTATCAATTTTTTCGGAGATATCGTTAATGATCTTTGCGGCAATAGCCTTTAGATTTTCGTTGGTAAATAATTTTTCTACCTTATTGATTAGCTCTTTAATTAATTCTTCTATCTTTACAAGAGAACTCGTGTTATGGTTATAAGAGCTTTTCTTGTTTTAAGCTTAAAGAGTCTCTTTATAGCGTCAGCTAATTCTTGTTTGAAGAATCTTATATTTTGAGCTTTTATGTTATCATGTATCATAAAGTCATACCTAGTTTGGTTTATTCTGATTTTGTATATCAGAATTTCACTTTCTTCAAAGTTAATTGCATCACCCAGAGCTTTAGCTGCTTCAATGATTGGGGTTAAAGACATTATATTCCTATACCCTCTTTAAGAATTTCTCCAGACTTATATATTCTTTCCGGCATAGATAGTATTAATTGTACTTCTGTAGAAGTTGAAGTTGGTTCTCTAATTATTAGAGTATGTCCAAAAAAGCTATGTCTGGGTTTAGACTCTAGAATTTGTTTATTTCGAGCTATATTAATTGCCCAATTTTCTTGTAATTGCGAGGGTTCTGTAAATTTAATTTCCTCAATTGTTCATATATCTGAGAAAATTTAGGATATACAGTAAACATAAATTTACCATATGCTAAATTTCCTTGTACAGCCCCTAAGAGAACATCTTGTCTTTTAATGATTCTATTATCAACAACAGCCATTTTAATAGGAAAATTAATTTCATCTCTGAATTGTGCTTTAGTAGGATTTTTACTGCTCCTATATGCACCATGTTCATTGATTTTCTTAATTCGGGCTTAATAGTTAAAAGTCTTTTTGCTATTTCTCCTCTTGTTAAGAGTGGCAAAAATACTTTTCCCAATGTATCCTTTATGTCTACTGAAAATTCTTCAGCATTAAAGTTGTAAAGGATTTTGTTTTTTCTTGAAAAAGCTTTTGAGACCGAGCTTTGTAAACTATTAGGTTGATTAAAAACCTGTCTATTATCAAACTTAAACTTAAGCTTACTTATTTTTGTTAATTGGTCAGAATTAATCATATAATCTGACTGAAAACCTCTTTCATTTTCACTGAAGTTTATAACTTCAGTATTTAGTTGATATTATTCATAAGAATCTTCTTATATTAGAAAATCTTTATTTTCCATTTTTATGTAGTGGAAGGCTTAGTTTTTTAATTTTTTGCTGAGCACAAGGCTCTAACATTAATTTTTAAAAAGCTGAGCACAAGGCTGTGATACCAGATGCATGTTCCAATTATCTTGAATTATTCTGATTTTTTGCACTGTAAGACATTTTTCTTTCTACAAATTAAATTGATCATAAATACTCAAACACATAACATGTCTCTTAAAGGTTATCACGTGGATGTAGACCTTTTATGACCGTTTTTGTCAGGATATTTACAATTCTAAAAGAATTGTTTATTGTTCTTTTGTATCAAAAGGCCATTTTAAAGAATTTGGACATTTAGAACTTCCTAATGACGGATTTCCTACATTAAAGTTACGAAAAGAATATTTTTGAAATCTTCCTTTTTCATTGAAGATTTTCGTGTGCTGATCTAGCTTTTGAGGTTTAACTTCCTCTATTTTATCAATTTTTTCGGAGATATCGTTAATGATCTTTGCGGCAATAGCCTTTAGATTTTCGTTGGTAAATAATTTTTCTACCTTATTGATTAGCTCTTTAATTAATTCTTCTATCTTTACAAGAGAACTCATGTTATGGTTATAAGAGCTTTTCTTGTTTTAAGCTTAAAGTGTCTCTTTCTAGCTTCAGCTAATTCTTGTTTGAAGAATCTTATATTTTGAGTTTTTATGTTATCATGTATAATAAAGTCGTATCTAGTTTGGTTTATTCTGATTTTGTATATCAGAATTTCACTTTTTTCAAAGTTAATTGCATCATCGAGAGCTTTAACTGCTTCAATGATTGGGTTTAAAGACATTATATTCCTATAACCTCTTTAAGAACTTCTCCATACTTATCTTTTCTTTCCGACATAGATAGTATTAATTGTACTTCTGTAGAAGTTGAAGCTGGTTCTCTAATTTTTAGAATATGACCAGAAAAGCTATGTCTGGATTTAGACTCAAGAATTTGTTTATTTCGAGCTATATTAATTGCCCATTTTCTTGTAATTGCGTGGGTTCAGTAAATTTACTTTCCTCAATTGTTCATATATCTGAGAAAATATATTCTATTGCTATACTCTATTTTTCTTTATACTCTATAGAGTGAGTACTGTTGGTTATAGCATAAGATATTAAATAATTAATCGTAAATACTTTATTTCCTGGTTCCATAAGATCAGTTCTTTCACGCTGATGTTTGAAACTAAGAGTTTTATCGAAATCTTTTGAATCTCGAAGTAAAGCAAATTTAGGATATACAGCAAACATAAATTTACCATATGCTAAATTTTCTTGTACAGCCCCTAAGAGAGCATCTTGTTTGTTAATGATTCTATTATCAACAACAACCATTTTAATAGGAAAATTAATTCCATCTCTGAATTGTGCTTTTAGTAGGATTTTTACTGCTCTTATATGCACCATGTTCATTGATTTTCTTAATTCGGGCTTAATAGTTAAAAGTCTTGTTGCTATTTCTTCTCTTGTTTAGAGTGGCAAAAATACTTTTCCCGATGTATCCTTTATGTCTACTGAAAATTCTTCAGTATTAAAGCGGTAAAGGATTTAGTTTTTTCTTGAAAAAGCTTTTGAGACCAAGCTTTGTAAACTATTAGGTTGATTAAAAACCTGTCTATTATCAAGCTCAAACTTAAGCTTACTTATTTTTGTTAATTGGTCAGAATTAATCATGTAATCTGAATGAAAACCTCTTTCATTTTCACTGAAGTTTATAACTTCAGTATTTAGTTGATATGATTCATCAGAATCTTCTTCTATTAGAAAATCTTTATTTTCCATTTTTACGTAGTGCAAGGCTTAGTTTTTTAATTTTTTGCTGAGCACAAGGCTCTAACATTAATTTTTAAAAAGCTGAGCACAAGGCTCTGATACCAGAAGCATGTTCCAATTATCTTGAATTATGCTGAATTTTTTGCACTATAAGACATTTTTCTATATACAAATTAAATTGGTCATAAATGCTCAAACAAATCACATGGCTCTTATAGGTTATCACGTTGATATTGACCTTTTATGACAATTTTTGTCGGGATATTTACAATTCCCAAAGAATTGTTTACTGTTCTTTTGTACCAAAAGGCCATTTTAAAGCATTTAGACATTTAGAACTTCCTAATGAATGATTTCCTACATTAAAGTTCGGAAAAGAATATTTTTGAAATCTTCCTTTTTCATTGAAGATTTTAGTGTGCTGTTCTAGCTTTTGAGGTTTAACTTCCTCTATTTTATCAATTTTTTCGGAGATATCGTTAATGATCTTTGCGGCAATAGCCTTTAGATTTTCGTTAGTAAATAATTTTTCTACCTTATTGATTAGCTCTTTAATTAATTCTTCTATCTTTACAAGAGAACTCGTGTTATGGTTATAAGAGCTTTTCTTGTTTTAAGCTTAAAGAGTCTCTTTATAGCGTCAGCTAATTCTTGTTTGAAGAATCTTATATTTTGAGCTTTTATTTTATCATGTATCATAAAGTCATACCTAGTTTGGTTTATTCTGATTTTGTATATCAGAATTTCACTTTCTTCAAAGTTAATTGCATCACCCAGAGCTTTAGCTGCTTCAATGATTGGGGTTAAAGACATTATATTCCTATACCCTCTTTAAGAATTTCTCCAGACTTATATATTCTTTCCGGCATAGATAGTATTAATTGTACTTCTGTAGAAGTTGAAGTTGGTTCTCTAATTATTAGAGTATGTCCAAAAAAGCTATGTCTGGGTTTAGACTCTAGAATTTGTTTATTTCGAGCTATATTAATTGCCCAATTTTCTTGTAATTGCGAGGGTTCTGTAAATTTACTTTCCTCAATTGTTCATATATCTGAGAAAATTTAGGATATACAGTAAACATAAATTTACCATATGCTAAATTTCCTTGTACAGCCCCTAAGAGAACATCTTGTCTTTTAATGATTCTATTATCAACAACAGCCATTTTAATAGGAAAATTAATTTCATCTCTGAATTGTGCTTTAGTAGGATTTTTACTGCTCCTATATGCACCATGTTCATTGATTTTCTTAATTCGGGCTTAATAGTTAAAAGTCTTTTTGCTATTTCTCCTCTTGTTAAGAGTGGCAAAAATACTTTTCCCAATGTATCCTTTATGTCTACTGAAAATTCTTCAGCATTAAAGTTGTAAAGGATTTTGTTTTTTCTTGAAAAAGCTTTTGAGACCGAGCTTTGTAAACTATTAGGTTGATTAAAAACCTGTCTATTATCAAACTTAAACTTAAGCTTACTTATTTTTGTTAATTGGTCAGAATTAATCATATAATCTGACTGAAAACCTCTTTCATTTTCACTGAAGTTTATAACTTCAGTATTTAGTTGATATTATTCATAAGAATCTTCTTATATTAGAAAATCTTTATTTTCCATTTTTATGTAGTGGAAGGCTTAGTTTTTTAATTTTTTGCTGAGCACAAGGCTCTAACATTAATTTTTAAAAAGCTGAGCACAAGGCTGTGATACCAGATGCATGTTCCAATTATCTTGAATTATTCTGATTTTTTGCACTGTAAGACATTTTTCTTTCTACAAATTAAATTGATCATAAATACTCAAACACATAACATGTCTCTTAAAGGTTATCACGTGGATGTAGACCTTTTATGACCGTTTTTGTCAGGATATTTACAATTCTAAAAGAATTGTTTATTGTTCTTTTGTATCAAAAGGCCATTTTAAAGAATTTGGACATTTAGAACTTCCTAATGACGGATTTCCTACATTAAAGTTACGAAAAGAATATTTTTGAAATCTTCCTTTTTCATTGAAGATTTTCGTGTGCTGATCTAGCTTTTGAGGTTTAACTTCCTCTATTTTATCAATTTTTTCGGAGATATCCTTAATGATCTTTGCGGCAATAGCCTCTAGATTTTAGTTAGTAGATAGTTTTTCTACCTTATTGATTAGCTCTTTAATTAATTCTTCTATCTTTACAAGAGAACTCATGTTATGGTTATAAGAGCTTTTCTTGTTTTAAGCTTAAAGTGTCTCTTTCTAGCTTCAGCTAATTCTTGTTTGAAGAATCTTATATTTTGAGTTTTTATGTTATCATGTATAATAAAGTCGTATCTAGTTTGGTTTATTCTGATTTTGTATATCAGAATTTCACTTTTTTCAAAGTTAATTGCATCATCGAGAGCTTTAACTGCTTCAATGATTGGGTTTAAAGACATTATATTCCTATAACCTCTTTAAGAACTTCTCCATACTTATCTTTTCTTTCCGACATAGATAGTATTAATTGTACTTCTGTAGAAGTTGAAGCTGGTTCTCTAATTTTTAGAATATGACCAGAAAAGCTATGTCTGGATTTAGACTCAAGAATTTGTTTATTTCGAGCTATATTAATTGCCCATTTTCTTGTAATTGCGTGGGTTCAGTAAATTTACTTTCCTCAATTGTTCATATATCTGAGAAAATATATTCTATTGCTATACTCTATTTTTCTTTATACTCTATAGAGTGAGTACTGTTGGTTATAGCATAAGATATTAAATAATTAATCGTAAATACTTTATTTCCTGGTTCCATAAGATCAGTTCTTTCACGCTGATGTTTGAAACTAAGAGTTTTATCGAAATCTTTTGAATCTCGAAGTAAAGCAAATTTAGGATATACAGCAAACATAAATTTACCATATGCTAAATTTTCTTGTACAGCCCCTAAGAGAGCATCTTGTCTGTTAATGATTCTATTATCAACAACAACCATTTTAATAGGAAAATTAATTCCATCTCTGAATTGTGCTTTTAGTAGGATTTTTACTGCTCTTATATGCACCATGTTCATTGATTTTCTTAATTCGGGCTTAATAGTTAAAAGTCTTGTTGCTATTTCTTCTCTTGTTTAGAGTGGCAAAAATACTTTTCCCGATGTATCCTTTATGTCTACTGAAAATTCTTCAGTATTAAAGCGGTAAAGGATTTAGTTTTTTCTTGAAAAAGCTTTTGAGACCAAGCTTTGTAAACTATTAGGTTGATTAAAAACCTGTCTATTATCAAGCTCAAACTTAAGCTTACTTATTTTTGTTAATTGGTCAGAATTAATCATGTAATCTGAATGAAAACCTCTTTCATTTTCACTGAAGTTTATAACTTCAGTATTTAGTTGATATGATTCATCAGAATCTTCTTCTATTAGAAAATCTTTATTTTCCATTTTTACGTAGTGCAAGGCTTAGTTTTTTAATTTTTTGCTGAGCACAAGGCTCTAACATTAATTTTTAAAAAGCTGAGCACAAGGCTCTGATACCAGAAGCATGTTCCAATTATCTTGAATTATGCTGAATTTTTTGCACTATAAGACATTTTTCTATATACAAATTAAATTGGTCATAAATGCTCAAACAAATCACATGGCTCTTATAGGTTATCACGTTGATATTGACCTTTTATGACAATTTTTGTCGGGATATTTACAATTCCCAAAGAATTGTTTACTGTTCTTTTGTACCAAAAGGCCATTTTAAAGCATTTAGACATTTAGAACTTCCTAATGAATGATTTCCTACATTAAAGTTCGGAAAAGAATATTTTTGAAATCTTCCTTTTTCATTGAAGATTTTAGTGTGCTGTTCTAGCTTTTGAGGTTTAACTTCCTCTATTTTATCAACTTTTTCGGAGATATCGTTAATGATCTTTGCGGCAATAGCCTTTAGATTTTCGTTGGTAAATAATTTTTCTACCTTATTGATTAGCTCTTTAATTAATTCTTCTATCTTTACAAGAGAACTCGTGTTATGGTTATAAGAGCTTTTCTTGTTTTAAGCTTAAAGAGTCTCTTTATAGCGTCAGCTAATTCTTGTTTGAAGAATCTTATATTTTGAGCTTTTATGTTATCATGTATCATAAAGTCATACCTAGTTTGGTTTATTCTGATTTTGTATATCAGAATTTCACTTTCTTCAAAGTTAATTGCATCACCCAGAGCTTTAGCTGCTTCAATGATTGGGGTTAAAGACATTATATTCCTATACCCTCTTTAAGAATTTCTCCAGACTTATATATTCTTTCCGGCATAGATAGTATTAATTGTACTTCTGTAGAAGTTGAAGTTGGTTCTCTAATTATTAGAGTATGTCCAAAAAAGCTATGTCTGGGTTTAGACTCTAGAATTTGTTTATTTCGAGCTATATTAATTGCCCAATTTTCTTGTAATTGCGAGGGTTCTGTAAATTTACTTTCCTCAATTGTTCATATATCTGAGAAAATTTAGGATATACAGTAAACATAAATTTACCATATGCTAAATTTCCTTGTACAGCCCCTAAGAGAACATCTTGTCTTTTAATGATTCTATTATCAACAACAGCCATTTTAATAGGAAAATTAATTTCATCTCTGAATTGTGCTTTAGTAGGATTTTTACTGCTCCTATATGCACCATGTTCATTGATTTTCTTAATTCGGGCTTAATAGTTAAAAGTCTTTTTGCTATTTCTCCTCTTGTTAAGAGTGGCAAAAATACTTTTCCCAATGTATCCTTTATGTCTACTGAAAATTCTTCAGCATTAAAGTTGTAAAGGATTTTGTTTTTTCTTGAAAAAGCTTTTGAGACCGAGCTTTGTAAACTATTAGGTTGATTAAAAACCTGTCTATTATCAAACTTAAACTTAAGCTTACTTATTTTGTTAATTGGTCAGAATTAATCATATAATCTGACTGAAAACCTCTTTCATTTTCACTGAAGTTTATAACTTCAGTATTTAGTTGATATTATTCATAAGAATCTTCTTATATTAGAAAATCTTTATTTTCCATTTTTATGTAGTGGAAGGCTTAGTTTTTTAATTTTTTGCTGAGCACAAGGCTCTAACATTAATTTTTAAAAAGCTGAGCACAAGGCTGTGATACCAGATGCATGTTCCAATTATCTTGAATTATTCTGATTTTTTGCACTGTAAGACATTTTTCTTTCTACAAATTAAATTGATCATAAATACTCAAACACATAACATGTCTCTTAAAGGTTATCACGTGGATGTAGACCTTTTATGACCGTTTTTGTCAGGATATTTACAATTCTAAAAGAATTGTTTATTGTTCTTTTGTATCAAAAGGCCATTTTAAAGAATTTGGACATTTAGAACTTCCTAATGACGGATTTCCTACATTAAAGTTACGAAAAGAATATTTTTGAAATCTTCCTTTTTCATTGAAGATTTTCGTGTGCTGATCTAGCTTTTGAGGTTTAACTTCCTCTATTTTATCAATTTTTTCGGAGATATCCTTAATGATCTTTGCGGCAATAGCCTCTAGATTTTAGTTAGTAGATAGTTTTTCTACCTTATTGATTAGCTCTTTAATTAATTCTTCTATCTTTACAAGAGAACTCATGTTATGGTTATAAGAGCTTTTCTTGTTTTAAGCTTAAAGTGTCTCTTTCTAGCTTCAGCTAATTCTTGTTTGAAGAATCTTATATTTTGAGTTTTTATGTTATCATGTATAATAAAGTCGTATCT
The DNA here is from genome assembly GCF_021521415.1 of Bidens hawaiensis. Lineage (NCBI taxonomy): Eukaryota > Viridiplantae > Streptophyta > Magnoliopsida > Asterales > Asteraceae > Bidens > Bidens hawaiensis. The sequence continues at coordinate 1,384,541 of NW_027491351.1, forward strand.
AGTTTGGTTTATTCTGATTTTGTATATCAGAATTTCACTTTTTTCAAAGTTAATTGCATCATCGAGAGCTTTAACTGCTTCAATGATTGGGTTTAAAGACATTATATTCCTATAACCTCTTTAAGAACTTCTCCATACTTATCTTTTCTTTCCGACATAGATAGTATTAATTGTACTTCTGTAGAAGTTGAAGCTGGTTCTCTAATTTTTAGAATATGACCAGAAAAGCTATGTCTGGATTTAGACTCAAGAATTTGTTTATTTCGGCTATATTAATTGCCCATTTTCTTGTAATTGCGTGGGTTCAGTAAATTTACTTTCCTCAATTGTTCATATATCTGAGAAAATATATTCTATTGCTATACTCTTTTTTTCTTTATACTCTATAGAGTGAGTACTGTTGGTTATAGCATAAGATATTAAATAATTAATCGTAAATACTTTATTTCCTGGTTCCATAAGATCAGTTCTTTCACGCTGATGTTTGAAACTAAGAGTTTTATCGAAATCTTTTGAATCTCGATGTAAAGCAAATTTAGGATATACAGCAAACATAAATTTACCATATGCTAAATTTTCTTGTACAGCCCCTAAGAGAGCATCTTGTCTGTTAATGATTCTATTATCAACAACAACCATTTTAATAGGAAAATTAATTCCATCTCTGAATTGTGCTTTTAGTAGGATTTTTACTGCTCTTATATGCACCATGTTCATTGATTTTCTTAATTCGGGCTTAATAGTTAAAAGTCTTGTTGCTATTTCTTCTCTTGTTTAGAGTGGCAAAAATACTTTTCCCGATGTATCCTTTATGTCTACTGAAAATTCTTCAGTATTAAAGCGGTAAAGGATTTAGTTTTTTCTTGAAAAAGCTTTTGAGACCAAGCTTTGTAAACTATTAGGTTGATTAAAAACCTGTCTATTATCAAGCTCAAACTTAAGCTTACTTATTTTTGTTAATTGGTCAGAATTAATCATGTAATCTGAATGAAAACCTCTTTCATTTTCACTGAAGTTTATAACTTCAGTATTTAGTTGATATGATTCATCAGAATCTTCTTCTATTAGAAAATCTTTATTTTCCATTTTTACGTAGTGCAAGGCTTAGTTTTTTAATTTTTTGCTGAGCACAAGGCTCTAACATTAATTTTTAAAAAGCTGAGCACAAGGCTCTGATACCAGAAGCATGTTCCAATTATCTTGAATTATGCTGAATTTTTTGCACTATAAGACATTTTTCTATATACAAATTAAATTGGTCATAAATGCTCAAACAAATCACATGGCTCTTATAGGTTATCACGTTGATATTGACCTTTTATGACAATTTTTGTCGGGATATTTACAATTCCCAAAGAATTGTTTACTGTTCTTTTGTACCCAAAGGCCATTTTAAAGCATTTAGACATTTAGAACTTCCTAATGAATGATTTCCTACATTAAAGTTCGGAAAAGAATATTTTTGAAATCTTCCTTTTTCATTGAAGATTTTAGTGTGCTGTTCTAGCTTTTGAGGTTTAACTTCCTCTATTTTATCAATTTTTTCGGAGATATCGTTAATGATCTTTGCGGCAATAGCCTTTAGATTTTCGTTGGTAAATAATTTTTCTACCTTATTGATTAGCTCTTTAATTAATTCTTCTATCTTTACAAGAGAACTCGTGTTATGGTTATAAGAGCTTTTCTTGTTTTAAGCTTAAAGAGTCTCTTTATAGCGTCAGCTAATTCTTGTTTGAAGAATCTTATATTTTGAGCTTTTATGTTATCATGTATCATAAAGTCATACCTAGTTTGGTTTATTCTGATTTTGTATATCAGAATTTCACTTTCTTCAAAGTTAATTGCATCACCCAGAGCTTTAGCTGCTTCAATGATTGGGGTTAAAGACATTATATTCCTATACCCTCTTTAAGAATTTCTCCAGACTTATATATTCTTTCCGGCATAGATAGTATTAATTGTACTTCTGTAGAAGTTGAAGTTGGTTCTCTAATTATTAGAGTATGTCCAAAAAAGCTATGTCTGGGTTTAGACTCTAGAATTTGTTTATTTCGAGCTATATTAATTGCCCAATTTTCTTGTAATTGCGAGGGTTCTGTAAATTTACTTTCCTCAATTGTTCATATATCTGAGAAAATTTAGGATATACAGTAAACATAAATTTACCATATGCTAAATTTCCTTGTACAGCCCCTAAGAGAACATCTTGTCTTTTAATGATTCTATTATCAACAACAGCCATTTTAATAGGAAAATTAATTTCATCTCTGAATTGTGCTTTAGTAGGATTTTTACTGCTCCTATATGCACCATGTTCATTGATTTTCTTAATTCGGGCTTAATAGTTAAAAGTCTTTTTGCTATTTCTCCTCTTGTTAAGAGTGGCAAAAATACTTTTCCCAATGTATCCTTTATGTCTACTGAAAATTCTTCAGCATTAAAGTTGTAAAGGATTTTGTTTTTTCTTGAAAAAGCTTTTGAGACCGAGCTTTGTAAACTATTAGGTTGATTAAAAACCTGTCTATTATCAAACTTAAACTTAAGCTTACTTATTTTTGTTAATTGGTCAGAATTAATCATATAATCTGACTGAAAACCTCTTTCATTTTCACTGAAGTTTATAACTTCAGTATTTAGTTGATATTATTCATAAGAATCTTCTTATATTAGAAAATCTTTATTTTCCATTTTTATGTAGTGGAAGGCTTAGTTTTTTAATTTTTTGCTGAGCACAAGGCTCTAACATTAATTTTTAAAAAGCTGAGCACAAGGCTGTGATACCAGATGCATGTTCCAATTATCTTGAATTATTCTGATTTTTTGCACTGTAAGACATTTTTCTTTCTACAAATTAAATTGATCATAAATACTCAAACACATAACATGTCTCTTAAAGGTTATCACGTGGATGTAGACCTTTTATGACCGTTTTTGTCAGGATATTTACAATTCTAAAAGAATTGTTTATTGTTCTTTTGTATCAAAAGGCCATTTTAAAGAATTTGGACATTTAGAACTTCCTAATAACGGATTTCCTACATTAAAGTTACGAAAAGAATATTTTTGAAATCTTCCTTTTTCATTGAAGATTTTCGTGTGCTGATCTAGCTTTTGAGGTTTAACTTCCTCTATTTTATCAATTTTTTCGGAGATATCCTTAATGATCTTTGCGGCAATAGCCTCTAGATTTTAGTTAGTAGATAGTTTTTCTACCTTATTGATTAGCTCTTTAATTAATTCTTCTATCTTTACAAGAGAACTCATGTTATGGTTATAAGAGCTTTTCTTGTTTTAAGCTTAAAGTGTCTCTTTCTAGCTTCAGCTAATTCTTGTTTGAAGAATCTTATATTTTGAGTTTTTATGTTATCATGTATAATAAAGTCGTATCTAGTTTGGTTTATTCTGATTTTGTATATCAGAATTTCACTTTTTTCAAAGTTAATTGCATCATCGAGAGCTTTAACTGCTTCAATGATTGGGTTTAAAGACATTATATTCCTATAACCTCTTTAAGAACTTCTCCATACTTATCTTTTCTTTCCGACATAGATAGCATTAATTGTACTTCTGTAGAAGTTGAAGCTGGTTCTCTAATTTTTAGAATATGACCAGAAAAGCTATGTCTGGATTTAGACTCAAGAATTTGTTTATTTCGAGCTATATTAATTGCCCATTTTCTTGTAATTGCGTGGGTTCAGTAAATTTACTTTCCTCAATTGTTCATATATCTGAGAAAATATATTCTATTGCTATACTCTTTTTTTCTTTATACTCTATAGAGTGAGTACTGTTGGTTATAGCATAAGATATTAAATAATTAATCGTAAATACTTTATTTCCTGGTTCCATAAGATCAGTTCTTTCACGCTGATGTTTGAAACTAAGAGTTTTATCGAAATCTTTTGAATCTCGATGTAAAGCAAATTTAGGATATACAGCAAACATAAATTTACCATATGCTAAATTTTCTTGTACAGCCCCTAAGAGAGCATCTTGTCTGTTAATGATTCTATTATCAACAACAACCATTTTAATAGGAAAATTAATTCCATCTCTGAATTGTGCTTTTAGTAGGACTTTTACTGCTCTTATATGCACCATGTTCATTGATTTTCTTAATTCGGGCTTAATAGTTAAAAGTCTTGTTGCTATTTCTTCTCTTGTTTAGAGTGGCAAAAATACTTTTCCCGATGTATCCTTTATGTCTACTGAAAATTTTTCAGTATTAAAGCGGTAAAGGATTTAGTTTTTTCTTGAAAAAGCTTTTGAGACCAAGCTTTGTAAACTATTAGGTTGATTAAAAACCTGTCTATTATCAAGCTCAAACTTAAGCTTACTTATTTTTGTTAATTGGTCAGAATTAATCATGTAATCTGAATGAAAACCTCTTTCATTTTCACTGAAGTTTATAACTTCAGTATTTAGTTGATATGATTCATCAGAATCTTCTTCTATTAGAAAATCTTTATTTTCCATTTTTACGTAGTGCAAGGCTTAGTTTTTTAATTTTTTGCTGAGCACAAGGCTCTAACATTAATTTTTAAAAAGCTGAGCACAAGGCTCTGATACCATAAGCATGTTCCAATTATCTTGAATTATGCAGAATTTTTTGCACTATAAGACATTTTTCTATATACAAATTAAATTGGTCATAAATGCTCAAACAAATCACATGGCTCTTATAGGTTATCACGTTGATATAGACCTTTTATGACAATTTTTGTCGGGATATTTACAATTCCCAAAGAATTGTTTACTGTTCTTTTGTACCAAAAGGCCATTTTAAAGCATTTAGACATTTAGAACTTCCTAATGAATGATTTCCTACATTAAAGTTCGGAAAAGAATATTTTTGAAATCTTCCTTTTTCATTGAAGATTTTAGTGTGCTGTTCTAGCTTTTGAGGTTTAACTTCCTCTATTTTATCAATTTTTTCGGAGATATCGTTAATGATCTTTGCGGCAATAGCCTTTAGATTTTCGTTAGTAAATAATTTTTCTACCTTATTGATTAGCTCTTTAATTAATTCTTCTATCTTTACAAGAGAACTCGTGTTATGGTTATAAGAGCTTTTCTTGTTTTAAGCTTAAAGAGTCTCTTTCTAGCGTCAGCTAATTCTTGTTTGAAAAATCTTATATTTTGAGCTTTTATGTTATCATGTATAATAAAGTCGTATCTAGTTTGGTTTATTCTGATTTTGTATATCAGAATTTCACTTTCTTCAAAGTTAATTGCATCAACTAGAGCTTTAACTGCTTCAATGACTGGGGTTATAGACATTATATTCCTATAACCTCTTTAAGAACTTCTCCATACTTATCTATTCTTTCCGACATAGATAGTATTAATTGTACTTCTGTAGAAGTTGAAGCTGTTTCTCTAATTCTTAGAGTATGACCAGAAAAGCTATGTCTGGGTGACTCTATAATTTGTTTATTTTGAGCTATATTAATTGCCCATTTTTTTGTAATTGCGAGGGTTCAGTAAATTTACTTTCCTCATCTGTTCCTATATCTCAGAATATATCTTCTATTGCTATACTCTTTTTTTCTTTATACTCTATAGAGTGAGTACTGTTGGTTATAGCATAAGATATTAAATAATTAATCGTAAATACTTTATTTCCTGGTTCTATAAGATCAGTTCTTTCACACTGATGTATGAAACTAAGAGTTTTATCAAAATCTTTTGAATCTCGATGTAAAGCAAATTTAGGATATACAATAAACATAAATTTACCATCTTGTCTGTTAATGATTCTATAATCAACAACATCCATTTTAATAGGAAAATTAATCCTATATCTGAATTGTGCTTTTAGTAGCATTTTTACTGCCCCTATAATATAACATCCCAAAATTTCTAAAAAATAATATTAATTATATTAGTTATTATTGGTGAGAGAGTTTACTCTGGTTAGTGGGAAAATAATAAGATTAAGTAAGGGTTAATACGAGTCGGGCTTGTGTTGGGTTAAATAATATGGGTAATGGACTTGGGTGAAAATGGAAGGAAGATAGACCATGGGCTCAAGCCCATGACCCATCATATAAATACCTTCATTATGCCTAAATCATTCATTTTCACATATTCCATACACCACTCAAAACACACACTTAGCTCTCTCTCCTCCTACTTTCTCTCTCTAGCCGAATCCAAGAAGAAGAATCGATCCCGACCCGAGGTATGATAGTATGATGTTGTTTATACTCAAACCCGTTAGATTTAGTCACAAAACGACCAGCCGACATCGTTAAATTGTTAAAGTCACGAGATCCGGGTGGAATCGGGTATAAACCGAACCTAAGATGAGCTTAGGGATCACCCTAGCTCAGACCTGGATCAAACGGGAAGAAAAACGGTGAAAACGGTGGTGAAACAAGCGAGATCTCGCTTTTCCGTCGAAATCTCGTTTTTCCGGCAATGGCGGCGCCGGAAAGGCGACGCCGGAGTTAAGAATACGAGGTAACGAATGTCAGAGACATTCTCTGACCTAAAACCTAGTTCGTTAACGGAGATTTAACAAATTAGAAAGTGATTCGTTAAGCCATTCGTCAAAGGGAGATAACGCAGCAGACACAGTTTGTTAAGCCTTTTCGTTAAGTAATAAATGACGATATAGCTCAAATTCGTTAAAGTAGTTCGTTTAGGAAGAACTGACGAATTAACCCCTAGTTCGTTAAGGGTCCAGTTCATTAAAGGTTCAGTTCATTATGATGACCAATTCGTCATGAAGGCTAAGGAATAACGAAGGAGCCTCCTTGGTTAATGAACCTGATAAGGAAGTGGACTTTGGTAGAATTACAGAATGGTCTCTGGACTTAAAGAAGAAGGATATAGTTACATAACTGCCCTTGGACTTTGATAATTTATGAAAGATACCTATAAAGGTTAACGAGTAACGATCTAACTAACCGGGTAATGATTCAATGAAGTAAAACCGGCTTAGACGCGTAAGACTAATTAAGTAGCAATGAGAATGGCTAGAGTAGTATTTGATATTCAATTATTAAATAGTTAGACGCGCACAGCTCGAGAAGGAATAACTAGTACCAGAAGAAGTAACCGAGTTCAGGTGAGTTCTAGCCCCACTTCCTTATTATGTTTTCGGGGCTGTGTGCATACTCTATGTGAAGTGTGAATACACTTAGCTTAGTGTGAATACACTTAGCTTAAGTGGTAAGTGTATGCTATAATATTGATGTGATATATTTGTATATGTTATGGATGGATGTCTGTTAGTGCGTGAACGATCTTCGGATATTGCACGTGTAGACAGGGAAGGCAACGTTAGTCGGTGTACGAACGATCTTCGGATATTGCGCGTACCGTCATTCGGGAATGATCCCCAAGTGGTTATTAGCGTGTGTAAATGTTGTGATGTGACTTGGATATTATGTAAATGATGTAATGATATAAAGTGTGTTGTAGACAAGTAGATGTATGGCATGATAGAAGTAGCAAGGGTCTAGTAAGGGTGTTAGTGTCATGACGATAGTACGTGGTAGGGTAAGCCTATGCATGACTTCATTATTAAAGTGGCATAAAGTTATTCGTTATTAAAGTGGCAAATTGGCATAACGTGATTCGTTATTAAAGTGGCATACAGCGGTATAAGTGGCTAAGCTGTAGGAGTAATTAAGTGGCTAAGCTGTAGGGGTAATTAAATGGCTAAGCTGTAGGGGTAATTAAGTGGTTAAGTAGTAATAGGTTAGTGTAGCTGACTTTTAGTATGCACATAGGTGATTTGACCAAAGAGTTAGCATGAGGATGACACGTGGCATGGATTGAACGGCTGGCATATGAAGGTGAAAGAAATTATGTTCTAAATATAATGTTTTGTGTTATGGTACCAAGGAAAAGATTAAATTTTTTGTAATAAACGGTTAAAGTTTTATATTCCGCGAATGTTTTAATGTACTCTGATTTGTAGAACTGTGTTTATGAGTAAATCCGACGTCAAAAGTGAGGCACCGGTAACCGGGCCTTACAAGTTGGTATCAAAGCAAAGTTCGAGTGATTTAATCATCCTACTTGCTTAGAATCAAACAGAGAATGGGATGTTAGTAAGAAAAGAAAGAAGATGACAGTTCAAGATAGCCATGTGTCACTCAAGCAAGCTCAGTAATGGTAAAGTATGTTAATAATGTATAAAGATGTTCACTTAATTGTTAATGGAAGGATATATGCAAGTTAGGGATAGGATTTCTTGATTGTTGAATGATTAACTGTTTAAAAGTAGAAACTAGCACAAGTGAAATCACGAAGGGAAGAATGTAGAACCTGAGGAGTAATGCAAGTAGTTAATTACACTTGATCAACGTCATTAACTACTTACCTTATGAATCATGTGCTAAATAATTCCTCGAGTGATGATGTTTGTGTTTTCCTTTTTCAGAATACCAATGGCTGAAGTAAGAGAGATTTTTGGCACTGGAGGTCGCACTGGGCGACGAGACAACCCTCGGTGGAAACAGCTTCCAACACCGGAGACGAAGGGAGCGCAACTGAAGGAAATCCAGGAAACAACGAAGGACATCAACTTGACCCTGCTGTTCAAGCTGTTGCAGCTGCCATGAAGAATTGGAATCCTGAGAAGTCTGCTGGAAGTCATGAAAGAACTGATGGAAAATCAGAGGAGAATGGTAATAAAGATGATGAGGGTGAGAAGGGTGACTCGAGCGAAGGCCAATTTGTGAAGGTTGATGATAGGAAGAGAGGCCGAGGTGGGTGCAACTACAAGTCTATCAAAGGATGTGACCCGCCAAAGCTGACTGGTCTAGGAGACGCAAACGCTACTCTCCAATGGATAAACACAATGGACAAGATTATCCGAATTAGCGAGTGTCGTCCCGACCAAGCAGTGGGTTATGCCACTCAGTCATTTGAAGATGAGGTCATGTACTGGTGGAAAACTGTGGAAAAAAGGAAGACTCGAGAAGAGATTAAGGCAATGAAGTGGAATGACCTGAAGGAGTTAGTGACGAAAAGGTTCTGTGCTGTTGCTGAAGTAGAGAGGGCTGAGATGAAGTTTCTAAATCTGAAGGCGGGCAAGATGACACACTGGGAGTATACCTCCGAATTCAACCGCATGTCTAGGCTGGTTCCTGACATGGTGAACACTGAGACGAAACAGATCAAGTGCTACATCAGGGGACTTCCCCAGAAGGTCCGCATGTTAGTCAGGGCTAACAAACCTGCTACCTTTGAGTCTGCAGTTGAGGTAGCAGAAATGGTTTATGATGATCTGGCGGCAGATGATGTGGAAGTGGAAGATAAGGAAGGAGGGAAAGGAAACAAATGGCCTACAGATGTCGTGGTGTATGCGGGGAAGAAGACGCAGAAGATGGCAGACAGGGAAACATGCAAAGTGTGCGGGAAGATGCACTTGGGGGAATGCAAGGCTGGTCCAAACCAGTGCTACCGATGCGGGAAGAAGGGACATATCTCTCGTGAATGCACTGAGGACCAGAAATGTTACAAGTGTGGTAAGTCAGGTCATATAGCCAGGGAATGTGGAGAAGCCGCGGCAGTGGAGGGAAGAAAGGGAGACGCGTAACAGGACAGTTTGTCAGTCACTAAGAAGGTTGCAGAAGAATAAGTGGCTTGTCATAGTTGTTTTATGCTAGTGTTTTATGTTACAGTATGAACCTATGTTTGTCTAGCAAGCTTGAATGATTTCCTTTTTATGTTTATTGAGCGACTCGTGGTTTCTTGTGAGTTTGTATGAATGACTTATGAATTATGTTGAATGCATGTTTGTTATGATAAATAGTTGTGTGATGGTAAAGCATCGCCGTAGGAGTTAGTGTTTTTATGCAAAACAAGGTTCCTTGGAAAGACAAGATGTGACTTGGCACATCGAGGGCCTCATGGGCAAGCTACCTTAATAGCTAAAACACATGATCACCGATTGATGGCTGGAAGTTGGGAGTAAGAAGGATAACCCAGAAAGCGAAGGCGATTCAATAAGTGTGTAAATATAAGAGGTATTCCCTTTATGAGGAATAAGTTAGGTTTCGAGGACGAAACCTCTTTAAGGGTGGAAGACTTGTAACATCCCGAAATTTCTAAAAAATAATATTAACTATATTAATTATTATTGGTGAGAGAGTTTACTTGGGTTAGTGGGAAAATAATAAGATTAAGTAGGGGTTAATACGAGTCAGACTTGTGTTGGGTTAAGTAATATGGGTAATAGACTTGGGTGAAAATGGAAGGAAGATAGACCATGGGCTCAAGCCCATGACCCATCATATAAATACGTTCATTATGCCTAAATCATTCATTTACACATATTCCAGACACCACCCAAAACACACACTTTGCTCTCTCTCCTCCTACTTTCTCTCTCTAGCTGAAACCAAGAAGAAGAATCGATCCCGACCCGAGGTATGATAGTATGATGTTGTTTATACTCAAACCCTTTAGAATTAGTCACGAAACGACCAGCCGACACCGTTAAAGTCACGAGATCCGGGTGGAATCGAGTATAAACCGAACCTAAGATGAGCTTAGGGATCACCCTAGCTCAGACCTGGATCGAACAGGATGAAACTTGGTGAAAACGGTGGTGAAACAAGCGAGATCTCGCTTTCCCAGCGAGATCCCATTTTTCCGGCAATGGCAGCGCCGGAGTTATGAATACGAGGTAACGGATGTCAAAGAATGTCAGAGATAAAGAAATTCTCTTACCTAAACCTAGTTCGTTAACGGAGATTTTAACGAATTAGAAGGTGATTCGTTTAAGCCATTCGTCAAAGGGAGATAACGAAGCAGACACAGTTCGTTAAGCCTTTTCGTTAAGGAATAAATGACGAACTAGCTCCAATTCGTTGAAGTAATTCGTTAAGGGAGAACTGATGAATAAACCCCTAGTTCGTTAAGGGTTCAGTTCGTTAAGGGTCCAGTTCGTTAATGGTTCAGTTCGTTATGATGACCAATTCGTCATGAAGGCTAATTCGTTAAGGAATAACGAAGGAGCCTCCTTCGTTAAAGAACCTGATAACGAAGTGTACTTTGGCAGAGTTACAGAATGGTCCCTGGACTTAAAGAAGAAGGATATAATTACATAACGACCCTTGGACTTTGATAATTTATGAAAGATACCTACAAAGGTTAACGAGTAACGATCTAACTAACCGGGTAATGATTCAATGAAGTAAAACCGGCTTAGACGCGTAAGGCTAATTAAGTAGCAATGAGAATGGCTAGAGTAGTATTTGATATTCAATTATTAAACTGTTAGACACGCACAGCTCGGGAAGGAATAACTAGTACCAGAAGAAGTAACCGAGTTCAGGTGAGTTCTAGCCCCACTTCCTTGTTATGTTTCCGGGGCTGTGTGCATACTCTATGTGAAGTGTGAATACACTTACCTTAAGTGGTAAGTGTATGCAATAATATTAATCTGATATATTTATATATTTTATGAATGGATGTCTGTTAGTGCGTGAACGATCTTCAGATATTACAAGTGTAGACAGGGAAGGCAACGTTAGTCGGTGTGCGAACGATCTTCGGATATTGCGCGTACCATCATTCGGGAATGATCCCCAAGTGGTTATTAGCGTGTGTAATTGTTGTGATGTGACTTGGTTATTATGTAAATGATGTAATGATATAAAGTGTTTTGTAGACAAGTAGAGGTATGGCGTGATAGAAGTAGCAAGGGTCTAGTAAGGGTGTTAGTGTCATGACGATAGTACGTGGTAGGGTAAGCCTATGTGTGACTTCATTATTAAAGTGGCATAACGTTATTAATTAAATTAAAGTGGCAAATTGGCATAACGTGATTCGTTATTAAAGTGGCATACAGTGGCATAAGTGGCTAAGCTGTAGGAGTAATTAACTGGCTAAGCTGTCGGGGTAATTAAGTGGGTAAGATGTAGGGGTAATTAAGTGGTTAAGCAGTAACAGGTTAGACAGTGGATTATGTGCCTTCGGACACGTATATAAATGCCTGTAGTGGTTGCATGACAAGTTTCTTGATTAACTAGAACTCATTCAGTGTAGCTGATTTTTAGTATGCACGCAGGTGATTTGACCAAAGAGTTAGCATAAGGATGACACGTGGCATGGATTGAACGGCTGGCATATGAAGATGGAAGAAATTATGTTCTAAATATAATGTTTTGTGTTATGGTATCAAGGAAAAGATTAAATTTTTTGTAATAAACGGTTAAAGTTTTATATTCCGCGAATGTTTTAATAAACTCTGATTTGTAGAACTGTATTTATGAGTAAATCCGACGTCAAAAGTGAGGCACCGGTAACGAGGCCTTACAAGTTGGTATCAAAGCGAAGTTCAAGAGATTTAAGCATCCTACATGCTTAGACTCAAACAGAGAATGGGTTGTTAGTAAGAAAAGAAAGAAGATGCCAGTTCAAGATAGCCATGTGTCACTCAAGCAAGCTCAGTAACGGTAAAGTATGTTAAATAATGTATAAAGATGTTCACTTAATTGTTAAAGGAAAGATATATGCAGGTTAGGGATAAGATTTCTTGATTGTTTAATGATTAACTGTTTAAAAGTAGAAACTAGCACAAGTGAAATCACGAAGGGAAGAATGTAGAACCTGAGGAGTAATGCAAATAGTTAATTATACTTGATCAACGTCATTAACTACTTACCTTACGAATCATGTGCTAAATAATTCCTCGAGTGATGACGTTTGTGTTTTACTTTTCCAGAATACCAATGGCCGAAGTAAGAGAGATTTTTGGCACTAGAGGTCGCACTGGGCGACGAGGAAGGCCTTGTATGGTCCGACCACCCTCGGTGGAAACAACTTCCAACACCGGAGACGAAGGGAGCGCAGCTGAAGGAAATCCGGGCAACAACGAAGGACATCAACTTGACACTGCTGTTCAAGCTGCCATTGTTCAAGCTGTAGCAGCTGCCATGAAGAATTGTTCAAGCTGTAGCAGCTACTATTATGAGTCGGGCTTGTGTTTGGTTAAATGGATATGGGTTATGGACTTGGGTTATGAAAGAAAGAGGAAAAGACCATGGGCTTAAGCCCATGATCCATAATTATATAAACCATAAATCACCCACTTAATTCATTTTCACACATATTCCGTACACCTCCCAAAACACACTTAGCTCTCTCTCATATTGCTCTCTCTCTCTAGCCGAAATCACCAAGGAAAACTGATCCCGATCCAAGGTAATGATAGTATTATGTTGTATGAGCTTAAACCCGTTAGATATGGTCACGAAATAACAAGCCGACATCGTTAAACCATTTAAGTCACGAGATCTGGGTGGAATCGGGTATAAACCGAACCTAAGATGAACTTAGGGGTCACCCTAGCTCAGATCTGGAAGTATGAGAACAAACTGTATGTTGTATGATTAACTAGAACTCACTCAGCGTAGCTGACTTTTAGTATACACGTAGATGAGTAGAATGAGGAAGATCGTTTGAGGGGAGGCACATGGCATGGACTTGAAGAAGCTGGCATCTCAAGGAAATGTTATGTTATTTTAAAGACTATGTTTTATGTTAAATGATTTGTAATGCTCGTTAAGACAAGAAATATGGTTATGTAATGAAATGGTTTGAATGTTTTAATATTTCGCGAATATTTTTATTAACTCTGATAACTAGAACATTGTTTATGAGTAAATCCAACGTAAAAGTGAGGCACCAGTAACGGGGCCTTACAAGTTGGTATCAGAGAAAAGTTCGAGAGATTTAAGCATCCTACATGCTAAGACTCGAACAGAGAATGGGATTAAAGAAAGAAGAAGATGCCAGTACGAGAATGCCATGTGTCACTCAAGCAAGCAAAGTAAAGATAAAGTATGTGATTAAGTTCACATGTAAAGTAGAATAATGAATGAATGTTGCATGATTGCTAAATAAAGGATGTATGAATGCTAACTTAATTGCTAGGGATAGGAGAATATGATGATGTGAACTGTTTGATTGTCTAACTATTAGAAATAGAACTAGCACAAGTAGACTCATAAGAGGAAGTGTATAGGACACGAAAGGTAACGTAAGCAGCTAATCACAGCTGGCCACTGTTATTACCTGTTAGCCTTATTATCCTTGTACTAAATGGTTCCTTAAGTGATGATGTTTGTGTTTCCTTATAGAATACGATGGCTGGAGCTGGAAGTCATGCAAAGACTGCTGAGAAGTCGGGAGAAAAGAGTAAGAAGGATGAAGAGAAGGAGAAGGAGGAATCAAGTGTGGTTAAGTCGGTGAAGGTTGATGAGAGGAAAAGGGTCCGTGGTGGATGCAATTATAAGTCTTTCAAAGGCTGTGATCCACCAAAGCTAACTGGCTTGGAGACGCAACCGCTACTCTCCAATGGATAACTACTATGGACAAGGTTATCCGAATTAGCGAGTGTCGTCCCGACCAAGCTGTGGGTTTTACCACCCAATCATTTCTTGATGAAGCCATGTATTGGTGGGAAACTGTTGAACAGAGAAAGACCCGGGAGGAGATCAATGTTATGCGGTGGGATGATCTAAAGGAGTTGGTAATGAAGAGGTTTTGGGTTGATGCGGAGGTTGAGAGGGTTGAAATGAAGTTTTTGAGTCTGAAGGCGGGTAAGATGACACACTGCGAATACACCACTGAATTCAACCACATGTCAAGGTCGGTTCCAGACTTGGTGAACACTGAGGCCAAGCGGATCAAGTGCCACCTTAGAGGGCTGCCACAAAATGTTCGCATCTTGGTCAAGGCTGGTAGGCCAGGTACTTTTGATTCCGGTGTAGGGCTGGCGGAAATGGTGTACTCAGTTGTGGAACCCCAAGAACAAACAGCCGAGGGTCTGGGAGAAGAGGTTGTGTAAGACCTGCGGAAAGATGCATGGTGGGGAGTTTAAGTGGAGTAGAAGTTCTGATGTTTGTAACAAATGTGGAAAGGCTCATGGTGGAGGATGCTTGATGGGGTCGAATGCATGTTATAAGTGCGAGAAGGTAGGGCATTATGCCAATGAGTGCAGTGCGAAGTCGGCATGTTACAAATGTGGCAAGACAGGCCATATGGCAGGGGAGTGCACCAATGGTGAGGCTGGAGGAAGTAGGAAGAAAGATGCTGATCAAGCGAGGCCGAGAATTAGAGCCTACATTCTGACCCAGGAACAAGCTAGGCAGATTCCTGATGTTGTGACTGGGACGTTCTTAGTAAACGGTATTTCTGCTTCAGTATTATTTAATTCGGGCGCGAATAGTAGTTTTGTAGCTACGAAATTTAGTAAACTAGCTTAAATGAAATGTTGCCGAGTGTCTGAAACCTTCATAGTAGAAACCGCTAGTGACACCACGGTGAAAGTAACGAAAATGGTTAAGGATTGTATGATAGAATTAGAGGGGCATGAGTTCCCTGTTACGTTGTATGTTATGACCTTAGGAGGGTTCGATGTAGTTTTGGGAATGGATTGGTTGTCCGAGTATGAGGCTCAGATAGTATGTAAGAGTCGGATAATAAAGTTAAAGTTCATTGATGGCGGTTCGGTGACGGTTTATGGCGATAAGGAAAGTTCAGGGCTTAATGTCATTTCGATTATAAAGGCAGAAGGGTTATTAAGACGAGGGTGTGGTGGCTACCTGGCGTATGTTGTCAACGCTACGGCCCAGACGAAAGAAATGAAAGATGTTCCAATCATGTGCGACTATCCAGGAGTATTCCCGGAGGATCTTCCGGGGTTGCCACCGGAGCGTGAGATAGAATTCCAGATAGACTTAGTACCAGGAGCCCAGCCCGTCGCGAAAGCACCTTACCGTCTAGCGCCGTCCGAAATGAAAGAATTGATGTCCCAACTGCAAGAACTCCTCGACAAAGGTTTCATAAGACCAAGTGTTTCCCCTTGGGGGGGGCCAGTGTTGTTTATGAAGAAGAAATATGGAAGTATGAGAATGTGCCTACACTATCGCAAATTGAATAAGCTTATGGTAAAGAATAGATATCCTTTGCCAAGGATTGATGATCTGTTTGACCAACTGCAAGGTTCAAGTTGGTTCTTACGAATAGATCTAAGATCCGGCTATTATCAACTAAAGGTGAAAGAGGCAAACATCCCTAAGACAGCGTTCCGAACGCGGTATGGACACTACGAGTTTCTCGTGATGCCATTCGGTCTAACGAATGCCCTTGCAGCATTTATGGACATGATGAATAGGGTGTGTCGGCCGATGTTGGATAAGTCAGTTATCGTCTTCATCGACGATATACTAATCTACTCAAAGAGCGAGGTATTGGAGACTCTGAAGAAAGAGAAGTTGTATGCTAAGTTTTTGAATTGGGCGTTCCGGTTGCGAGAAGTGCAATTTCTAGGTCATGTGATTACTCCTGAAGGGATTACCGTGGACCCAGCTAAGATTAAGGCGATAACAAATTGGAAGACTCCGCAGAATCCGACTGACATACGAAGCTTCTTAGGGTTAGCCGGCCGGTATGACCCGAAAGTCGATAGTATTTAGTTGGGGTAAGTTTCAAGAAGAAGCTTTTGAGGAATTAAAGAGAAGACTCACGCAAGCTCCAATCCTTGCTCTACCCGATGGTGACGAGGATCTGGTTGTTTGTACTGATGCTTCGCATCCTTCGTTAGGTTGCGTGTTGATGCAACGAGGGAAGGTGATAGCTTACGCGTCTAGACAGTTGAAAGTCCATGAAAGTACTTATCCGACACATGCTTTAGAACTAGCGGCAGTAGTGCTCGCTCTTAAGATATGGAGGCATTACCTGTATGGTACTAAGTATACCATTTACACAGATCATAAGAGTTTAAAGTACTTCTTCAAGCAGAAAGAATTGAACATGAGGCAGAGGAGGTGGTTAGAACTGATAAAGGATTACGACTGCAACAATAAGTACTACCCTGGTAAAGCTAATGTGGTCGCCGATGTTCTAAGCCGTAAGAATGAGGAAGTCCTAGCACCAGTGAAGTCATATAAGTTGATTATGAATTCAAGCCTTTTTGAAGAAATCATCAAAGTGCAGTTGGAAGTGCTAGTAGATGAAGGACTAGTAAAGAAGGAAAGGATTTTTGGTCAGCAAGATGAGTTAATGGAAAACACTCATGGTGTTAAGACTAGTTTTGACCGTATGTGGATCCCACGCCATGGGGATCTCAGAGGTCGAATCTTAGATGAATCCCACAAGTCAAGGTATTCGATTCATCCAGGAACTACTAAGATGTATCAAGATTTGAAAAGAGACTACTGATGGCCAGGAATGAAGAACGACGTTGCAGATTATGTCAGTAAGTGCTTAACTTGTTTACAAGTCAAAGCAGAACATCAGAAGCCTTATGGAAAGATGTAACCATTGGAAATACCAGAATGGAAATGGGAACACATCACCATGGATTTCATAACTAAGCTACCTCGTACAGCTAAGCATCATGATACCATTTGGGTGATTGCGAAAGCACCTTACCATCTAACGCCGTCCAAGATGAAAGAATTGATGTCCTAACTGCAAGAACTCCTCGACAAAGGTTTCATAAGACCAAGTGTTTTCCCTTTGGGGGCGCCAGTGTTGTTTGTGAAAAAGAAATATAGAAGTATGAGGATGTGCATAGACTATCGTGAACTGAACAAGCTTACAGTAAAGAATAGATATCCTTTGCCAAGGATTGATGATCTGTTTGACCAACTGCAAGGTTAAAGTTGGTTCTCACGAATAGATCTTAGATCAGGGTATCATCAATTGAAGGTGAAAGAGGCAGACATCCCTAAAACAGCGTTTCGGACGCGGTATGGACACTACGAGTTCCTCGTGATGTCATTAGGTCTAACAAATGCTCCTGCAGCGTTTATGGATATGATGAATAGGGTGTGTCGGCCGATGTTGGATAAGTCAGTTATCGTCTTCATCGTTGATATATTGATTTATTAGAAAAGCGAGTCCGATCATGCCGAGCATCTGAAAGAGGTATTGGAGACTCTGAAGAAAGTGAAGTTGTATGCTAAGTTTTCGAAATGCGCATTCTGGTTGCGAGAAGTGCAGTTTTTAGGTCACGTGATTAATCCTGAAGGGATTTCAATGGACCCAGCGAAGATTGAAGCGATAACGAATTGGAAGACCCCGCAGAATCCGACTGATATACGAAGCTTCCTAGGGTTAGTTGGCTACTATAGGAGATTCAACGAAGGTTTCACCAAGATAGCCGCACCGTTGACCGGTATGACCCGAAAGTCGATAGTATTCAGTTGGGGTAAGTTTCAAGGAGAGGCTTTTCAGGAGTTAAAAAAGAGACTCACGCAAGCTCCAATCCTTGCCTTACCCGATGGTGACGAGGATCTGGTTGTTTGTACTGATGCTTCGCATCGTGGGTTAGGTTGCGTGTTGATGCAACGAGGAAAAGTGATAGCTTAAACGTCTAGACAGTTGAAAGTCCATGAGAGTACTTATCCGACGCATGACTTAGAGCTTGCAGCAGTAAGTGCATGCTCTCAAGATATGGATACATTACCTGTACGGTACCAAGTGTACTATTTATACGGATCATAAAAGTTTGAAGTATTTCTTCGAGCAGAAGGAATTGAACATGAGGCAGAGAAGGTGGTTAGAGCTGATAAAAGATTACGACTGCGACATTAAGTACTACCCTAGTAAAGCTAATGTGGTCACCGATGCGCTAAGCCGTAAGAATGAGGAAGTCATTGCAACAGTAAAGTCATACCAATTGATCATGAATTCAAGTCTTTTTGAAGAAATCGTCAAAGTGCAAGCAGAGGTGCTGGTAGATGAAGGGCTAATGAAGAAAGAAAGGATTTTTGGTCAGCAAGATGAGTTGATGGAAATCACTCATGGTGTTAAGACTAGGTTTGATCGTATGTGGATTCCATGTCATGGAGATCTCAGAGATCGAATCTTAGACGAAGCCCATAATTTGAGGTATTCGATTCATCCAGGAACTACTAAGATGTACCAGGATTTGAAAAGAGATTACTTGTGGCCAGGAATGAAAAATGATGTAGTAGATGATGTCAGTAAGTGCTTAACTTGTTTACAAGTCAAAGCAGAACATCAGAAGCCTTATGGAAAGATGCAACTATTGGAAATAACAGAATGGAAATGGGAACACATCACCATGGATTTCATAACTAAGCTACCTCATACAGCTAAGCATCATGATACCATCTGGGTGATTGTGGACCGTTTGACCAAAAGTGCTCACTTTCTGCTCATACGAGAGGCTATCTTGTTAGAAACGCTAGCAAGTTTGTTCATCAAAGAGGTTGTATCTAAGCATGGGGTACCGTTATCGATCGTGTCTGATAGAGATACTCGTTTTACTTCGAGATTTTTGAAGAAGTTCCATGAAGCTATGGGAACGAGATTGAACATCGGTACGGCGTATCATCCTCAAACAGATGGACAGTATGAAAGGACGATCCAAACGCTTGAGGATATGCTACGTGCTTGTGTTTTAGACTTTGGAAGAAGTTGGGATAACCACTTGCATCCAGCAGAGTTCTCTTATAACAACAGCTACCATTCGAGTATTGGTATGCCACCGTTTGAGATGCTTTACGGTAGACGATGTAGAATCCCAGTATGTAGGGAGAGATTGGTCAGAAAGAGATTAGAAGCTTAGAAGTTGTGCAAGAAACTTCTTCAAAGTTCGATCAGATCAAGGCAAGGATGAAAGCTGCCCAAGACAGACCGAAGTCATATGCTGACAAGCGGCGACGACCGATTGAGTTTAACGTTGGCGACAATGTGATGATCAAGGTCTCGCCCTGGAAAGGAATCATTCGTTTCAGTAAGAGAGGAAAGTTGAGTCCGAGGTACATTGGACCGTTTAAAATTGTGGAACGTGTGGGAGAAGTAGCTTACAAGCTAGATTGCCTAGAAGAGTTGGAAGGAATTCATTCTACCTTCCATGTTTCTCACCAGGGGAAATGTTTAGCCGATGACACGTCTCATGTGCCATTAATGGACATTGAGGTTGATGAGCAGTTGAACTACATTGAGCAACCAATCGGGATAGTTGATCGCAAGGAAAAGCAACTCCGACAGAAGGTCATACCTTTAGTGCAAGTGATATGGAAGCATCGCAAAGGATCGGACGCTACATGGGAAGCTGAGGATGAGATGCGCAAGTTTTATTTGAATTTGTTTATGTAATAGTCCCCGAAACCTCTTTAAGGAGGGAAGACTTGTAATAACCCGTTTTTCTAGTTTCAGTTAATAAATGAAAATGCGAGCTATTATGAGTCGGGCTAGTGTTGGGTTAAATGGATATGGGTTATGGACTTGGGTTATGAAAGAAAGAGGAAAAGACCATGGGCTTAAGCGCATGATCCATAATTATATAAACCATAATTCACCCACTTAATTCATTTTCACACATATTCCATACACCTCCCAAAACACACACTTAGCTCTCTCTCATATGGCTCTCTCTCTAGCCGAAATCACCAAGTAAAACCGATCCCGATCCAAGGTAATGATAGTATTATGTTGTATGAGCTTAAACCCGTTAGATATGTTCACGAAACGACGAACCAACATCTTTAAACCGTTTAAGTCACGAGATCCAGGTGGAATCGGGTATAAACCGAACCTAAGATGAGCTTAGGGGACACCCGAGCTCAGATCTGGATCGAACGGGGAAAACGGTGAAAAACGAGTTAAAACTTGTTTTTCCGATGAATCCGCGGTTTTCCGGCGACGGTGCCGGAAACGTTAATACGAGGTAAGAGATGTCAGGGAATGTTCTGACATTCCCTGACCTAACCCTAGTTCGCTAACGGGAATTTAATGAATTAAAGTTGATTCACTAGCTGATTCGTTTATGGGAGCATAACGAACTAGCTACAGTTTCGTGTTCAATTCGTTAAGGGGAAAGGATAACGTATCACCCTTGATTCGTGATAATCAGTTCGTTAAAGAAGATAACGAATTACCCTTGGTACGTTATAGCCAGTTCGTTAGAAGAGATAACGAATTAGATGGACTAAATCATTACATGGACTGGTTCGCTATGGACTGATTCGTTAAGGAGTCCAGTTCGTAAAGGGTTCAATTCGTTATAGGAACCAGCTCGCTCAGATAAGCGATTTCGTTATGATAACCCTATTCGTTAAGAATAATGTAACGAACTAAAAGTTTAACTTAATGACAGAACAGTCCCTGGACTTAGAGAAGAATGATATAATTACAAAATGACCCTTGGACTTTAATGATTTATGAAAGATACCTTTAAAGGTTAAAGTGAAACGATTAACTAACCGGTAATAATCCAATGAAGTAAAACCGGCATAGATATGTGAGATTAAATTAAGTAGATGATAAGTAGATATAGAACCGTATTTAATATATGCATGATTATACAGTTAGTCGTGCTCAGCTCAAGAAAGGATTAACTATAAACGGTGAACGTAATCGCGTTCAGGTGAGTTTCTAGCCCCAATTCCTTGTTATGTTTTTGGGGCTGTGTGCATACTCGATGTGATAGTTAATACACTTACCTTAAGTGGTAAGTGTATGCCTTGTATATTTTATGTATGATGATTGCTTGACGGTGCGTGAACGATCTTCGGATATTGCATGTACCGTTAAGTGGTAGTTAAATATATGATTGATATGCATGATGTATTAATGATGTATGTATGTATATTATGATGTATGAATAATGTATGTATGATATGTTGATGGTACGTGAACGCTCTTCGAAGATTGCACGTATTGTCAAGGAAAGCATGTAAGAACAGGCATAGTACAGTTGCATGAAATAAAGGGACCAGACCCTAATAATATCTGTGAGGATAGGGACTAGACCCTAATAATATCTGTGAGGATAGGGACCAGACCCTTATTATAACTGTGATGGAAGCGACCATACACTAATAATATCTGTGATGTTGGGGACCAGACCCTTATAATATCTGTGAGGTTATAGGGCGGAAGGCTCTTTAAGTAGTATGGATAGTTATGTATGTAAAGTAACGTATGAATAACGTACACACCTTCGGGATCGTGTGCAAGTATGAGAACATATTGTATGTTGTATTATTAACTAGAACTCACTCAGCGTAGCTGACTTTTAGTATGCACGCGGGTGAGTAGAACGAGGAAGATCGTTTGAGGGGAGGCACAAGGCATGGACTTAAAGAAGCTGGCATCTCAATGAAATGTTATGTTATTTTAAAGACTTTGTTTTATGTTAAATGATTTGGAATGCTCATTAAGACAAGAAATATGGTTATGTAATGAAACGGTTTGAATGTTTTAATATTTCGCGAATGTTTTTATTAACTTTGATAATTAGAACTGTGTTTATGAGTAAATCCAACGTAAAAGTGAGGCACCGGTAACGGGGCCTTACATAGAACTTCCTAATGACGGATTTCCTACATTAAGGTTAGGTAAAGAATATTTTTGAAATCTTCCTTTTCCATTGAAGATTTTAGTGTGATGTTCTAGCTTTTGAGGTTTAACTTCCTCTACTTTATCAATTTTACGGAGATATCCTTAATGATCTTTGTGGTAATAGCCTCTAGATTTTAGTTAGTAGATAATTTTTCTACCTTATTGATTAACTCTTTAATTAATTCTTCTATTTTTAAAAGAGAACTCATGTTATGGTTATAAGAGCTTTTCTTGTTTTAAGCTTAAAAAGTCTCTTTCTAGCGTCAGCTAATTCTTGTTTAAAGAATATTATATTTTGAGCTTTTATGTTATCATGTATCATAAAGTCGTATCTAGTTTGGTTTATTCTGATTTTGTATATCAAAATTTCACTTTCTTCAAAGTTAATTGCATCATCTGGAGCTTTAACTGCTTCAATGATTGGGGTTAAAGACATTATATTCCTATAACCTCTTTAAGAATTTCTCCATACTTATCTATTCTTTCCGACATAGATAGTATTAATTGTACTTCTGGTTCTCTAATTCTTAGAGTATGACCAGAAAAACTATGTCTGGGTTTAGACTCTAGAATTTGTTTATTTCGAGCTATATTAATTGCCCAATTTTCTTGTAATTGCGAGGGTTTAGTAAATTTACTTTCCTCAAATGTTCCTATATCTGAGAATATATCTTCTATTGCTATACTCTCTATTTCTTTATACTCTATAGAGTGAGTACTGTTGGTTATAGCATACGATATTAAATATTTAATCATAAATACTTTATTTCCTGGTTCCATAAGATCAGTTCTTTCACACTGATGTATGAAACTATGAGTTTTATCGAAATATTTTGAATCTCGATGTAAAGAAAATTTAGGATATACAGTAAACATAAATTTACCGTATGCTAAATTTCCTTGTACAGCCCCTAAGAGAGCACCTTGTCTGTTAATGATTCTATTATCAACAACAGTCATTTTAATAGGAAAATTAATTCCATCTCTGAATTGTGCTTTTAGTATGATTTTTACAGCTCCTATATGCACCATGTTCGTTGATTTTCTTAATTCAGGCTTAATAGTTAAAAGTCTTGTTGCTATTTCTCCTCTTGTTAAGAATGGCAAAAATACTTTTCCCGATGTATCCTTTTTGTCTACTGAAAATACTTCAGTATTAAAGCAGTAAAGGATTTTGTTTTTTCTTGAAAAAGCTTTTGAGACCAAGCTTTGTAAACTATTATGTTGACTAAAAACCTGTCTATTATCAAGCTTAAACTTAAGCTTACTTATTTTTTTTAATTGGTTAGAATTAATCATGTAATATGACTGAAAACCTCTTTCATTTTCACTAAAGTTTATAACTTCAGTATTTAGTTAATATGATTCATCAGAATCTTCTTCTATTAGAAAATCTTAATATTCCATTTCTACGTAGTGCAAGGCTTAGTTTTTTAATTTTTTTGCTGAGCACAAGGCTCTAACATTAATTTTTAAAAAGCTGAGCACAAGGCTCTGATACCAGATGCATGTTCCAATTATCTTGAATTATGCTGAATTTTTGCACTATAAGATATTTTTCTATATACAAATTAAATTGGTTATAAATGCTCAAACAAATCACATGGCTCTTAAAGGTTATCACTTGGTTGTAGACCTTTTATGACAATTTTTGTCGGGATATTTACAATTCTCAAATAATTGTTTATTGTTCTTTTGTACCAAAAGGCCATTTTAAAGCATTTGGACATTTGGAACTTCCTAATGACGGATTTCCTACACTAAAGTTAGGAAAATAATATTTTTGAAATCTTCCTTTTTCATTGAAGATTTTAGTGTGTTGTTCTAGCTTTTGAGGTTTAACTTCCTCTATTTTATCAATTTTTTCGGAGATATCCTTAATGATCTTTGCAGCAATAGCCTCTAAATTTTAGTTAGTAGATAGTTTTTCTACCTTATTGATTAGCTCTTTAACTAATTCTTCTATCTTTACAAGAGAACTCATGTTATGGTTATAAGATCTTTTCTTGTTTTAAGCTTAAAATGTCTCTTTCTAGCGTCAGCTAATTCTTGTTTGAAGAATCTTATATTTTGAGCTTTTATGTTATCATGTATCATAAAGTCGTATCTAGTTTGGTTTATTCTGATTTTGTATAACAGAATTTCACTTTCTTCAAAGTTAATTGCTTCATCTAGAGCTTTAACTGCGTCAATGATTATGGTTAAAGATATTATATTTCATATAACCTCTTAAAGAATTTCTCTATACTTATCTATTCTTTCCGACGTAGATAGTATTAATTGTACTTTTGTAGAAGTTGAAGCTCGTTCTCTAATTCTTAGAGTATGTCCAGAAAAGTTATGTCTGGGTTTAGGCTCTACAATTTGTTTATTTCGAGCTATATTAATTGCCCTATTTTCTTGTAATTGCGGGGGTTCAGTAAATTTACTTTCCTCAACTGTTCCTATATCTGAGAATATATCTTCTATTGCTATGCTCTCTTTTTCTTTATACTCTATAGAGTGAGTACTGTTGGTTATAGCATACGATATTAAATAATTAATCGTAAATACTTTATTTCCTGGTTCCATAAGATCAGTTCTTTCACGCTGATGTATGAAACTAAGAGTTTTATCAAAATCTTTTGAATCTCGAGGTAAAGCAAATTTAGGATATACAGTAAACATGAATTTACCATATGCTAAATTTTCTTGTACAGCCCCTAAGCGAGCATCTTGTCTGTTAATGATTCTATTATCAACAATAGCCATTTTAATAGGAAAAATAATTCCAAATCTGAGTTGTGCTTTTAGTAGGATTTTTACTGCTTCTATATGCACCATGTTCATTGATTTTCTTAATTCAGGCTTAATAGTTAAAAGTCTTTTTGCTATTTATCCTCTTGTTAAGAGTGGCAAAAGTACTTTTCCCGATGTATCCTTTATGTCTACTGAAAATTCTTCAGTATTAAATTAGTAAAGGATTTTGTTTTTCTTGAAAAAGCTTTTGAGACCATGCTTTGGAAACTATTAGGTTGATTAAAAACCTGTCTATTATCAAGCTTAAACTTAAGCTTACTTATTTTTGTTAATTGGTCAGATTTAATCATGTAATCTGACTGAAAACCTCTTTCGTTTTCATTGAAGTTTATAACTTCAGTATTTTGTTGATATGATTCATCAGAATCTTCTTCTATTAGAAAATATTTATTTTCCATTTTTACGTAGTGCAAGGCTTATTTTTTTTAATTTTTTGCTGAGCACAAGGCTCTAACATTAATTTTTAAAAAAGCTGAGCACAAGGCTCTGATACCAGAGGTGCGGATATCTTGTCATGATTTTTGCTTTAAATATAATTTAAGAAATTATAGTTTTTGATTAAGGAAAAATTAGTAAAAACCATTAAAGTATAACAGTTAAGAGATAGATATACCTTAGATCCCCATTGTCTCTGAACCTTAGTGACGAGTGACCAATCCAATCATTATCTTCCTATGACCCCCTGTCTTGACGGAAATAAAAATGACTCCAGGACTCCAGGTTTCATAACAAAATTCAGAGATGTTGACAAAAAGGAAATATTTTATTTCATAACTGTTCTTCCTGAAGGAAGAACTTTTCTGGATTTTTACGTCATTTTCCCATAAAGGGGGAGCTTACTCACACATAGCTAGGATTACAAAGAAAATTAAAATTTTTGGGAGAGTGTTTGATGCCCCTACCCTTACAAACATTACAATATATATAGAAAGGAAAAGGAACGTAAAGTTCTCTTTTCTTATGTAAGTGCAACGTAAGTTTTACATAATTGAACCTGGGTGGTGTCCTAATTATGTGTCCTCCATTATTTCACTGGAGGCTGTCACTTAGCCTTCTTTATTCACATGCTTGCTTTTCTTTAATCGATGTACCCATGCGTAGGGTCTAATTCACGTGTATCCTATATCATTTCGTCTGAGAGGAGGTCACTTTCTCTGCACTCTTCACATGTATGATCTTCTATAATGCGTGCCAGTTCTTGACACAATAATTTTTTGGTGGCAGGACCTACATCGAGCCTGTTAATTCTCTGCTCAATGATTTCTATAGCGTGCTTTTCATGCACAGGTAGAGGGGTTCCGCTGTAACTAATAATTACGCAGTTTTGGCTGCAGTAATTGATTTTTTTTTAAACTTCCAACTGTAATTTGTTGAAGGGTTTTTAAAAATTTTAGATATCCATTGACTCTAATGGAGACCCAGTTGCTAATGTCTTCTCGTTCTTCCATTATTTTGGAAGGTTGGACATTTCTTGTTTTGGTCCTTCAAGATGTTCAATGTTAAAGGAATATCTCGAAAACCACATTTGCCATCTGACGAGGCGTCCTTGTTTTTTATCTCCTGAAATTTTTGTTTTTAGGAAATAATTGAAAATTTTGTTATCTGTCTTGACCAGAAATTTTACAGGGGTTAGATAAATAGAAAATTTTGTAGTGGTGTTTTTTACCGCTAGTAATTCTTTTTCATTACTGTGGTAATTCTTTTCAGCTGGTTTAAAACTTCCAGATGTATATTTACAAATTTACTCTCTATCATATGTTTTTGCTTTTAAGACCCCTCCCCAAAAATCATTTGAGGCATCGGTTTCAATTATAACGGAGTCTTCTTCTTTTGGAAGATAAAGTCTTGGAAAGCTTTTTAAGTTTTTCTTTATCTTTCTAATATAGTCTGTATCGGATTCTTTCCAATCCCATACGTAATCCTTTTTTAATTTTACATGTAGCGGCTTTCTGAGCTCTGCAAGCTTTGGAATGTAGCTTTCTGCATAACTTAAAACACCAAGAAATCTTTGTAGATGTTTTTTATCTTCTAAAGTGTCTGGAAATTTATGTAAATTTTCCAAAATATGTTTTTGTGGGCAATGAGTACCTTGATCTATTTCAAGACCTAAAAGAATTATCTTTGTTTTAAAAAGATTTGCTTTCTTTTTTGAAAAAATAATTCCATATTTTTCAATTGTTTTTTAAAATGATAAAACATGAAAATAGTGATGTTCCTCAGAGCTAGAAAATATTATAATATCGTCTACGTAGACGGTACAATAATCTTCTAATCCCCATAAAGCATTCTGCATATGTCTTTGAAATACGTTAGGTGCTTATTTTAATCCAAAAGGGACTACCTTCTATTGGTAATGACCATCAGGACATGTAAATGCAATTAATTACTGTGATTCTTCGTCTAACAGTACCTGCCAGAAACCACTTTTGCATTCGAAACTAGAAAATATGGTTTTTCCTCTTAAGAGGGTTAATAGTTCTTGCATGCAAGGAAGATTGTGACTATCTCCTATTGTTGGTGCATTTACTGCTTTATAATTTACGACCATTCGCTTCTTTCCTCTTCTTTTCTCAGCTTCATTTTCAACTAAAAAGGCTGGTGACATAAGAGGTGATTTACTTGGAATAATTAATTTTAATTCAAGTAACTCTTTAATTTGTTTGTTAAACTCTTCTCTGTCATGTGGACTGTATTTCATGGGTTTTACTCTAATTACAGTCTTAGGGTCTATCAGTTTTATTGAAACCTTCATCCAGTTTTTGGATTTTTCCGAGTTAATAGGATTTTCTGAGCATACCATTTCAAGTAATACTTCTATTTTTTGATATTTTTGTATTTCAAGGAAATACTTTTCTTCTGGTTTTATAACTTCTTGGGTTATATTTGTTCCAGGGATTTGTTTTATTTTCTAATCCTTTTTCATAGATTCAAGAAAATCAGGTTTCCCAACCAGAAGTGCTTTAGTTATTTTCATAATCAGAATCATTTCTTGATTAAAATGGAAAGATATTCTGTCTAACCATTGTGTAAGTGGTCCATATAACTGACAGAAGTTATTTCCAATGAGTAAATCTATTCCAGATTCTTATTGGTAAATGGTAGGAATAGGGAATGGTTCTCCTGAAAAGTACACTATAAGATTTCTACAAACCTTATTTAGCTTAATTGTTTCTTCATTAGAAATTGTTACTTTAATGTCCTTAGGTGTGTTTTCCCAAAGTTCTTCATGAATAACGTATTTACTTGCTAAATAGAGACTTGCTCCCGTGTCAATATAACAATGTAAAGTTATCGTTTTATATCCTTTTAGAAATTTTTTTCCTTTGATATAAACAGAGTTGGGATTGGTTATATTAGCACAGACCAATTCCTCTAGTTTTAAAATATTTTGATAAAAATGTAATTAGCTTAATTCATTTTCTTCTCGCTTAGGAGTTGTAGTCATTCTAAGTCAGTAGAATCATCAGAAGAGTCGTATTTGACTGTTAGTGAATATACCCGAGTATACCCATCGTAAATATTTTGTTGGTGCATAAATATCAGTAGTTCATAGTCTAGTGTCTGTAATCGAGTCTGTAATGTTATTTATGTTTTTGTTTAAGCGAAGTTGTTAACAAGTTCGCCTAGGCGAACTTTTTGAACAAGCGAAGTTATGGACAACTTCGCCTGAACATATCAGGCGAAGTTGTCGTGTATTTATATACCAGCTTACGGCTTGGTTAGAAGTTAATCGTTTAAGTCAGTTAGTCATTTTGAGTTAATCGAGTTGATCTAAGCTGGTGACGAGAGTCTGTATCAGTGATTCATATCACGTGAGTTCGGTTATTAATATATAACGTGTTTCGGTTTATTCGTGTGTGTTTGTTTGGTTTGCTTTCTACGCTCGTAACGATCTACGCAGGGATTCCGCACCTGAGTAGACCGGGATATCTCGTGTGATCCGTCCAGGGAACCTACATATTTTCAGAAGGAAAGTATCCTTCTTCTTCAGCTTCTAAAATAAGCTTTGTTTTTATAGGTAATATTTGTCGGTTAAGACATTCGTTGGCATAATGTCCCTCTTCAGAGCATATCCTACATCTACATTTTTTTCTTTCCTTGTGGGTGGATTTTTGGTTTTTCTTTTGAAAAGTATTTACCTGGTGTAAATTTTCTTTTCTTGGTTTTCCAAGACCTTCTTTTTGTTTTATACTTTCTTTTGTACTTCTTTTTGAAGTAATTTTTATCTTTGTGTGGGTCACATCCCAAGGATAATTGATGTATTTCAGTTAAAGTATTGCAACATTTTATGTTAAATCTTTTTAACTGTTTTTGTTTATTGGAGAAATCACAATAAACGGTAATTTCTTCTTTGACAATCCTTGTAGCAAATCCGAGAGAATGCATAGATAAAGGATTTTTCTCTTTATTCCATCTTTCTTTGGCTTTTTCTCCTACAATGGGGATTTTCATTAAGTAGGCTTCTATCCAAGAATTAAATTCACCTGTACTTAACTTGTATAAGTTTTGCTCAAATAGGCATGAAAAATTATCTAAAAGGCATATATCACATAATTGCACTTTTGTAAGGTTTTGTCTTGCTTATTCCAGCAATTTTTTATTTTCTTGGTCTTTGTTTGTGAGGAAATCAAGACCTAAAAACATCATATACATGGCGTTGATTATTTGATCAAAAAGATCTTCACCATGTAAATCTTCATTCCAAGCAGTGCCTTTAATGAAGTCTTGAATAATTCCTGAAGATTTGTGTTCTATCAATAATAATAATGCTTTAGCATTAGAAAACTCTTCTGGATTGGACTGGATAATGAGACTAATCTCAGTATT
Organism: Bidens hawaiensis; assembly: GCF_021521415.1. NCBI lineage: Eukaryota > Viridiplantae > Streptophyta > Magnoliopsida > Asterales > Asteraceae > Bidens > Bidens hawaiensis. Next base: position 1,414,523 of record NW_027491351.1, read on the forward strand.
CCATTTATCTATAACTTCTTTTCTTTTTCCAAAATCGAAGATACAGTCAATTTTAATGGTGTCAATTGCGGTTGAACTCCCATTATTAGAATTTGGTATGCCTTTGTGATATAGCATAGAAAATTCTGTATTTTTCTTTTTGTAGCTAGTATAACTAGTACTGACCTGATTTGTTCTACTATTATAGTTAGGAGTTTCTTCCGCAGAAGAATTTTCATCTTCAGTCATAGGTTCTGAGGCGATCTCTTTTTCAGTTTTAGGTTCCTTTATAGTGAGAACTTGTTCTGAAAAATATTTGTCTCTAAGACTCTTATTTTTAGAAAACTTTTGTTCACATTCTTTATCACTTAGTGACATTAATTGAACTAGTTCATGTATTTTCTCAGCTGAGCCTGTCTCTAGTTGGCTAATAAATATTTGCTCTTGTTTTTGAGAGATAGAATTCATTTAAGCTCTTAAATTTTTCTTTCAAGCTTTTGTTTTTTCTTCATTAGCTCGGTTTAGGATTTTTAATTTGATACCCAGATGCATATTCCAATTATCTTGAATTATGCTGAATTTTTGTACTATAAGACATTTTTCTATATACAAATTAAATTGGTCATAAATGCTCAAACACATCACATGGCACTTAAATGTTATCACGTGGATGTAGACCTTTTATGACAATTTTGTCTGGATATTTACAATTCTCAAAGAATTGTTTATTGTTCTTTTGTACCAAAAGGTCATTTTAAAGCATTTGGACATTTAGAACTTCCTAATGACGGATTTCCTACATTAAAGATAGGAAAGGAATATTTTTGAAATCTTCCTTTTTCATTGAAGATTTTAGTGTGTTGTTCTAGCTTTTGAGGTTTAACTTCCTCTATTTTATCAATTTTTTCGGAGATATCCTTAATGATCTTTGCGGCAATAGCCTCTAGATTTTCGTTAGTAGATAATTTTTCTACCTTATTGATTAACTCTTTAATTAATTCTTCTATATTTACAAGAGAACTCATGTTATGGTTATAAGAGCTTTTCTTGTTTTAAGCTTAAAGAGTCTCTTCTAGCGTCAGCTAATTCTTGTTTGAAGAATCTTATATTTTGAGCTTTTATGTTATCATGTATCATAAAGTCGTATCTAGTTTGGTTTATTCTGATTTTGTATATCTGAATTTCACTTTCTTCAAAGTTAACTGCATCAACTAGAGCTTTAACAGCTTCAATGATTGGGGTTAAAGACATTATATTCCTATAACCACTTTAAGAATTTCTCCTTACTTATCTATTCTTTCCGACATAGATAGTATTAATTGTACTTCTGTAGAAGTTGAAGCTGGTTCTATTATTCTTAGAGTATGTCCAGAAAAGCTATGTCTGGGTTTAGACTCTAATTTTACCGAGAACCCAAAGCTTGACCGAGAACTCCAAGTATTGACCGAGAACCCAGGTTTTTGACTGAGAACACTTGTTGTTGACCGAGAACAGGTAGCGTTGACCGAGAACCCAAGATGTTGACCGAGAACCACAAAGTTTGACCAAAAACTAGATGATCTGACCAAGAACTCTTGAATCTGACCGAGAACAATCAAATATGGTCGAGAACCCTTGATTCTGGCCGAGAACTCCTTAATTTAATGCCGAAAATTAATAAGGTTGGCCGAAAACTATGAAATACCGCCAAGGACACCCGAGAATTCGTTTGACCAGAAGATTTTTGTAACAACTAAATCCCTAGATTGATGGGATTTGAATTGTTTCTAAATATAACCCAAACTTTAACCAAATATAGCACTTCTTCTTCTCCGAATCGCAGATCACCGGAATACAAAACCAAACCACCAAACACACTTAGATCTTGAATCCGTTGATATCAAACCGAGCCTTTAATGGTTCAAAAGGCTCTGATACCAATTGTAAGTCCCGAATCTAGATTACTAGAATATGATATCAACTCGAACACGATGTTAGTGCGGAATCCTAACACCGTGGTGATTCAAGAACGAGAAAAATGAAGAACACGAATATAATAAACACGATAATACTCCAAATGCACACGATTATATTAGTAATCGTCTAGTACATGAGATTACCCAAAATCGGTATTTTCTCTCTAGATGGTGGCTCTCAAAGTGCTCAACAACTGCTCAACCTCTAAACCCTATACAATAAGATCTATATATAAGGTAACCAACTATTAAGCCCAAATCCCACCGAGATCCCTCGGTTTACATACATATCCCAACACGAAACCCAACAAACAAAGAATTAAGTACAAACCACCAAATATGGACCCAACAGTAGCAACAATAGGAGTTAGTCACAATCTTCCTTGCATGCAAGAACTATTAACCCTCTTAAGAGGAAAAACCATATTTTCTAGTTTCGACTGCAAAAGTGGTTTCTGGCAGGTACTGTTAGACGAAGAATCTCAGTAATTAATTGCATTTACATGTCCTGATGGTCATTACCAATAGAAGGTAGTCCCTTTTGGATTAAAACAAGCACCTAACGTATTTCAAAGACATATGCAGAATGCTTTATGGGGATTAGAAGATTATTGTACCATCTACGTAGACGATATTATAATATTTTCTAGCTCTGAGGAACATCACTATTTTCATGTTTTATCATTTTTAAAAACAACTGAAAATATGGAATTATTTTGTCAAAAAAGAAAGCAAATCTTTTTAAAACGAAGATAATTTTTTTAGGTCTTGAAATAGATCAAGGTACTCATTGCCCACAAAAACATATTTTGGAAAATTTACATAAATTTCCAGACACTTTAGAAGATAAAAAACATCTACAAAGATTTCTTGGTGTTTTAACTTATGCAGAAAGCTACATTCCAAAGCTTGCAGAGCTCAGAAAGCCGCTACATGTAAAATTAAAAAAGGATTACGTATGGGAATGGAAAGAATCCGATACAGACTATATTAGAAAGATAAAGAAAAACTTAAGAAGCTTTCCAAGACTTTATCTTCCAAAAGAAGAAGACTCCGTTATAATTGAAACCGATGCCTCAAATGATTTTTGGGGAGGGGTCTTAAAAGTAAAAATAGCTAATAAAGAGGAAATTTGTAAATATACCTCTCGAAGTTTTAAACCAGCTGAAAAGAATTACCACAGTAATGAAAAAGAATTACTGGCGGTAAAAAACAACATTTCAAAATTTTCTATTTATCTAACCCCTGTAAAATTTCTGGTCAGGACAGATAACAAAAATTTCACTTATTTCCTAAAAACAAAAATTTCAGAGATAACAAACAAGGACGCATCTAAGATGGCAAATGTGGTTTTCGAGATATTCCTTTAACAATGAACAACTTGAAGGACCAAAAAATGTGCTAGTTGATAGCTTGACACGTGATTTTCAGAATACGTAAGCAATGACGTAATACTTCTCTATAAATAAGATACGTCCCCTTCACAAAACTCATCACAGCCGTATCTAGAAAAACAAATGTGATGGAAGAAGAGAAAGAAAAAATCAAGGCTTTACGCCTAAAAGAAAAAAATCTTTTAATAAAATTACAAGTTGTGCGACAGCAAATTGCGTTATACAATAAGTTGCTTAATGCCAAAACTGTAAATTCTGTACAGGAAGACGAAAGCCTAAAAATAGAATCTATTTCTTTACAAACGGCTAAAGGTAAAGAAAAATCAAGTCCGTTGATCCCTGATGCTTTGGGAAAAATCATACATATGGCAAAAGATGAGCCACAATCATCTTCTAGTCCGGAAGCAAACGGCTCCGGTAAAGAAGACTCAAATCCGTTCACAGCTGATAGTTTGCCAAAAATTATTAAAACCACCTATGCTCAAAAGGTGACATCTCCAGGAAATCAAAAAACGAGGTTCGACGTCATTTTTTATGGAGACCACAGAGGAATCTATGAAGACTGGGCTATTTTCTCAAAATACGTTCAGCATACAACAGTTCCCTATAAAAAATTCGGCTCCCTGTTTCAAGCTCAACAAGAAGCCACAAGGTATTCAACAGAATTCGGAAAGAAAGAAATACCTTTAAGGATTATCGTCTTTCCCATGCCTATAACAAAAACAAAGAAAACCTCACCGATTAGCTTTTCAAATTTACCCTTTGAAAAAAGAATAGAGATAAGAATTGAAATCCAAATTGAAGAAATCGATCTAATCACTCTAGACGAATTCCGATCAGCTTGGTCAAAAGCTAGGGCCCTTAGTCCTGAAGACTTTGAAGTCAAGCACATATTCACAGAAGATAAAATGACAAAGAGTCTATACAACTTTTGTCCAGGAGCAGATCCCCATCTAGTTAATCTAGCATTTTCGGCTGGATTAATTATAAATATTTATCCTTTAGCAAACTTACAAGAAATCAATTTGTTTACAGAAAGAATGAAGAAGGCTATAAAAACCTTCAGAAAGAAAATAGCAGCAGCAAAAGATGCCACATCTACATAGAATGCACTTCAGCATTACCAGATTGGTATCAAGGAAGAAGCTTTCCCGCTCTACATGTGTTAGAAGTTGGAATAGCCAAAACAAGAAATGTCCAACCTTTCAAAATAATGGAAGAACGAGAAGACGTTAGCAACTAGATCTCCATTAGATTCAATGGATATCAAAAAATTCTAAAAACCCTTCAACAAATTACGGTTGGAAGTTTCAAAAAAATCAATTATTGCAGCCAAAACTGCGTAATTATTAGTTACAGTGGAGCCCCTCTACTTGTGCATGAAAAGCACGTCATAGAAATCATTGAGCAGAGAATTATCTCCAACCGGCTCGATGTAGGTCCTGCCACCAAAAAATTATTGTGTCACGAACTGGCACACATTGTATGTAACATCCTACTTTCGGTTATATTAATAAAATAAAGTTCGTTTATTTTATAGCGGGTCGTTATCGGTTTAGTTGAATAGAATACGAGATGGACTTGTGTTGGGTAAATGGATATGGGTTATGGAGTTGGGTTATGGAGGAATGAAGGAAAGACCATGGGCTTAAGCCCATGATCAAAAAAATATATATATACCCTTAATCCTCCATTTAATTCATTTACACATATCCCTTACACCTCTCAAACACACACACTTAAGCTCTCTCTCTCTCTAGCCTCTCTAGCCGAAATATAGAAGAAGAATCGGATCCCGACCCAAGGTATGATAGTGTTTGTTGTATGAGCTTAAATCCGTTAATTATGGTCACTAAAGGACGAGCCGACACCGTTAAACCGTTTAAGTCACGAGATCCGGGTGGAATCGGGTATAAACCGAACCTATGATGAGCTTAGGGGTCACCCTAGCTCAGATCTGGATCGAACAGGACGAAAAACGGTGAAAAACGAGTTAAAACTCGTTTTTCCGACGTGTTCGCGGTTTTCCGGCGGCTTTCCGGCAAAGGCGACGCCAGAAAGGCTGCGCCGGAATAGTGGTACAAGGATAAGGAATGTCAGGGAATGTTCTGACATTCCCTGACCTAACCCTAGTTCGCTATGGGGGCTTAACGAATTGAAGGTGATTCGTTAGTTGATTCGCTTAAGGGAGCATTGCGAACTAGCTCTAGTTCGTCTATGATTCGTCTCTGATTCGTTAAGGGAAAAGGGTAACGAATTACCCTTGATTCGTTATGATTAGTTCGTTAAAAGAAATAACGAATTAGAAGGTAAAATTCGCTATATGGACTGATTCGTTAAGAAGTCCAGTTCGTTAAGGGTTCAATTCGTTATCTATTCAATTTAACAATTTTTCAAAATAATTGTTATTCAAAATTTCTTAATATGAATGTAAAACTTGGATTAATTATGCTTATTTATAATTAATTTAGGTGTTATAGGCTACATTTACACAGTTATCTATTCAATTTAACAATTTTTCAAAATAATTGTTATTCAATTTGTTAATTTATCAACTAACAACTTCTAGTTGATTTGTACTCAGAGTATGTTGATAGAAGTTTTTCAATTGTGAAGCCTGAAAAAATTTGAGAAAAAAAAGAGTTCACGACTTCATTGGATCTAAGTTTTTTTACAATAAAGTTCTTGACAGAAAGAAGGTTTTGATTTCTTTTTAGCAACTTATGTACATATAATCAACTATAGCAGTGGGTGTGCTTGTGTTTTCTTTTCTTGAATTATTAAATTAGGATTATATTTGTAAAGTACATGATTGATGAAAAGTATCTTGAAGTTTGATCTTAATGAATCAAACTAATAAGTTATTTTGTTGCAGTGTGAGCCAGGTTTTTATTTATATGGAGTTCTTTACTAAGCGTGATTGTTGGTAGGGCTTTCAAGTCAGTATTTAAAGGTATTCTACTTTTATTTGAGGGATAAATGAGTAATTTTATTTTCCAAACATAATATTTTATCTTGGTATATGCAAAGAAATAAGTTGTAATTTGTTTTGATTGGTTTGGTGTATATTTGCATGGAAAAATCTGAATTTTACTGTCTCTGTTGTATTGGAGCATTGATTCGTCTGGGTATTGCTTTTGATTAATTCAACTATGGCTTATGCAACTAAGCTAACCATCTCTAACCATCTTGATATTTTTTTTTATTTTTTTTATTTTTTTTTTTTGCATCGTATGTTTCATGGTTCACGAGTCATTGGCCAAAATGGGTATTTCATAGTTCACGAGTCAAAGCAAGCCAGTATGTTTGATTGAACAAGTGATGTATTTATGAAGTCAAAACAAGTTGGGTATTTTGATTGAACAACTAATGTATTTATAAAGATATTTAATTCATTTATTATATATGCGAATTGTGGTAAGAAAGTAGAATACAGCTGGGGAGTTATAGTGAATTGGTAAATTGTAATTAGGTTTATTTCAGACAAATAAAATGTCGCTCAAAGTACAAATATAACTTTTTTTAACTTACGATGTTATTGTATATTTGAGTAAGAACATACACAAGTTTCTTAAAGGTATTTTTTGTTTTTATTAGTATTATCAACCTTCATGGTTAATAAGAAACCTGAGTCTATTACGTATCAGAGATTATTTTGAAGAAAATAAAAACGAGAACTAGATAGTTAGAAGATGAACAATTGAAGCAACGAGATAAGAAGTCAAAAAGTGATACCTTTGTTAAGAACCATAAACAATATATGAATTTTAGCATGTTAATTTTTCAACCCGTGTAACACACGGGTTTGTAACCTAGTATGGAAATATGAGAAAAATATGAAGAATAAGAAGGAATCAGTGAAGAGTGAAAAGAAAGAAGGGCAACACGCGCGAAGAAACTGACACCTCACGCAGGAATTTGAAAAATCCAAACCAAGTGGGCGCCTAGACAACACGCGCGCACAGTTGAAAAGCAGGCCCGACCCATAGGGTGGGCAGAGAGGGCAATAGCCCAAGGCCCACCCTTTTTGGGGCCATAATTATTTTTGTGCATTTATTATATAATATATAAATAAACAATTCCATGTTAGAAAATATAGATTGGTGTAGCTGGTAAGTTCCCTTTCTTATAAACAGGTTGCTCATGTTCGATTCTTGCTGGCAGTTTTTTTTTTTTTTTTGCTCATCAGGTTGTATCTAATAGTTTTTTTCTTTTTTAATTTTATTTGTTGTTCAACAGGAAGCATAAGCCACTAAAATTGGGGTCCAACCTTTTTGATTTCATTCTTGATTGCTAGTTTACTAGTATGCCCATGTGTCTTATGTTTCTTTATTTTATATATTTAAAGAACAAAATAACTTTTGATTTAAAATTAAAAATGTTAAAAGAGACTCACGAATTTTTTAAGCATTCAATTTGACCATTGTTACAATAACTTTTTTAATTATTATCATAATTATCAATGTAATACTTAATTTTTATATACAAGTTATTGATTTATTTTAATTTTCGAGGCCCATTTTTTCATGTGCCCCAAGTCCTTGAATTTTTGAGGATTCTCAGAGACGGCCCTGTTGAAAAGACATCCCTGACAAAGGCGCCGTCTGACGTCTAAACAGTCAGGCCCACTTGCAGTAAAATCTTATCCATATCAAAAGATCCAGTTACCAATCAGGCTTAATGGGATTTTACACAATAGTGGACCCGCGAGGTAACGTCGTGGAAAGGTCCACCTAGGAGAAAACATGGGAGAGATTTTTTACCCATGATTTTTCAATACATCGCAGAACAATACACCGGAAGAAATACCCAGAATGTCAATTCTTACACAAAAAACCTAAGCAAAGACACTTGACAGGGATGAAGCCTGGTCTGAAAGCACCGTGATAACTCACAAAGGGAGACCCAAGGAACACACGCAATAATTTTGAACCAGGCAACACGCCAGTCAAGAATGTCAAATTGCACAAACAATATGATAACCAATGAAAGGAGGCACCCAAAAATAGAATGAATGGAAATGAACTTTTATCACCTATTTATACCCAAATAAATAAATGTGGTAGTTGGACAGCTAGAGTGTAGGCCCCGTTACCGGTGCCTCACTTTGGACGTTGGATTTACTCATCAACACAATTCTAAATATCAGAGTTAATTTAAACTTTACGCGGAATATAAAACTTTCAAACCAATATATTACATAACCATCAATTCTTGTCTTAACGAGCATTCAAACCGTTTAAACATAGAACATAGTCTTTTTAAATAACATAACATTTCCTTGAGATGTCAGTATCTTCAATTCCATGCCATGTGTTTCCCCTCAAGCGAGCTACCTCATTCTACTCACCTGCGTGCATACTAAAAGTCAGCTACGCTGAGTGAGTTCTAGTTAATCATACAACGTACAATCAGTTCACATGCTTGCACACATGCCCGAAGGTGTGTACATCATTCATACTTTACTTTACCTACATAACTATCCATACTACGTAAAGAGCCTTCCGCCCTATATCCTCACAGATATTATAAGGTCCGGTCCCCAACATCACATATATTATTAGGGTTTGGTCCCTACCTCACAGATATTATAAGGGTCTGGTCCCTATCCTCACAGATATTATTAGGGTCTTGTCCTTATCCTCACAGATATTATTAGGGTCTGGTCCCTATTCTCACAGATAGGGTATGGTCCCTTTGTTTCATGCAACTGTAACATACCTGTCTTTACATGTCTTCCTTAATAATACGTGCATTATCCGAAGATCGTTCACGTACTGTCAACATAACATACATAACATACATCATTCATACATCATATGTATATCAATCATATCTTTAACTACCACCTGACGGCACATGCAATATCCGAAGATCGTTCACGCACCATCAAGCAATCATCATACATAAATCATACCAAGCATACACTTACCACTTAAGGTAAGTGTATTAACTATCACATCGAGTATGCACACAGCTCCAAAAACATGACAAGGAAGTGGGGCTAGAAACTCACCTGAATTCGGTTACGTTCACCGTTTATGGTAATTCCTTTCTTGAGCCGTGCACGACTAACTATATAACAATTACACGTATCAATTAACTATCACTACCCATATCGTGTTTAGTTTAATTCTTACCCTCAACGAACGGGGTTCCGGGGGAAGCGCCCCTGGCAGCGGGGTTCTAGGGGCGGCAGCCCCTAGCGGGGTCCAAGGGGCAAAGCCCCTGGCTGAGGTTAAGCTGCCAGGTCAGCTTTGAAAAATTTTTCACTAACTGTCTTAACACAATTTCCATTAGAAAATTAAATTATTATTTTAATTTTCGGCGCTGCCCTCGGACTCCCGTTCGTTAATTGTCTTAACACATTTTCCATTAGGATTTCGTGATAATATTTTATTGTTAACCTCTCAATCCTTTAAGGTATCTTCTATGAATTAATAAAGTTCAAGAGCTATTTTGTAATTAAATCATTCTTTCCAAGTTCAGGGACTGTTCTATCATTTTATCAAACTTCTAGTTCGTTACTTGGTTCTTAGCGAATCGAGTTCATAACGAATGACCCATTTGTTACTTTATAACGAATTAACTGTTATAACGAACTGGTCCTTGTAACGAATTGGACCTTATAACGAACTGGTCCTTTGACGAATTGGATCTCATAGCGAATGACCCTTCTGTAACGAATTGAACTTTCTAGTTCGTTATCTCCTTCTAACGAATTGGGGTTAATTCGTTATCTTTTCCTTAACGAATTTGGATACGAACTAAGGCTAGTTCGTTAAGCTTCCTTTAACGAATCATCTGACGAATTGCCTCTAGTTCATTAACTCTCCGTTAACGAATTAAGGTTAGGTCAAAGAATGTCAGAAACATTCTCTGACATTCCCGTCCTCGTACTCCCCGCCTTTCCGGCGCCGTCGTCGCCGGAAAACCGCGGGTTCGCCGGAAAAACGTATTTTTGCACCATTTTCACCGTTTTTCGTCCCGTTCAATCCAGATCTGAGCTAGGGTGACCCCTAAGCTCATCTTAGGTTCGGTTTATACCTGATTCCACCTGGATCTCGTGACTTTAACGGTTTAAAGGTGACGGCTCGTCGTTTTGTGACTAAATCTAACGGGTTTGGGTTCATACAATATCATACAATCATTACCTTGGATCGGGATCGGTTTTCCTTCTTGGTTCGGCTAGACAAAAGAGAGAAACTAGAGAGAGGGCTTAAGTGTGTGTTTTGGGTGGTGTATGGAATATGTGTAGAATGAATGAATTAATTAGTGATTAAGGTTTATATATTATGGATCATGGGCTTAAGCCCATGGTCTTTTTCTTCTTTTCTTCTTAATCCAAATCCTTAACCTATATCCATTAAACCAACACTAGCCCGACTCATAATAACTCATGTTTTCATTTTATTAACCGAAACGAGAAAAGGGGATGTTACATAGAGATTCGATCCTTGGGTGACCAATAAAAAACGGGCACGGGGCGCGGAAACAAAGAATTCAATGTGTCGGAATGCAAAAACATTTATACACACTTGAAGTAAATGAGAAGCAGTCCAACACGCATGATGACATCACCATAACTAGATGTAGACAGGACAGTCAGCAATTACTCCCATAAGTACCCACCTACATAAATGCCAAAAGCAAAAAAACATAAACAAATAACAAGTCCAATATTTCACCCACAGAATGAATCGAGGAAGCAACAATGAATTGGGGGGACTTGTGGGGATAAGGTACCAAACACACCATACAAGTAACAAGTCAAAAGGAGGAACCCGCAGAAAGAGTATCATCCGCGAAGGGACACAAGCCACCGCGGAAGATACACTCGTAATGACAATAAGCAATAAAGCACAACGAAAATACCACTTAAGGTAGGACACGTGGCGAGGTACCGCTGCTCAATAACCTGGCAATTTTAAGGACGCACGATGGACCAATAGGAATGGGTCAGTGCAGTACTAGCACAGAAAGAAAGAATATCAGTGGCTAGACTGTTCAACCAATCAGGAAAGGCCATAATGCTCAGCCATGAGAATAGAAGCTTCCATTGAGTGTGACATCTGGCCCAATCCTTCTCCTTCTTCAGCTATAAATACAGAATGAGGTCTAACGGTAAAAGGATCCGATTCCACACTCTCTAATTATCGATATATTTATTCCGACCACTTACCATACTAATTCTCACGCCGGAGGGTGGTTACGAGTGGAACCCCCCATTCTCCTTCTCGTAAAGAGCTCACGGTGTTCGGTTTTGCAGGTGGACCGTCCGTTGGAACTCATCATAGTCTGTAATTACGTCATCGGTAAAATAGTGAGTTGAACTCATAAGTTAAGGCTTATGTGTATATCCACCTTGGGTGAGATATTAGGTTTGATCATACCGGGTTAGACTTAGTGTTTCTTCCACTAGCATGTACTTAAACCATGGTTGAAGATTTGATGCTAATATAGAGATGTACACATAATCGTAGTCTCATAATATAGTATAGCATGCAAGTATATTATTAAGTCACAATGTATTAATGTATTGTAATACTCTTCTATTAAAGCATTTACATTGGGGCTTCATATGTATAATTCACATGGATATAGAGGCACGCTATAAGAGGGGTTTTTAAGTAAATGGTGTTTATAATTTGACGAAAATGATGTATTAGTTTTATATACATGTATCCATAACTAGGGTTAAAGTTGAAATACAAAAGTAGACAAAAAAAATAAAAAAGTGTTATAATAATATGTGATCATACAAAAAATCTTTAAACAAAAATTCGAAAAAGAAAATTTAAAAATCAAAACTCAAAATATAAATAAAAAACAAAAAAAGTTAACAGACCAAAACGTTTCCCCCGTCATTCCCGTTCCAAAAAAACGACGAAATGACACAATGTTGAGAAAAAGACACAGTGTCGAAAATGAACAAACAACACAATGATAAATAAAAAACAACACAATAGGTCGCAAAGTTTAATACAACGCCGAATAAAATATAATACAATGTTGAGTAATATAACACAATATCAAAAAAAATGTCAAGAAAAAAATACACAATCAATGACGAAAATAAACACACATGATAATAAAAAGACACAATGATGTTTTTTCCTCAACATTGAGTCTTTTCCGTGGTTTTTTATTAGAACGAGGAAGACGGTGGAAACATTTTTTACGTTTTTACATTTTTTATTTTTTTTTTAAATTGTGAGTTATGATTTTTTTTATTAATTTTTCATTATATATTTTAGGGTTTTTTTTTTCGCTAGAAATCTTTTTCATCCTTCTCATTTTTGTCTCATTTGTAGAATAACTTGACCCTCCATATCTATATCTATACTATATATAATAACTATACTTATTTGTAGAATAACTTATCCCCCGTATTACGGAAGTTGTTTTACATTATTCGTTTTTAATAGTTATATACTTATTTAGAGTTTAATTTTATTTATTGGAAAGTTTATAATATACTTAGAGTTTGATGATAAAAGGGTTTCACAAATAACTAAGATGTTATAATCCGGTTTAAAAGTTATATGGGTTTGGTGAGACCCAAATTCCACTTATTTTTTTACTATAAAATTGTTTCTTAAATATAAATAATATTTTTTTAAACCATATTATAATTTTTAGTATATCCCTATTTTATAGGAATTTCACATCAATAATTTTGTGAGATTAATTTTTAATTTAATGAGATGTTATAACCCGTTTAAAGACTATATGGGTTTGGTAAGACCCATACCCGTGAATTCGGGTCAAATGCATGAGAAGCCTCCATTTACAAACAATGCAATCCAGTGGCTTGAGAGAATTAAAGTAGTTTTCGTTTATATATATTTAAGTTTTAAGATATATAATATAGGTGTGATGAACCTCTTAAATTTAAAGTTTAATATACGATCAACAATGCATTAAAATTTAGAAATTTAGAGGTAATATTGTATTTTGGTCATATGATCTTCGCGGTTAAGTGGTTAACAATTTGGTTTTAAAAATAATAATAATAGTGGTCCTTCAACTTTAATCGTTTTTTTGTTAATTTGTAATATAGTTACAAATTTACCCCTTATTCTCAATCAACTACACTCACGACTTTTTAACGGCCATAAATTTTTCACACATTAATATTTAAAAATAAATAAAAATACACCATAAAAACGAGAATTTTAATCTCTTTAATTTGAGTATGATATTGCTATACTTTTTAATTTTAAAAAGGTAACATGTTATGAAATTACGAGTTAGGACTGGCAACGGGCCAGGTCCTATATTAGACCGTATTAGGGTAGGAACGGGTTGATACAAAAAATGGTTAATCTCGTTCAGGTCGGGCCGGTACGTGTTCGGGTCGAAAGGGGTCAAGTAAGAACGTTTTGAGATAGAACGGTGACGGGTCAAAATGGGATTTTGAGTCAAAACAGGTTGGTTTAAAAAATGATTTATATAAAACTACTACATATTTAAACTTTGCTTCTTGATTTTTGTCATCTATTACACGCGTTCAAGCAACTGTTACGCGGATGACATTGTGTGAAGTCCGATGTCGCGTTGTGCGCATACCATCATTGGGTTACCGTCGTTCCGTTGCAAGGTCATGCACGTGTTGACACCGATTACGCGTTCGATGCAGTGTTTGCGTACGTAACCGCAGCATCGCAATCGCACTCACCTACCTCTATAAGATGAAATATATTAAGATTAAGACATCAGAATAAATATATGCGTGACGTGATAGAAAAGATTAATATAAAACTTAAAAAATATGATACGAGATTATAAAAATTTATTGAAAAGATGCCTTAAGATCAAGAAAATAAAAAGACATGGTACGAATATACGTGCTTGAATTTTAAGTTATGTGATAATGTTTGAAGAAAAAAGATGCATATGTAAAATGAACTGAAACGGTTCATTAATATAAAGATACATTATGCATTGCTGCTAATTCAACTAACCAATTACTATTAAACAGATTCTACACATCACACGGTCCAAAAGTAGAATACAACACATACCCATATTCCTAATAGTGGAAATCTCAAATCCTTACCTCTTGATTACTAATTAACAAAGGATGAGTCATAATCAGTTACTACTTCTAAATGTAACGCAACTACACCTAACTGAATCGTCAATTCGTGCAAGCCGTCCAGTTCGAGGGAAGTCGATTTGAGGTCAACGTGGGCATGTTACGAACATTGAGGTCAACAGGAAGCATACGGTATTCAATATCGAGCGCTCTAAAGATTTTAATCATCTCTTCGACTAAAAGCGCTCTACGTTGCCATCTTTCACCCATGTCTTGGAAGTTCATACGGTGGGAGAGCCATATCGATATCTTTAGCCGGTTCATGTCTTCAACATCCCTCAACACAATTAGTGGCGCGGGATACCAGTGATCACTCTTGTTCTCAATGTAGCTGAAATCACAACAAACCATTCACCAAATTAATATTGCACATGTATGTATGTAGTGCTAACCAGATATAACGCGAGAGAGAAACTTAGGTGGTTATGCAGTCACGTAGCCACCTTATGCATCACAGTTAAAGCAATATGTGCAGGTTTTTTTGTGATTCTCATGATTTACTTAAAACTGATTATGTATTGAACGGACCCTCGTTTGACATATGGTTTAATAAATGGCCATTATGAATGGACCCTCGTTTGATACATACCTTGTTATCCTTTCCTTCATTAGAGCAACCTTTTCCACTGGTGTTGATACGTGTATACAGAAATCCACGGCGTCTCCCATATCCGGGCTGCGGTAATAGTTGGCGATTGGTTTCGTGGCCAAGACACTATTCGGGTATATAATTTTTTGGTTATCATACCTCAAGAAAACCGTAGTTAATATATTCATCTCCTCTACTATCATCTACAATATTGCATCAGCAAAATTATAATCATAAACAAGAACATGTCCACAATTTGAAATATAATAAGTCAGATTGGGTTGACCCAAAACGCTTTTTTTGTTATTTCTTTGTGAAGATATGGTTACTATGTTCAATATAATTACAAGTACTACATTAAAACAATAATAATCTAATTTACAAATACAGTTTTGAGTAACTTTTGACATGTTTCATTTTAAAATTTTTTTAATCATTTGAGCGGTTAAAGATAAACACAACTAAAATCAATGTATTCACAAGTATATGAGTCAAGATTGTCATGTGTAAAATATATATTTAATTTAAATGTTTACCTGAACACTGTCGATTTCGCAACGATCACCGACATCAAATGGATGCATCACAAACAAAAAAATAATGGCTTCAAATGTCGTCTTGCATGCGTTACCAAACACGAATACCACCAAAAGTAGTTGTGAGCTTAGGAATATAAAGAAACGTGTAGTTGCCACTTTAAGTATAAGAAGCCAGACCACGATTAGTAATATCACGACAACCACGTTCAACATTTGATGGAGTTTGTTCACAGCTGTCTTTGTGTCATCAAGAGATAACGCAAGAGCCCTTCGTTCTCGGAATACATTAACCTATAAGAAACAACAGTTTTTTTTTTAAATAATCCCATCGAACACATCATTTTTACCAAAGGGAAAAATTAGCTGCAACACTTTCAACCCCTTTACTCATGAATGGGTCGAGTTGATTATAGTTTACTATCTTTTACAGAACAAAGTGGTAAAATTAATAAATTAGCTTAACAAGCCCAAAGTGTGTTTTAATCATTAAACTCAAAAATATCATCACTAAAAGAAAATGATAAAAAAATAATGGATAAGTGTTTTCGGATCAACCAAAACTATCTGTGTCATCACTCATCAGGTACCAAATAATACCGATTACACAAGTACCCACCCCATATGACTCGCTCGTTTTGCCACTTCTATCATAAAACCGATAATTTGGTAGTTAAAACCAAAAAAACCGAACCAAAACAATTTAACCCAAACAAAAACTGACCGTTTGGTCTTAGGTTTTTATAAAAAAACGAATTTTCGGTTCGGTTTCAGTGTTGCATGTAACTAAAACCGAACCAAACTGAATTTATGGATTTTCGTATTTAATTTTGAATGTTAAGTAATATGTAGGAACATTAAATATAATGTAAGCAAAATAATTTAGCCCAAATGTATAATAATCATTTAATAATTAATTAACAAAAAGTTTTAGCCCCAGAATCCATTATTTGGGGCCAATTTTTCTTTACTTTGCCCAAAAATTTCAAGCCTAAATGGAAAAAACTTATTAAAAAAAAGCCCTTAAACCGAAACCAAGCGGTTTTCAAAATGACCCATGCACACCCCTAATCCGTACCACCCAGTTTTTGAGAGCTCCTTTGCTAATTCCTTTCGTTTCACTTTCTGCATCAAAGAGTCTTATCGCCTTCAAAGCTTCATCCTCTCGCAGAAAACGCATCAAATCCTCTAAATATATACGCCTGCCCAAGCAAATCAATTAGCACAAACGACTAAAACACGAACAACGGGTCCCACATATTGAAATTAAAATAGAAAAGAATTTACTTGGACCCTTGTTTAGCAACATTGACAAATATTTTCTTGGCAGCAACCTTCGCCTGCTTCTCATTTGTGATCTGGACCGCGGTCTCATCTTCGTCGCCTGTAGTACCCTCCAACTGCTCATCTAAAGTCGATAGCACACCCGTACGAACTATGTTCATCAACCGTTTCATATTCCAAGCAGATATATTCTGCTGGCTTAACCTATGCAGGTGATCAATGGTAATCCCCTCATCAACCTTTTTAGGCGTATTCGCTTCCGAAAACTTACCACTTTTACCTGCCACGGGAGTGTTCGCATTCGTTCTCGGAGTCCCGATAAACTTCCCACTTTTCTTAAACACATTCGCCTTAAGATCGGGCGGTAAAGTAGCCCCCGCCTTTTGAAGCTTTTGAACCTCTTCTATAACCCTCTCCTCTTCTTCCCGCTCGTTTTGAATCTCAACCAACGGCGGCCCCGAAAGCGACTCGATCACATACTGGTTAAACAACGATTCCTGAATCCGATCAAAAAACGTGCTGACGTGGAACGAAGACGCAAGAACCTTAACGAGCAACGTCTTCAACAACCAAACGATCGTACCAACCAACAAACACACCCAAACCTTAGTAACATAAGACAAAACATCCGACCCGTTCACCACCCGTTCAACTCTCGGGTTGAATATGCATTGCCACGCGATCAAAACCAGCGTCAACCAAACACAATTCTGAACAGATTTCCGCAGCCCGTAAACAAAATACAAAACACGCTTTCGAAGTACGAAATTTCGTTCTATCAAGAACACGATAACCCGAATCAACCAACCGGAAACTAATCTCCCGCATATCAAAGCTAAAACCATAACCCCCCATTTCCATAACTCAAGATCAAATAACAACTTATGTTTCATAATTGGAATAGTGAGTGTGCATATTAAAGCAGCAATAATCAAAATCAAACTCAATATTTGAACTATAGTCAATTTACTCCACCTTAACTGCTTATACTCATCTGGTAAGTCATCGTCAAGAAACGGGTCATCATCATCAACTTCACTACCGCCGGAGTTTGGTAACCTGCCGGAATTCTGACCGGACTCCGGCGGATCCATTAACCTTGACTTTGTCTTTGTCATCATCAAGCTTGACTTTCTGTTAAACGAACCATTCGCCGAACAAATCACCACCTCACCGTCGCCGGAGTTACGGCCACTGCCGTTTGACCGTTGCCGGAGCGGCTGCGGCTCAACCACTTCTTCGTGAAATGAAACCGTGACTTCTTTTGGTGTAAGAACACCGTAGTTGTTTGGACTCGCCGGTGATTTTGGCAACTCCGGCGACTTTTCCGGCGAGGTTCCGAACTCGAAGTTATCACCGTCGTTGGTGGAATTAGTTTTAGGGTTTTGTTGGTATGGTGGTTCTTTGCTAGTAGAAACTGCACCATTGCCGTTTGTGTAGTTTCCGGTGGGTTTTGAACGTTCGCCGGAATCCGGCGGCGAGGGAAACGACGGCATGGTGGTTGTTGGTGTTGTGTTGAATTAGTTTCTGGATTTGTCCAAGATTTTAAGAATCTAATTATTCTTTATTTCTTTATTCAGTGAGCATGTGATGAGTCACCTAACAAGAACAAGAACGACATACTTTGTGTTCCAATGAGATAACACCTCAATTTTAAACCTTTATGCACTTTTGACCCTCTTTGAAAATATTAATTGAAAGTTATGGCCTTAACTTTAGCTCTTCAAATATTCTTTTGGGTTTTACATAGGATAAAAACGAAACAAATGCTTGGTTAATTGTTTGTTTGTTCGTAAATTGTTTAACGGAAAGTTTGTTTAATAAATGAATGGATATGAATAAGGAACTGTTCTTATGTTCGTAAATCGTTCAATTGTGTGAACATTTGATAATGTGTTCCTTTTTGTTCGTTAACGTTTGTTTGTTTATGTTTGTTCATTAAAGGTTCTTTTTATAACAAAAGTATATACGAGTATTATGTGGTTAATTTATATGTAAACATATATATATCGATGTTAATACAACAAATACAAGCACAAACTTGGTAGTCGGACCGAACCATTGACATCAACCATTCTCAGTTAGCCAAATCAAATAAAACATTGTATGTGTTCGTTTGCGTTCGCTCATTTGTGTTTGTAAACCGTTTATTAGTCCGATAAAAAATTGTGAATGAACATGAACAATACCTTGTTCATTATTTAAATAATAAATTATTGATGTAATGATTATATGATAATAACTTTGTTTATAAACTTATTATGACCTATCTTTTGATATTGCACTTCCGGTCAGCAACCAACTAAGGTAGTTTATTTGATGGTGACATATATATGTAACAAGTGATGGTGACACGTATTTAACATGGTCTGAGCATCAAACATAGTTTATTTGATGTTAAACTTATCCATTATAGATTTTTTTTTCAAGAAAACATTATCCTACGAAGAGGTTATATTAAAAATAAAAGGATCAAACTACAATAAAGATGCAGGTAAACGGGCAACAAGCTGCGTCGCCACCCCCTTTTGAATAGCAAAACCGATCATACTAAAAATAAAGTTATCATTCTTCGGCGTCGATGAGTTACTGTGCACGACCCGCTGAACTCTTTTTAGAAACGTAGCAGCATCGGGGGCAAGAGACCCAAATGTGTCAAAAGCAAAAGGAATGAATGCGTGTTGATTCTCCACACACGCCTCTCGTGCTTAGCAATTTTTCCTGCTTCTGCCTTTAGCACGGCATGCCTAGTAACAAACCCGGTGTCCCTAAGCCCGACAAGAGGGGACACCCCAGTAAGGTCCACACAAGCATGTTTTTCCCCCGCCCACCCAAACACAAGAATATCCGCTGGTCGGAGAGTAGACCTTCCTTCAAGCGGATCCGACAAGAAATTCACATGAGCCTCTTTTCTTGCCAAGATTCCCGCCCGTTTTAACACATCACAAAGGACATCTCTGACCAAATCATGTCTATATTTAAACCCGGGGAGTTCTTTGCAATGAACCGCGTGTTCACCAAAATTATCTAAACAAACCTTACGGCAGACCGGACATGGCTCATCAACTGAGAACAGGGGATCATTAAACGATATTTAAGAATGGCTCGGTACTCCACTGCTGACATGTGTTGGCCTAACCTTTCGATATAATAGTTCATGTTAAAGTTATCCTTTTGTTCTGTCTTTTGGTTAAGGGATTGATTTGTAAAGTACAAATTAAATAGGGGACCTGTTTTAGACAAATGTCAACTATTAGGGTTGAGAATGCAAAAGGTTTTGATGGTCCAATAATCAACCAACAGTTTTCAATTTGTCAGGATGTCGCGTTTCCGGTACATTGGAAAATTAGCGCACGTCTCCAACTCTCTATATATGTATCTTTACTTTCTTCGAACGGCCTCTATATACGTATCTACATTCTACATGCCATGAAGGTGGTTCTTTCACTATGTATAAAAATATCACAAAAATAGTTATATTATCTAGGCATAAAATAGTTATATTATTCTTGTAATAATGTGCTGAGCTGTTGGATGTCGAACGTTGGAATGTGTTGCTACTTGAGAGTAGGTCACGTGTTTAAAGAGTTAATTGAAGTCCGCTTTGTATGAAAGATAGCCTCAATCTTGTTGGCTCAGGCGTATCAAACAATTATATCAAACAAACGAACACGATATATTAGGGTGACAACTCTCGACTCTTTTCATATATCAAACGAACATAACTTCACGAACATATAAGGAGAAAAGACTCTCTTTCAACTCTCACTCAACTCTCACCCAACTCTCACCAATAAAACTAATAAACTATACCCTATTTATAGACTTACTAAATTTTCTTTTCAAGACATACATTTCCTAAACCTACTTTCAATCAAGTAAATTATAATTTAACAAAATAAACCTTTAACTTTACTAATAATTCAAGATTAATCCTTCAAATCTAACAAAGAGTTGGGCATAACAAAGCGTAAAAACTATTCAAACATTAACGCAAAGTATGAAGCATTGGCAAGAGTTGGGCATAACGAAGCGTAAAACTATTCAAATATTAACGCAAAGTATGAAGCGTTGGCAAGAGTTGGGCACCACGAGCTTGTAGTTATGTATTTACAAAATACCGTCTCAATTCATACTATTTCATTAGATTCAGTATTTCTTTTTATTTTGTAAAGTGAAAAGTTGACATTCTAAAACATAACTCACCAGTCACCAGCGAAACTAACCATCTTAGCATGAAATTTTGGAAGGTTAAATATATATTAGTTAAAATGGTAGGAAGGTTAAATATATATTAGTTAAAATGGTACAGAGGAAAAGTATGCATGAGTGTTTTAAAAGAAAGTTTTAGCACTCTGATTATTATAAGATAGTAGTTTTTAGAACAAATGTAAAAAGGTTAATTTGTTTTCGTATTGTGTAGTCTGAAAGTGTTGTAATGAAACCAACGTGTTGCACTTTCTCATTCAAATGGCAAACATAAAATGAATATGTACAATTTACTCCAAATTCAATTATTATAAAGATAAAGACCTTATAATTCCGAATATTTCTTATATATGATCATTATAATCATTTATATTATTAAAGATCAAAATTATTAATTATATTTTATTATATATTAGTTTGGTAATTGTTGATGGGACATATTACCTTTAATTAACTAATAAAAGGTTTCCCCTTTGGTGTATATAAAGAGAGATAAATAATAACATCATAACATAATCATACACACATAATAATTTTGTGTGCCTCCTCCCTCCTAAAATCGGGTTCCTCTCAAGAACCCTAACGTCATCCTTAACTATACATCCTAAAAGGGAACTCGATCAAGATGACAAACATGTTGACTACATCATACCCTGCTGTGGTTACTACTCTCCATGTTGTAACAGGTTCAGAAGTTTATTTTTATTTATGATTTTTATTACTTACATGAAGAACTGATCAACATGTGACATCAGAGCGATGTTGATTAACCAGTTCTTCATGTATCCCTAAATCTAGAGTTGAATCAGAAGACATGGACTAATGTCACACCCTCAAAATCCACTAACGGAGTTTTACCGTCAGAGGGTGTGAACTGGCAGGATCGGAATCATTAGTTATAACCAAACCAAAGAAAAACGTTTAAATGAAAGTAAGTGCGGAAGCGTAAAACCTTAATTCAAAAGTTGCGTCACGCAGGACGACTTAAAACCAAATGTAAATGTTAAAATTAAGTTTGCAGAGTAAAGATGTTTTCAATTAATGCATGCTCCTAAACCGCGCGCCCGCCTCGGCTACCTGAGAATAACATACTAAAAGTGTCAACACAAGGTTGGTGAGTTCACAAGTAAAATAAGATAAATCGTTTAGCGTTTTGCGTAACCTCGTTACGACGTTTAAATGTTGCGTAACCCCGTTACGACGTTTGAGTGAGTGTGTAACCACGTTACAGCGTTTAAGTGTTGCGTAACCCCGTTACGACGTTTGAGTGTGTAACCACGTTACAGCGTTTAAGTGTTGCGTAACCCCGTTACGACGTTTGAGTGTGTAACCACGTTACAGCGTTTAAGTGTTGCGTAACCCCGTTACGACGTTTGAGTGTGTAACCACGTTACAGCGTTTAAGTGTTGCGTAACCCCGTTACGACGTTTGAGTGTGTAACCTCGTTACAGCGTTTAAGTGTTTTGCATTACCAGATAGTGTTATGTCAAATTATATATCGATAGGTAGCTAATCTATACAACAAGTATCGCTAAGTGGTTCGCGACCGAAGCTGACTGTTTATCAAGTGCCCGTCACCAGGTCCTCCAGACCATGGTAAGTGTTAGCCAAAATTTACACCCACTCAACCTCCAGTTGAGCTTAGCGTCGGGTGGGGTTTGTCAAACCCAGTAGTACTACCCAAAAGTGACTCGCTATTCCAAATATTAACCGGTCCGATGTGTGGGACTTCAAATGTTATGTATGCCGCTTAGCCTTTACAAGTGATATATAATTTATAACAAAATCTTTCATATGCGTTTATCTCAGAAAATATGTTTATCGGAGTATGTTATCTCCCCCAAGTGAAAAACGTTTGAAAACAGTTTAAGAGTGGGGTAAGTGAACTCACTGTTTGCGAAGAATATCCGATCTAGATCACCAAGTGATGCGCGTCGTAGAAAACTCTCTAGCGTTCTAAAATAACAAAGAGATTTTCTAAGTATCGGAACGTTTAACGAGTCTCTAGACTCGGCACATAATACCTATGCACGTAACAGATTTCGTGTTTCGTTTGTGAATCGTGTGTGACTTAAACAAGTACAATTGTGATACGATACGTGGGTGAGCAATTACTTTCGTATCATGTATTAATAACATACTTATTAGCAATTATTCCCCATAAGGGCAATTTGGTCAATTCATGGCAATCAACTAGCAACTATTCCCCGCAAGGGTATTTTGGTCAAAATACAACAATTATATAAAAACTATCATATTTCATGCATTCCTATACAACTCAGCAGCTAGTTTCGTTATGACAGAATTTCTACTTGAAAGATTGCACTAGTTCACCGATTATAACGTCTCAATTAATTCACCAAAAATTACCACAGAAGCATACATATCTTAGGTTTCCAGAACATATTTTATCTTATTTTTATTCCATATAGATTGCTCATAATGATCAAAACACTACAGTAAACTCATATCAGTCAGATTCATGCGCAACAGAATGTTATTTGAAATTCCCGTTAAACGAAAAATCCAATAAATGCAAGACCACTTGGGTTTGGTTCCTAACTCAGTGAGTCAACTTCCAGAAGTGGAACCAACCCAATTGGTCTCGTAGTTCATGAGATATAATATTTACAACATAACCTAACAGCAGGTCTAACAGCTCAGCTTTGCATCACATTTTTGTAAAATCATAAAAGTATACTTCCACTTATCCAAAAATTACGAATTTATACTTTATAGAAACTAGACTCAACCTAGTTTACTGCAGTACCCACAATCTCAATCAATTTTCACGTTTACACTTCGTTACAGTCAGTTAAACATCGTATATATATTCTGTCCAGAATCTGTTCACATCAAAACTCAACATAATAACAATCTATGAACTATCATGCATCCATATAACCCTCTAGACACTATAACTACTATCCATGCATATCAATCACACCATACATACAAGATTAGGGTTTGTGTTCTAATTCAAATCAAGGACAACAATCAATCAAGCAACAACATCAATACTAGTTATCAATCATCATGAATTTAACAACCATCATGTTAACTCATACATACTCATGAAAATCGGCTGCCTAGGGTTTTTAATTAACCCATTAAACATCAAAATCAAACAACAAGAAGGTAAAGGATGATCAAATATACCTTCCTAGCACTTAGTTCTTCAATCAAAGGCTTGAATTGATGGTGTATATGTGTGTGAAAGTGGACGGCAGCCAAGAAGAGCAAGGGGAGGGCCGATTAGAGTTGTAGGTTTATAATAATAAGTTAGGGTTTAGTGTTAAGGTTATATTTATAGATAATCAAGTTACATTCTAGTCCCTAATCTTTCAAGTGTTACATCTCTAGCCTAAACTAATTAGTTCTTGTTTCTTGTTTAACATTCCACATAACAATCAAGTAACACACATATACCTAACACATAATAATCACATAATTAGTGTTTTGACGTTTGTCGTTTATTTATCAATCGCTTGCGTCAACTCGTTTGCGTTTCGGTGCAAATCCCGAAAGACTACACATGTAGTAAGTGTTAAGCGTCATTTAAACCCTAGTTTAAATGTAATGAAGTGTGCGTTATAGATTCAACGATCTTAAAGTTCGAATTTACGGAGTTGAGTTAACGAGGTTAACCTGAAATTGACGATCGTCACATCATTCCCATGTTAAAGAATTTTCGTCCCGAAAATTTGAGTCAAGTCGTGATGAGTGTCTGAAAAAGTAAGAAAAATTTTCAGTTTGTCATATCATCCCCTAGTAGAAAGAAATTTCGTCCCGAAATTTAGTTTATACCTCCGGTGATGTTTGACGGTTTGCCGGGTTTCGCGGTTTCCGGTGTTTGGTTAGCCCTTCAAAAAGGTGAGGATACTTTTTCATCATTTGATCCTCGCGTTCCCACGTGAACTCCGGTCCACGTCTCGAGTTCCAACGAACCTTAACGATTGGAATTTTGCTGTGTTTGAGCGTTTTGGTTTCCCAATCCAAAACCTCGACTGGTTCCTCAATGAACCGTAACTGTTCATCAACTTGTAGTTCCTCCAAAGGGACTACTTGGGTTTCATCAGATAGGCATTTCTTCAAATTTGATACGTGGAATACATCGTGTACGCCACTGAGTTCTGTTGGTAGGTCCAGTCGGTACGCCACCAGACCAATGCGCTCAGTTATCCGGTACGGACCAACATACCGTGGGTTGAGTTTGTTTCGCTTACCAAAGCGAACCACACCTTTCCAAGGTGAGACTTTGAGTAACACTCGATCGTTTACTTGAAATTCGAGAGGTTTTCGGCGCTTGTCGGCGTAACTCTTTTGGCGATCTCGTGCTGCTGCCATGCGATTTCGGATTTGAACAATCTTTTCCGAGGTTTCGAGTACCAGTTCCGGACCAGTGATTTGGCTGTCACCCACCTCTGCCCAGCAGAGTGGTGATCGACACTTCCGTCCGTACAGCGCTTCAAACGGCGCTGCCTTAATACTTGCGTGGTAGCTATTATTATACGAAAACTCTACCAAGGGTAAGTGGGGTTCCCAACTTTTTCCGAAATCTAAGACGCATGCACGCAACATATCCTCCAGGGTCTGAATAGTCCGTTCACTTTGCCCATCCGTCTGAGGATGGTATGCGGTACTCATATCGAGACGTGTGCCCAGTGCGCTTTGCAGCGACTTCCAAAAGTGTGAGGTAAAACGAGAATCTCGATCGGAAATGATCGAGGCAGGCACTCCGTGTCTCGACACTACTTCCTTCATGTAGACACGAGACAGTCTTTCCATTTTGTCTGTTTCCTTAATCGCTAGGAAGTGCGCCGATTTAGTCAACCGGTCAACGATCACCCAGATGGTATCGCATCCCGTCGGTGTCTTAGGCAAACCCGTAATAAAGTCCATTGAGATGTGTTCCCATTTCCACATTGGGAGTTCCGGTTGTTGCAGTAGACCAGATGGTTTCTGGTATTCTATCTTGACTCTGGCACAAGTCAAGCATTTGCTCACGTAGGTGGCAATGTCGGCTTTCATGTTCGGCCACCAGTAAAGTTCCTTTAAATCATGATACATTTTATCTGAGCCAGGGTGGATAGAATATCGGGACTTGTGAGCTTCGTCCATCACTAGAGTTCTCAACTCTCCGTATCGTGGAACCCAAATCCGGTTCTCAAAATATCGGACCCCGTCCGATCTGGTTTCAAGTTGCTCGCTCATGCCCCGCATGAGTTCCGATGGAAGATTATCATCTTTCAAAGCTTCCAGTTGCGCATCGCGAATCTGATCGGGTAAGCTGGCATGAATCGTGAGTTGCAATGCTCTCACCCGTCTGGGTTTATCCGTTTCTTTTCTGCTGAGGGCGTCGGCCACCACATTGGCCTTGCCAGGGTGGTACTTGATGGCACAATCATAATCTTTAAGCAGCTCGACCCAACGACGCTGTCGCATGTTCAGCTCCTTCTGATCGTAGATATGTTGGAGACTCTTGTGGTCGGTGTAAATGGTAAACTTGGTACCGTACAAGTAATGCCTCCATATCTTAAGAGCAAACACTACAGCTCCGAGTTCCAAATCGTGGGTCGTGTAGTTCTTCTCGTGAACCCGTAGTTGTCTAGAGGCGTAGGCTATAACCTTCTCGAGTTGCATCAGCACACAACCGAGACCTTGTATAGATGCGTCACAGTGTACCTCAAAATTTTCTGTTCCCTCGGGGAGGGCTAAAATAGGGGCGCTACAAAGCTTGGTTTTCAACAGTTGAAAAGCGGATTCCTGCGCGTCACCCCAGTTGTACTTAGTGCCCTTGTGAGTCAAAGCGGTGAGGGGTTGAGCAATCTTTGAAAATCCCTCGATGAAACGCCGATAGTAGCCGGCCAGTCCTAGGAATTGTCGCACCTCAGTCGGAGTCTTAGGTGCTTCCCAGTTTTTGATGGCCTCTACCTTACCGGGATCGACATGGATACCATTCTCGTTGATCACATGTCCTAAAAAGTGAACCTCGCGAAGCCAAAATTCACATTTCGAGAGTTTAGCATACAGTTGTTCCTTCTTCAGCAGTTCCAGAATTATCCTTAAGTGCTCTTCGTGGTCAGTCTCGTTCTTGGAGTAGACGAGAATATCATCAATGAAAACAATCACGAACTTGTCGAGGTACGCCTTGCATACTCGATTCATGAGATCCATAAATACGGCTGGTGCGTTGGTTAGGCCAAAAGGCATAACCGAAAACTCGTAGTGACCATACCGTGTTCTGAAAGCCGTCTTTGAAATATCTTCTTCGCGCACTCTCAGCTGGTGATAACCGGATCGTAGATCGATCTTCGAGTAGTAACTCGATCCCTGAAGCTGGTCAAACAAATCATCAATTCGGGGTAAAGGATAACGGTTCTTGACCGTCACTTTGTTCAACTCCCGGTAGTCGATGCACATTCGGAAGGTCCCGTCTTTCTTTCGGACAAACAAGACAGGGGCTCCCCATGGCGATGAGCTAGGTCGGATAAAACCTTTATCCAACAAATCTTGCAACTGGGTGGACAACTCCTGAAGTTCCGCCGGTGCGAGCCGATACGGGGCTCGTGCTATGGGTGCTGCACCGGGTGTCAACTCGATTTGGAATTCGACTTGACGAATAGGAGGGAGTCCAGGCAAATCCTTCGGGAAAACTTCCGGGAAGTCTCGCACAACCGGTATGTCTTCAATTCGTTTCTCCTCTTTCTCAACAATCTGCGCCAAAATTGCCGGATGACCCTTTCGTAAATACTTCTGTGCCTTCATAAGGGTAATGACGCTGGTGGTCATGCCGCTTCTCTCGCCTCGGACCGAAATGATCTCGCCGGAAGGGGTGGTAATATGGACTATCTTATCATGGCATATAATCTCCGCTCGGTTCTCGGATAACCAATCCATGCCGACAACGACATCGAAACTACTAAGCGTAAAAGGAATAAGGTCGATGTCAAAGACATGACCTGACAGTTTCAACTTACATCCCGCAAATATATGAGTTGTTATTATAGTTTTACCGTTAGCTAATTCAATAGGAAACTTAGCGTCTAACGGGGTTGGAGTAAGGTTTAAAAGTTGGCTAAAGGCCTTTGACACAAAACTCCTATCAGCTCCAGTGTCAAACAAAACAGAAGCAAAACAATCGTTTACGGGGAACTTACCAGACACCACATGCGGATCTCTGCGGGCTTGACCCGATCCAATCACAAACGCTCTTCCTTTGCCATTTCCTCCACCGTTACTGCCACTTCCATTGCCCCCATTGTTGTCATTATGTTTCAGCTTGGGGCAATCCTTCCGGAAATGGCCTTCCTGTCCACATTCAAAACATCCCTTAGTCGTCATCGGTGGCTTAGGAGCACCCTTCGCCGCAAGGTCTTCTCTACATTCCTTCGCTTGGTGACCTATCTTTCCGCATCTTTGACACTTGACACGGTCACACTGACCAACATGATGAAAGTTGCACCTGTTGCACTTTGGATATTTCCCAGCATATCCGCTCGAAACCTGCCCGCTACCGTTGTTGTTGTTGTTGTTGTTGTGATTCTGAGTGTTGAAACTCCGAGTAAATTCGGGCTTACGGTAGTGGTGTTGCGGTGGGAGGTTTGAGGATGAAGATCTGGTGTTGTCAAACTTTCTCTTCCCGCTGTTCGGGTTGCTGTTGTTGTTACTGTTGCTGACGTGGTCATTACTCGGGTTGTCACGGGCTTTAACAGTCGAACCCCTCGGTGGTAACGCACCCTGGGTCACAGCCTGATCCGTCAGTTTGTGAGCCAAACGGATCGCTTGTTGGATCGTGGCTGGTCTGGAAGACGTCACCATACCCTGAATCTGTGGTGCTAACCCATCAATGTACATCTCTATTCTCTTGCTCGGCGGATCCACCATCCGCGGACACATCACTGCCAACTCGTGCGAACGAGTAGTGTAGGCTTCAATCTCTGAACCCACCATTTTCAACGACCAAAACTCCGACTCTAACTTCGAAATTTCTTCCCTCGGACAGTACTCCTCTCGCATCATGTTTTTGAACTCCTCCCAGTTCATCGCGTTAGCCAGTTCTAATCCAAGGATCTGGACGTTCGAATTCCACCAAGTGAGGGCGGAATCCTCAAGTGTCCCAGCAGCGAATTTGACCCTACTGGCAGGGGGACAGTTACACATCTCAAAAGCCGACTCGGCCTTCTCAGCCCAACGCAGGAAGCCTATAGCTCCCTCAGTGCCCTTAAACGTACTGGGCTTGCAGTCTAAGTAGTTCTTGAAGGTACATGTTCCATTTGGACCCCCAGTTTGATTCTGAACGTGTGCGGCTAAAGCGGCCGCCACATGGTCATTCAGCAGAGTTTGGAGTTCAGCTGCAGTCATGCTGATGTTACCACGTCCGTGTCCAGCGTTTCTTCCAGCCATCTAGGTATTATCATCCCGAGATGTCGTCGCCTGAGGACACATCCGAGTGTGCCTCTGGCTCAGCCGGTTCTTCCTCCGGTTCCTCTTCGGGTTCCTCCTCGGGATCTTCCTCAGGTTTCTCCTCAGGCTCCTCTTCGGGATCTTCTTCATCATAACCTTCATTTGTTGATCACTAGCCCCTTGCATATCTTTCATTGCCGCTGCCATGCGGGCAATCTCCTCCTGAGTCTCGGTTCCGTCTTTAAACAGTCTGGAAACATTTTCTCTCGTGTAGCGCATGTAACCCACATCACGCTCCAAACAAGAAACGATAGCTGCGAGAACTCGCTCTACAGGTTCGGTTATAAGTGGTAGGGTGTTAGGGTAAGCAGGGTGGTTCGGGTGAGGCAATGGGGGAACTTGTTCACGGTAGACCATACGTCTGATCATGTTGGGGTACCACTCCCAGCTAACGTCGTTGTCATACTAGCCTCCGGATAGGCGGTACCTCTTCGGTGTAGGAGCTTCGAGTTCCGGGACTACACGGGGTGGCGAGGCAGTAGGTAACTGCGGTTCCTTCCCGTGAGCATGCGTCATCGAATCGGATGATGATGAGGGTGGCGTCGACATTTCTACAGGTAAGCCGTGTATATGCGCGCGTATGAGTGAAGGAGATAAGGAAATAAGATTTCAAGACTACACAAACCTATGCAGTGCGTATCATTATAACTAATGGGTCGTCGCGGTTATAGTCTAGTATGCATGCAGTTTCTAGTTCGCTATAACCAATGGCTCTGATACCAATCTGTCACACCCTCAAAATCCACTAACGGAGTTTTACCGTCAGAGGGTGTGAACTGGCAGGATCGGAATCATTAGTTATAACCAAACCAAAGAAAAACGTTTAAATGAAAGTAAGTGCGGAAGCGTAAAACCTTAATTCAAAAGTTGCGTCACGCAGGACGACTTAAAACCAAATGTAAATGTTAAAATTAAGTTTGCAGAGTAAAGATGTTTTCAATTAATGCATGCTCCTAAACCGCGCGCCCGCCTCGGCTACCTGAGAATAACATACTAAAAGTGTCAACACAAGGTTGGTGAGTTCACAAGTAAAATAAGATAAATCGTTTAGCGTTTTGCGTAACCTCGTTACGACGTTTAAATGTTGCGTAACCCCGTTACGACGTTTGAGTGAGTGTGTAACCACGTTACAGCGTTTAAGTGTTGCGTAACCCCGTTACGACGTTTGAGTGTGTAACCACGTTACAGCGTTTAAGTGTTGCGTAACCCCGTTACGACGTTTGAGTGTGTAACCACGTTACAGCGTTTAAGTGTTGCGTAACCCCGTTACGACGTTTGAGTGTGTAACCACGTTACAGCGTTTAAGTGTTGCGTAACCCCGTTACGACGTTTGAGTGTGTAACCTCGTTACAGCGTTTAAGTGTTTTGCATTACCAGATAGTGTTATGTCAAATTATATATCGATAGGTAGCTAATCTATACAACAAGTATCGCTAAGTGGTTCGCGACCGAAGCTGACTGTTTATCAAGTGCCCGTCACCAGGTCCTCCAGACCATGGTAAGTGTTAGCCAAAATTTACACCCACTCAACCTCCAGTTGAGCTTAGCGTCGGGTGGGGTTTGTCAAACCCAGTAGTACTACCCAAAAGTGACTCGCTATTCCAAATATTAACCGGTCCGATGTGTGGGACTTCAAATGTTATGTATGCCGCTTAGCCTTTACAAGTGATATATAATTTATAACAAAATCTTTCATATGCGTTTATCTCAGAAAATATGTTTATCGGAGTATGTTATCTCCCCCAAGTGAAAAACGTTTGAAAACAGTTTAAGAGTGGGGTAAGTGAACTCACTGTTTGCGAAGAATATCCGATCTAGATCACCAAGTGATGCGCGTCGTAGAAAACTCTCTAGCGTTCTAAAATAACAAAGAGATTTTCTAAGTATCGGAACGTTTAACGAGTCTCTAGACTCGGCACATAATACCTATGCACGTAACAGATTTCGTGTTTCGTTTGTGAATCGTGTGTGACTTAAACAAGTACAATTGTGATACGATACGTGGGTGAGCAATTACTTTCGTATCATGTATTAATAACATACTTATTAGCAATTATTCCCCATAAGGGCAATTTGGTCAATTCATGGCAATCAACTAGCAACTATTCCCCGCAAGGGTATTTTGGTCAAAATACAACAATTATATAAAAACTATCATATTTCATGCATTCCTATACAACTCAGCAGCTAGTTTCGTTATGACAGAATTTCTACTTGAAAGATTGCACTAGTTCACCGATTATAACGTCTCAATTAATTCACCAAAAATTACCACAGAAGCATACATATCTTAGGTTTCCAGAACATATTTTATCTTATTTTTATTCCATATAGATTGCTCATAATGATCAAAACACTACAGTAAACTCATATCAGTCAGATTCATGCGCAACAGAATGTTATTTGAAATTCCCGTTAAACGAAAAATCCAATAAATGCAAGACCACTTGGGTTTGGTTCCTAACTCAGTGAGTCAACTTCCAGAAGTGGAACCAACCCAATTGGTCTCGTAGTTCATGAGATATAATATTTACAACATAACCTAACAGCAGGTCTAACAGCTCAGCTTTGCATCACATTTTTGTAAAATCATAAAAGTATACTTCCACTTATCCAAAAATTACGAATTTATACTTTATAGAAACTAGACTCAACCTAGTTTACTGCAGTACCCACAATCTCAATCAATTTTCACGTTTACACTTCGTTACAGTCAGTTAAACATCGTATATATATTCTGTCCAGAATCTGTTCACATCAAAACTCAACATAATAACAATCTATGAACTATCATGCATCCATATAACCCTCTAGACACTATAACTACTATCCATGCATATCAATCACACCATACATACAAGATTAGGGTTTGTGTTCTAATTCAAATCAAGGACAACAATCAATCAAGCAACAACATCAATACTAGTTATCAATCATCATGAATTTAACAACCATCATGTTAACTCATACATACTCATGAAAATCGGCTGCCTAGGGTTTTTAATTAACCCATTAAACATCAAAATCAAACAACAAGAAGGTAAAGGATGATCAAATATACCTTCCTAGCACTTAGTTCTTCAATCAAAGGCTTGAATTGATGGTGTATATGTGTGTGAAAGTGGACGGCAGCCAAGAAGAGCAAGGGGAGGGCCGATTAGAGTTGTAGGTTTATAATAATAAGTTAGGGTTTAGTGTTAAGGTTATATTTATAGATAATCAAGTTACATTCTAGTCCCTAATCTTTCAAGTGTTACATCTCTAGCCTAAACTAATTAGTTCTTGTTTCTTGTTTAACATTCCACATAACAATCAAGTAACACACATATACCTAACACATAATAATCACATAATTAGTGTTTTGACGTTTGTCGTTTATTTATCAATCGCTTGCGTCAACTCGTTTGCGTTTCGGTGCAAATCCCGAAAGACTACACATGTAGTAAGTGTTAAGCGTCATTTAAACCCTAGTTTAAATGTAATGAAGTGTGCGTTATAGATTCAACGATCTTAAAGTTCGAATTTACGGAGTTGAGTTAACGAGGTTAACCTGAAATTGACGATCGTCACAACTAAAACTTGATAAACCGTAATTTTTTCGTTTCTTTTTCATGTTCTATTACGAAAACAATATATGAAATTGTTTAAAATTGCTAAAATTCATATATAAAACTCTAATATACTGGAAATCTATTAAGATTTCGATTATAGAGAAAACTGACTAAAGATTCTTCAAAGATGTTCATCATAAAATTTGAAGAATCGTCTTTATTTTGGATGAATCGCAGGGATAAAATATGTTGTTTTCAATTTTGATTGATTTTTATCTATTAAAAATTTTGAAACATGATATAGTTTTATAAATAAAAGATTTCAAGGTTTTAGATAACTATAATTAAATCATTTAAATTAGGAAACAAGAAAATCCATTAAATTCAAATTTCATCATTATCATAAATGAGAATGCTACGTTGGATGTGTGGGCACACAAGGTTAGACCGAATAAGAAACGTCGTGTTTCGGGAGAGATTAGGGATAGGGAACATAGCAGACAAGATAAGAGAGTGGAGATTGAGATGGTTTGGACATGTGAAGAGAAAACAAACGACGAGTCCTGTTAGATCCATATAAAACATTACTATAGAGGAGAGAAGGGGTAGAGGACGACCTAAATTGACTTGGGATGAGAGGATTAAGCATGATTTGATAGACCTAAATCTCTCCGAGGACATGGTTGAGGATAGGATTATTGGAGAGTAGAATTAAAGTTAAGGATTTTTAGGAAAAAAAGGAATACCTTAGGGCTTTTATTTACCTTATTTTAGTCACACACCATAATAATATTTTCTCTACATAAATAGTATTAATATTATTATTGTTATTATTATTATTATTATTATCATTATTATTATCATTATTATTATTATTACTACTACTGTTGAATTCTGATTTCCTTTGTATTGCTTCATACATATGTACTTTAGAGTTGAGGGTCTCTCTGGAAGCCACCTCTTTATCCATGTGGATAGAGGTACGGTGTGCCTACATCCACCCTCCCCAGACCCTACTTATAGCTATGCTATTGGTGGGATTTCACTGGGTATGATTGATTGATTTTTTGGGATTTAAAAATTAATTTATGGGTTAAAAATAGTTTATGGGTTAAGAATTTAAAAATAGCTTTCGGTTTTTTTTTCTAAAATGGTTTTGGTTTATCAAAATCCCGCAAACCTTATAAAACCCGAAAACTCTCATAATCCCGAAAACCCACTAAAATCAGGGCTCACTAAAATTTCCAAGAACTCATAATTCTCAAGAACTCAAAAGTCTTGATAATTAATTTCCCGAAAACTCTAATTTTCCATAAATTGTTCCTAATTAAATGTTTTGTAAACAATTTAATCATATAAAATTTTACAAAATATAAAAAAGCTTAATTTGAGTGAATTTTGATGTATCACTTCTGCCCACAGGTGATGTGTTACATTTACCATATCATTCAAGTCTAATTGAAGCTTTTGTTAGTTTTTGTATAACATGATACAAATGTCTCACTTATGTCTAAAGGTGATTTATTACATTTTTATCTAGCAAAACTAGCTCGTGCATAATCAAAATAATTGTCTCACTTCTGCCCAAAAGTGATGTGTTACAATTGTTTTGCATGCATACTTAAATAAATTTTAATTCTGCCCAAATGATATTTATTGTTTGTTTAAGTAGAACTTTTAATTATTTTCTATTAGTTTGATGTTGATAATAGACATATCACATCTTCAATAAAACATAATGATCATTCAGTAATCTAATGATCATAAATTTTAATCTGTATTATTTTAATATCCCATAACATCACTCACTATAATTTTCTTCTATAAATAATTATCTCATCCAAACCATCAACTACAATATTAAAACATAATATAATTTTTACATCATACCGAGTTTTAATAAGATTTAGTTATTCTCATTTTTAATTATCTATTAAGACATGATATGACTTTCCTACAACTCTTTCTAATAACAATCATTATATTGAAAACTATAGCATAAAAAATGGGATGAGTCAATCATAATGTCTCTGATCATAATGATAATCAATAACTTTGTAACATCATGAAATTTTTGGATCAAGAATGCCAAGTTTTCAAAATCCAAGGACTAAAATAAAAATTCTGTTTTTCGGTCCGATCGCGATACGCGATCACTTAAGACCCAACGTCATCGCGTATCGCGATGACGTGGTCTGACAACAAGACACGTACCCCTCCACGTGTCCCCACGTGGCATTGCGTCAGCCACGTGGCAAAACTACGTGGTGACTCATCAAGGCTAGTCGCGATACGCGACGGCCTTCTCTTGGACCATCGCGTATCGCGATGGCGACCCGGATCCAGCCTATAAATAGGGCCTCAAGCCCCTCATTTCACACTCACACCTTTCATCAACATTTTCCCTCTCTAGAAAGTATCTCACTCTACCTCATTTTGCGTGCCACCGACCAGACGCTCGTTTCCTCGATTTTCGTGCCAAAAACCCAACGTTATACCTCGTAAACCGTGCCAATCCCGATGTCACCTTGAAGTACGTGCTGCCCAAGACGACCTGACGTCCCGCCTAGAAGTGAGTGCCAACGAAGCTCGAAAACCGATGTACATTGAGTTGCGTGCTAAAGAAGTGTTGATCAAGAGATTCTCGAGAAACGTGAAAGTGACGAAGTGCTGTCCAATTGCCTAGAAAAATATAAGCCAACCAAGGTAGGGATAATGCTCGAATAAAATATCAATATACTATTAACAAGCTTAGACCCTAGTCGAGGGTATACTCGATATCTCGAGAAATAAATAAAAAAAATAAAACAAAAAAAAATATGAAATAAGAAATATGAAAGTAAAAGTAAAATTTTTGTTATTATTATTATTATTATTTAAGTTTCTTAGATAATAAGTAAAGAAATAAAGTATACGTTTCTTTTAGAAGAAGAAACGTAGTATTTAAGAAAATTAAACAAGTAAAACTAAAGGTTTAAACTTGTAAAAGAAAGAAAAGTATTTTAAACTAACGGTTCATAAGGTAAATATAATCGAGATAAAGATTATACAAAAGAGACTACATGTCTTATGTCACACCCCAACCTACGGCAGAACATGCCGGGCACGAATATTGTATCATAGCTCAGAAGACACTATGTAATTACACATGTCAATATCTAAATTATTCTTTCAATTAAACCATATATCAAAGCACAATCATACATTGTTCTCAAACAAACATTCAACATGATTAAACTTAAAATATATTAATGTTCTTCAAATCATCAAGCAACTTATGATATCATCTACTTCAACATTCTTGAAATCATCCAAGACAGCTACCTACGCCATGCGTGAAAATATATATTTGTCAACATAAAGTTGAGCAAGTAAACCATGGTTTTGAGTATATATAATAATAAAATGACAATTTCATGCGATAATCGTAAATCACTACAATTAGTGTAACAATAAATAAAAGTTGTCTTTTCAAACGAATCACATAGATAAGGGTTTACTTTGACGGCGTATGATCATATTAATGAGGATGAGGATGAGGTACCAACCAACATAAAATAAACACATAGTCACATTCAAACGTATCTACTAATCGAGCCATTTCAATTACGCATATAACGGAATCGTAGTGAAAACAATAATTTTGATTGAACGCATAACACCCCCAAAAACGTAAAACGGTAAAAAAAGGGGGGGGGTGTGAATTTACTTACCTTATAGAGTAGTATAAGTGAAGTTGTGACGGCAATAAAGTTAAATAACCAATGATTTAGCTCCTCGAGATACGTCGAAGATAGGCCCTATTTGTTACCGATAATATAAAAAATAGTTATAATCATATTGTATTACAAGACTTATGACGGATCTTGAATTTCGATGAGGTAATTGATATGTAATTAGTCTTATTATCATATTCATACGGTTGTTGTGATTATTAACATTATTATTATTATTATTATTATTATTAGTATTTAATTATCATTATTATTAATTATTTTTCTTATAAATAAAATAAATATTACTTCTTGATAAATAAGTAAAATATTATGTAATATATATACATTAACGAGGAGGTTTAAAAGAAAATTTGTTATGAACAATCTAAAATGGTTCGGTTTATCAAAGTATTGTTTATTTAATATTGTATTATATATAGTAAATGTAAAAATTTGATTAAAAAGATACTACTATAAAAACCAAGTTTCGTAAGACTTAGAGGTTCGGTTTTGACAAAATTAACATTTATTGCTTGATATTTATAAGTAATATTAAGTATAATATAGGAAAAGTAATTAAAAAAATAAAATACAGAAGCGGGTCCAGGGAGGCTCGAACCCGCACCTGGACCGGTTCCAGAGGACTAACCACACACGCACCAGCAATGGTTGGTGTGTTGATTTGTTAGAAACATCAGTTTACTTAAGTACAAGCAGTTAGCCACAAAACCCAATTTCAACCATAAACGCTAGAATCTAAATTGTCCAATCCGTTTAAGGTTAGTTGAAATTGATTTAGGGTTAATGTTTCTGGGTAAAACCGATTTCAAAGCATAGTTCAATTACCTATTATGGTGAAGGATTGAGGGTGAACTACGAGATGGGTTTCGCGGCTCAAGATTGAACACGAATCAGATCTTAACGGCCTTGTATACTGAAATTTGTTTAGGGGTTTAGGTCGCAATGCAGTAAGGATGGTGTGGTGTGATTTAATTGAATTATAAACGAGTTTATATAGTGTTTTAAGATTGATTTGGTCCGCGATTTGTTATTAATGAATTAACTGTCAATTGGTTAATCGTTTTCTATAATTAGGGTGTAGCGGGGACACGATTTAGGTAAGCTTGTGACTGTGTTATGTCAATTACGTGATTTGGTCCGTGAATTTCGGTTCAAGATATGGGGGGGAGGGTATGTCGGCGACGGGAGAGGGAGAATGAGGGGAAAAATATTTTGCTTATTTACCATTTGGTCCTTGATTTATGGTGTTGGATGCAAAGGTGAATTAGAGTTGGTTAAGGGTTATTTTTGTACAATCTTATAACTATAATCAATTATAAAAAGAAAATAAAGAAAAGTATTAAAAAATACGGAACCTTATTGATAAAATA
This sequence comes from Bidens hawaiensis, assembly GCF_021521415.1. Taxonomy (NCBI): domain Eukaryota; kingdom Viridiplantae; phylum Streptophyta; class Magnoliopsida; order Asterales; family Asteraceae; genus Bidens; species Bidens hawaiensis. Next base: position 1,452,694 of record NW_027491351.1, read on the forward strand.
CCCGAACCCAAAACCCGAGTCAGGTAAATATTACAAATACGAAATATTCAAAAACCCAAAATGTTACAGCATTCCCTACTTTTGGAAATTTCGTCCCGAAATTAGAGATTAAGCCGTAACGAAGAGGTGGGGTACTTAGTCATCATTTGGTCTTCACGCTCCCAAGTAAACTCAGGACCACAGTTAGATTCCCAATGAACTTTGACAAGCGGAATATGGCAACGCTTGGTTTCTTTGTCCATATGATCAACGATTTCAGCAGGCTTTTCGATAACGCGCATAGACTCATCAATTTGGACCTCGTCGAGGGGTATATGAAGATACTTTAAGGAGAACTCGATCGCCAACATTGAATTCGAGAGGTTTATGAAGCTTATCGGATTAGCTCTTTTGACGGCTACGAGCGGAATGAAGATTTTGAAGAATAAGAGCGATTCGATCGGAAGTTTCTTGAACAAGATCGGGACCGGTGATTTGAGATTCACCAACCTCATTCCAACAAAATCGGGGAACGGCATTTTTGGCCATAGAGAGCTTCAAAAGGTGCCATGCCAATACTAGTGTGAAAACTATTATTGTAGGAAAACTCTACAAGTGGTAAGTGAGTATCCCAATTTCCACCAAAATCTATGCAAGAGCGGAGCATATCTTCGAGAGTTTGAATTGTTCTCTCGGATTGACCATCGGTTTGCGGGTGATAAGCGGTGCTTAGATCAATACGGGTACCCAAGGCGGTTTGCAACGATTTTCAAAAATGAGAGGTAAACCAACCATCACGATCGGAAATGATGGTCAAAGGCGTTCCATGGTGGAAAATGATGTTCTTGACATAGATTCGGGCTAATTCCCTTACGGAGGACTTTTCTCGGAATGGTATGAGGTGAGCCGACTTGGTCAAACGATCGATAATCACCCAAATACTATCATTGCGGCTTTGAGTAGTGGGGAGTTTGGTAATGAAATCCATGGCTATGTCTTCCCATTTCCAAACGGGTATCGAAGGTTTCTCGAGCAAACCAAACGGCTTTTGATGCTCGGCTTAAATTTAGAGCAAGTGAGGCATTTAGAAACATAACTGCGATATCTTTCTTCATTCCCGGCAGCCAAAACATGGGACAAAGGTCGACATACATCTTATCCGCACCAGGATGAATAGCGTATCATGACTTATGAGTTTCATCAAGGATAAATATGTGAAGATCGTCACGATCAAGAACCTATAAGCGGTTCAAGTAATAGAGTAAACTGTCACGTTTGGTTTCAATTTGGTGTTCGGCGCCACACGACATCTCGTCGTATAAGTTACCTTAGGTGACGGAGACGTGTTGTGCGTCGAAAATGCGGTATTGAGGGTCGGATTGGATGGTGACACAGTTTGAGCAAAACGGATTTAATGTGACTCTTACGACTAGTCCCGAAATTAAGGAATACTATATCTACACCGTAAAAGACTTTTTTTACTTATGATTTAAAATAATATAGTACTTTGAATAGTTGAAATCTAAAACTAATCGTAATACGGAAGTAAAAACTTTAAAATCTAAAATTTATCATAACCCGGAACTTAAGGTAATAGAAATAACGCTACAAATGACAATCTGATAAGAACACTTATATATAGGATGTACCAGCAGTGTATCAACCATGTTCTTATCATCTCAACATTGGACTGTTATCCCAAACTACCATTGGTTCTAGGATTATGACACGCAATTGTATGTATTATGATTTCCATGCGAGGACTTGGGTAATTATGTATATATCCATAATTACTTAGGTCGTCGGATGGTCCGCATAATTCTCCCCATCGTGTGGGTTACTAAGCGTTTGAAAACATTATTTTGCGAAGGAACATAAGTTTTAAAATTTTTAACTATAAACTAGGAAAAAGTATTGAAGTTTGTAAAGCCCCGAACCCGGTAGCCCTACTTTAGCGTCGGATTTACTCATAAACACAGTTCTGCAAATCAGAGTTTATTAAAACTTTTTGCGGAATATAAAACATCAATCATTTGTTACAAAACATTAAATCTTTTCTTTGATATCATAACACAAAACTTTATATTTAAAACATCTTTTCTTCTTTCTTCAGATGCCAGCCGTTCAATCCATGCCATGTGCCATCCTCATGCTAACTCTATAATCAGCTCACCTGCATGCATACTAAAAGTCGGCTACGCTGAGTGAGTTCTAGTTAATCATACACTATACAATACACATAAACTTATATTCTTTCAGTCATACTTTCATACTTTCTTTACATACATAATCATACGTTTTAAAGAGCCTTTCACCCTATAACCTCACAGATATTATAAGGGTCTGGTCCCTAACATCACAGATATTATAAGGGTCTGGTCCCTAACATCACAGATATTATAAGGGTCTGGTCCCTAACATCACAGATATTATAAGGGTCTGGTCCCTAACATCACAGATATTATAAGGGTCTGGTCCCTAACATCACAGATATTATAAGGGTCTGGTCCCTAACATCACAGATATTATAAGGGTCTGGTCCCTAACATCACAGATATTATAAGGGTCTGGTCCCTAACATCACAGATATTATAAGGGTCTGGTCCCTAGTTCTCGAATATTAGTAGGGTTCGATTCCCTCTTCGTTACCATACAACCATACATCATACCTCGAGTATCATTAGGGCTCGGTACCCTTTTCGTAACCATACAACCATACAACCATCATTTCCTTCTTTTATTAACTTTATCACGTTCATACACATAAGCATACATATCATACTTACCTTATACATAGCGTTACAACCTCACAGTACGTGCAATATCCGAAGACCGTTCACGTACCATCAAGCAATCATTCATACATATCACATATATCACATATGGCATACACTTATCACTTAGGATAAATGTATTAACAACACATCGAGTATGCACACAGCCCCGAAAACATAACACGGAATGGGGCTAGAAACTCACCTGAACATGGTTACGTTCACCGTTAATCGTAATCCCTTTCTTCAGTTGTGCACGGCTGACTGTATAACAAGTATACGTATCAATCAACTATCACTACTCATATCATCTTTCTAGTCTTAACCACTACCCACAACGAACGGGGGTCCGGGGGCAGCGCCCCTGGCAGCGGGGTCTAGGGGCGGCAGCCCCTAGCAGGGTCCAAGGGGCAGAGCCCCTGGCTGGGGTCGAGCTGCCAGGTCAGCTTGGAAAAATTTTATTTCCATTAACTGTCTTAACACATTTTTCATTAGGTTTTTAATTTATTTTCTAATCGAACTTGACTCTAGGCGAAGTTAAACCTTAGGCGAACTTAGCTTTAGGCGAAGTTGTCATCAGGCGAACTTAGCTTTTAGGCGAAGTTGTCATCAGGCGAACTTAGCTTTTAGGCGAAGTTGTATTCAGGCGAACTTAGCTTTTTGGCGAAGTTGCCATCAGGCGAACTTAGCTTTTAGGCGAAGTTGTCATCAGGCGAACTTAGCTTTTAGGCGAAGTTGTCATCAGGCGAACTTAGCTTTGCAGGCGAAGTTCATCAGGCGAACTTAGCTTGCAGGCGAAGTTGTCGGCTGCAGCTACTGTTCGTCCTTAATCATCTTCGTTTCTTAACCTAATAACTCGATTTAGGTATCTACGGAATCGTCTGACCAGCGCCTACAAACCCCAACCATCAATTCGGCCTAACATCGATGTTTAAGGGGTGCGATTTATGCATCTAGGTTACGGGTTCTTTTATCAATCGATTATCCCATCAAATCTTAACCATTACGGTAAGTTTAGCTTTGTTGGATTCGTTTTTACCATACAAACTCAGATCTGTCATTTCTCAAATCAAACCGAACCTATACGAACGATTTCTAACTATAAACGTACCTTTAACGAGTCGAACTACAAACACGGTTAAGCCTTGATGTTGTTTTGGTCCGTCACGACGTTCCAGCACCAACAAGCTCGGGTTTTCGCCTTCGGATCTTGGTTCGGGTTATAAGATGGTGTTGTGTGTTTTGGTGGTGTATGGAATATTTGAGAATGAGGATTAAATGGTGATTACTGGCATTTATATTTAGGGATCATGGGCTTAAGCCCATGGACTCTCCTTCCTTCTTTCATAACCCAAGTCCATAACCCATATCCATTACCCAACACTAGCCCGACCCATACCAACTCCTACTCTATTTATTTATTTCCCGATAATCCGAGTAAACTTTCCCTCTATTATTAAGTAATACAATTAATATTATTTTGGAAATTTCGGGATGTTACAAGTTTCTAAGACATTATTTAAATATAAGTCCTTAAAGTTGTAAAGGAATAACTTATTAGTAGTCGATATTAATAAAATTGGTTATGATGATTGAGGATGATAAAATAAGCCAGATGCAGGCTTTAATAAGCAATCTACTTAAATAAAAGGAACTTTATTTATAAGATACACGATGGATCATTAGTTCAAACTGAAATAATTCGATGCCATAAACAGGCAGTACTAATTCATAACTGAGAAAAGACCAAAATAACTAAGATCGACTAAGGGACACAACACAAGTCTTCGGATTTCTTGAGTAGCTTAGCTGATGTTCCGTGAAGCACCATGAGAAATTGAATTTATAAAAGTTTGAGTAGTCGGGGTAGGTTATCTCGGAATAGCTTGAATAGGTTGGGCTCGCAGGGGTTGCGCAATTTGGGATTCCAATAGAGTATAATCGGTGAACTTGAGCTTGCGGGTATGGAATTTGGTAGGGTTGGGTTAGGTAATGAGGATCTTGATTGACTAAAGAAACTTGAAGGATGTGGGGTTAATAGGTTTGAACTTGATGAGCAAGGGCAAGTTGGGGACACATATTACAGAGATGATTTGGGTCTCCACAATGGTAACAAGTGCGGGTGTCAAGAACACCGGTGTGAGTATGAGTGGTAAGTTGTTGTGGGATGGCTCGTGCACTAGGCGAGGTACGGAAAAAGCTCGCAAAGTGGCCATAGTGATTGAAATTTGTGCATAGCTGGCACAGGGATTGAGCAGGGTGATGACGGGTGAGTACCGATGTACGGTTTCCTTTTTTGAATGCGATTCGGTTGTTGTCAAGGTTGAGGGTTGGTTTGATTAACAACATGATTTTGGCATTGCTTACGCTTGTTGTTGCGGTTGTTGTTAATTGAAGCAGATTTTGGTTCGGCTTTAACGTCAAAGGATGAGTCGGTTTTGGTCTTGTCGGGAACAAATGATGGAGTAGCACAATTAGAGTTGAGGCTCTGAAATCGTGTCACGATTGCTAGTATAGTAGCTGCAAGCTCTTTGGTGATCATAGCAGCCATAAGGCAGTCGCCCGAATCTGACAACGACGATGAAACGTTGGTTTTCTTAGTGAAGGTATCTTATAAGAACATAGAATGAAATGGGATGATGGTAGATACAAAAGGAGCATATCGGTGAATTTTGACGTAAAGTCTTCTCATTTAAGACACTAAGATTGGGGTGGGTTGGCGATGGATAGTATAGCTTAACGATTTTTACTTGTGTTTTCCAATGTTGATAGTGAGGATAAGCAGTGGGTAAATGAGTCAATATTTCCAAACATTAGCTTAACGCACAAGATTGGGTTTGATTGCTTTCAACATTTTGAATTGAAGTTACTATGCGAGTGACCATAGAAGAACAGTTGATTAATTTTGAGTACAAGGATTTTTTGCTTAAAACCCTTTTATGATTAATAATAACACGATTTTCAAGAAATGAGTTAATGAGTTGTGTAAACCACAAATGAACTATTAAGAAAAATTGAATTTGAAATGTGTTGAACTAGTGTTTATTCTTAACTTAAGGATAAGTTAGAATCTATATTGAGAATTAATCAGATAATTTTGATGAATGATTTTTATCAAAGTTTGATAAATTGATAAGTTTTAACAAATTTTAGAAATCTCAGGTTGAATACTTGAAAATAGTTCATGTGTGTGATACCATGAGTATAAGAAAGTCATTCGATTATTATATTATGCAATAATGTTGTTGATGTTTTAATAATATGATAAAATAAATAGATGTAAATCAACTCAATAATAGAGTGTAAATTGTTTGATTGACTCGTGATAGTCAAGTCTCAATAAATGGGGAATTTGTATCAAATTATGTGGATGAAAAATATTTCTAAGTGTAAGAATAGATCGAATCAATAAATCTTGAATCAAAAGTGATATAGTAAATAAATATTTGATGTAAACTGATACTCGAGTATTATAATAGTAGTTTGAGGTTGGTATTGTGTTTGAGGTTTAGAATTTCCAATGCCCATGAATATTTGATTATAGAAGTCTTATCATTTTGAACATTGAGAAAACATAACTTAAAATATAAATTCGTTGGTTAGGGCTTCATGAATCACTATGGGTCCTCCCAACAAAATGAAAAACATTAAAAACCCAAATAAAATCATTTAAAATCAAATTGAGGGGGTGTTGAGGTAGACGGTTGAAGTAGTTCAGGAATCACCACGTATTCAACCATCTATTCAACAAAACACAATACGGAAACCCGATTTTAGCCACGTATCACTATGAATTCGCTTTATAATTTAAGAGTGTGATCGTCACATGACCACATTTGATACAATGAGGGTAGTAGAAACATGAATGTTTGGTGTGATATGCTTTGGCTTAATAAGTTCCACACTCTTACCAAACATTTCAGGAAGGCAACCGGGTCTCACGGTTGATTGATATTTATACGCATTGCACTTCCTTAGGCTCACAAGCCTTGGTGTCAAGTGTTCGGTAAACAAGTGTGTCTCTCTTACAGTTTACTACATATTCATCACACGAATCTTCCTCAAGGAGATGGGAGTGAAAAGGCAAGACTTCTTAATGAATTTCCCATTTTTTTAAAATCGTTCTAAAGTTTTGAAAACAATTTTTGAGAGTGAGGCATAGCCTCGAATTAAGTGTGTGCTTTTGTGTACAATTGTATATCACACACAATTTAAATAATTCTAAGCCATGTAAAAAATTTAAACAAGTAGGGTGCACACGTATAGAAAACACGTATAGGGACCCTAAGCATGCTACTAGGTCATTACGTCTAACCACCTATCTTATAGCCTTCGGCTCTGATACCAATCTGTCTAACTCCCACCTACGGCGGAACATGCCGGGGCGCGACAATATTGTCTTATAGCTCAAAAGACACCATGTAATTAAACGTGTCAATATCTAAATTATTCTTTCAAATAAACCATACATCAAAGCACAATCATACATTGTTCTCAAACAAACATTCAACATGACTAAACTTAAAATATATTAATGTTCTTCAAATTATCGAGCAACCTATGGTATCATCTACTTCAACATTCTTGAAATCATCCAAGGCAGCTACCTGCGCCATGCGTGAAAATATATATATTTGTCAACATAAAGTTGAGCAAGTAAACCACGGTTTTGAGTATATATAATAATAAAATGACAATTCCATGCGATAATCGTAAATCACTACAATTAGTGTAGCAATAAATAAAAGTTGTCTTTTCAACCAAATCACATAGATTAGGGTTTACTCCGGCGGCGTATGATCATACTAATGAGGATGAGGATAAGATACCAACCAACATAAAATAAACACATAGTCACGTTCACACGGGTCAACTAATCGAGCCATTTCAATTACACATATAACGGAATCGTAGTGAAAACAATAATTTTGATTGAACGCATAACGCCCCCAAAAACGTAAAACGGTAAAAAAAAAAAAGGATGTGAATTTACTTACCTTATAGAGTAGGATAAGTGAAGTTGTGACGGCAATAACTTTAAATAACCAACGATTTAGCGTTAAATAACCAACGATTTAGCTCCTCAAGATACGTCGAAGAAAAGCCCTATTTGTTACCGATAATATAAAAATAGTTATAATCATATTGTATTACAAGACTTATGACGGATCTTGGATTTCGATGAGGTAATTAATATATTATTAGTCTTATTATCATATTCATACGGTTGTTGTAATTATTAACGTTATTATTATTACTATTATTATTATTGGTATTTAATTATCATTATTATTAATTCTTTTTTTTATAATAAAATAAATGTTACTTCTTGATAAATAAGTAAAATATTATGTAATATATATACATTAACGTGGAGGTTTAAAAGAAAATTTATTATGAACAATCTAAAATGGTTCGGTTTATCAAAGTTATGATTATTTAATATTGTATTATATATAGTAAATATAAAAATTTGATTAAATAGGTTTTAAAAAGACACAACTATAAAAACCGGGTTTCGTGAGGCTTAGAGGTTCGGTTTTGACTAAATTAACATTTATTACTTGATATTTATAAGTAATATAAAGTACAATAAAGGAAAAGTAATTAAAAAAAGTAAGATACTAAAACCGGGTCCAGGGAGGCTCGAACCCGTGCCTGGACCGGTTCCAGAGGACTAACCACACACGCACCAGCTATTGGGCTGGTGTGTTGATTTGTTAGAAACATCAGTTTGCTTAAGTATAAGCAGTTAGCCACAAAACCCAATTTCAACCATAAACCCTAGAATCTAAATTGTCCAATCCGTTTAAGGTTTGTTAAAATTGATTTAGGGTTAATGTTTTGTAACACCGTGAAAATTTCGAGTTCAAAATATCAAGTTTCTGAAGTTAATGGACCAAAACTGTCCAATTCCAAACCTTAGGGTTTAAAAAGAAAATTCTGGTTTCCTGAACCATCGCGATACGCGATGGATCAGAAGGGAAACCCATCGCGTATCGTGATGGGTTGTCTGTGCCACGTTTCCACACGTGGCACACCATCCGCACGTGGCCACACGTGTCACATCGTCAACACGTGGCACAACGTCTGCTACGTGGCAGATCTATATGGTAACGACGCAAGCCTACATCGCGATACACGACGGGCTAGCCAGAAGCTATCGTGTATCGCGATGCCTCTCCAGATTTTGCCTATAAATAGCAAGCTCGGGTGTTCACACTTCTCATCCCAAAATCAGCTATTCTCTCTCTCTAACATCTCTCTAGAATTCCACAATCATACCCCCGATTCACCTCGTAAAGCGTGTCCATAATACTCGATCTCCATTCCCGATTCCTCAATATTCGTGCCACTTACCATCGACGTTTCAATCAAGAAGGTGTTACCATCCTGACGTCCCGACGACTCGCCTCGTGAAGTGTGCCGGTGTGAGAATAAGTGTTGGTGCCTAGTTTTGCGTGCCAAAGTGAAGTGTTGATCAAGAAAGTGGTGAAAAGGGTAAAAGGCGTCGAAGCGCTGCTCGATCGTCTAGAGTTATTATAAGCCAACCAAGGTAGGCATAATGGCTAATAAAATATTATAAAAGGCTTAAATCCTAAGTCGAGGTTATACTCGATACCTCTATAAATAAAAATATAACAAAGAAAAGTAAAGAAAGAAATTATGAATTTTATATATATATATGTGTGTGTGTAATTATATATATGTGATGATTCTTTGTTATAAATATTATTTAAGTAATAAATAACTATTCTTAAATAATAAAGAAAAGAAAAGAATACGTTTCTTAGAGAAGAAGAAATGTAGGGTTTTATGAAAATAAACTAAAGGTTTATAATGTAAATTAAAAGAAAAACTTTTAATTTAAGAATACTTTTAAAACTAAAGGTTTTAAAGTAAAGAAAAGAGATTTGAAATAAAGGTTCCCATAATCGAGGTAAAGATTATAAAAGACTAAAGTTTTTAATCCGGATTGTATATCCGACTAACAAAAGGTTATACTCGTACTATAGGTGTGAGATAGCAACGGGAAAGACCCTCAGATGGTGTTTGAAGCCGATCCAAATCAAAAAGGTGAATATGCCCCAAACTTTACAAACTTGTTTTCAAACGAATCAAATGTGTTATGTGAAAAGATTTACATGAGACTACGTGTCTCTAAAAACTTTTATGAACAAGAGTATAAACCTTGCCCTCAGGCTATAGTATACGTTTGTCTGGATCCTTACATATGTGGTAAATGCGGTTGGCACATCGCACCACACTTGGTTATAGTCACGCTCGTCTGCGGGGAGTAATGACCATGTGTATACGTATGGTACCCAAGTAATGTTGAACGATGCGGTGTTTGCTGGGGTGCTTTGTGTAGAGACTTGAGTTTATAAATTGTATTGTTTTATAGCTTGATTATTCCTAAGCCATGATGGGTCGGACCCAAGTTATGTCTCGAGGGGTAATCAAGTAAAATAAAATATTTTAGCGTCAGCATATTCACCAGCGTTCGTTGCTGGCGTATTTTCTTAACATTTTGCAGGTGACTAAAGTTAGGGCTTGGAAATGATGAAGTGCTCTAGATATCCGATGGCTCAGATCTTTTTTCTAAATATTTAAATGTTAAAATTGGTGATTTTTAATTAAACAAGTAATCTTTTGTTAAAACTTAAAAACAGGTATTTTATAATCCCGTCTTTTATTGTAAATATTATATTTTAAATCCATAAGTTTTAAAAGACTTCCACTTTAATATGAAACTCTGATTTATTTACAATTGTGGTACCAACTGTTGGTCATACGCCCAAGCCTAAGATGAGGGTGTGACAGGTTGGTATCAGAGCCATCGATCTTAGCGAATTAGGTATTACAAGATAATACCTAAGCTTCGATCCAAGAATAGGAAAAATATTTGCATTACTTGTTTTATTTGAATGGGGATAAGATAGGCTGGTAACCTTTTATTTCCCTCCTCATTTTAAACCACCCAAATTATATGTCTTTCAAGAAGATGATGGATAACTATGTACGTGAAGCAAAGAAGGCTGGAATTACCGAACCCTTACCCAAGGATAACATGAGCGAGGACTATTATGAAGCTTTCTTCAACCATGACCAATACATTGACTGAACCAAGCCAATATATTTCCCTAGAACCGAGCACTGCCCAATCAACCTACCTGATAGTCCGCTAATGCCAAGAAGTGATCCTCCAAGACATTCAAGCTACCACCCGTCAAGCACACCCATGTACTACCCATCCGAAGTCCCGACGTATCACCCTTCCGAGATTCCAACATATCAATAATCCGAGATCCCGCCATACTACCCATCTGGTGGTCCAACATACCTACCACCAAAACCTCACCCATCGTATCATTTCCTCTCCAACCGACCAATCAAGGAGGAACCTATGTCCGACTCATCCGATTGGATGCAATGCCATTCTGACCAACGAAGATGGCACACCGGAACTTCTGCCTTTGACTCTGTTGACTCCCGCCCCAACAACTATGAAGGACCATCTTGCAAGCCTAAGATCAGAGTCATGATGCCATACGAAAGTTTTCTCATGCCCTCAATAGTGAAGGAAACTGCTCAACTTATGGAAGAGGAGGACCCTGAGGAAGAAGAGGATCAGGAAGAAGAATACAAAAAGGACCCTGAAGAAGAGTACCCAGAAAACCCCAATAAAGTGACAACACCAATGGAGAAACCGTTCTTTCCCCAGAATCCAAGTTATGGCTATGTAGATCCGTATATGCAATATCTCAAGGAACTCAAATTGTCATCAAGTTTTCCACCTTTTCAAAGGCACAATTCCGACGGAGGAAGAGCAAGCTATTGAAATACAAGAACAAAATTTAGCTGCTGAAGCCTTTTTCCATTACTCCTCTGATGTGACTTCATCTCCGTATCCAGATCCGAAGAACCATTATGACATAGTGATGATGGTCTACCGCGACCCACCTCCGAGATACGGATACCCAAATGAGATCCCACAATCACAAGAAGAGCATTTGGACTGAGCCTTGCATGAGACTGATGACCTTAGGAAGAAGATATCGGTGGATGAGAAGAAGAAGAAGAAGATAGGAGACAAGCTTCTTCGGAAATGTAATAAGTTGACCAAAGTAGTGAAGAAGTACCTGAAAGATTGAGGACTCATGAGGAGAACCAAATAGGGATGTTAATGAGATGTTGTTGTAATATATGTGTTTGCTGTGGTATGTTGTAATCGTGTGATGTAATAAAGGGCGCTGAAACGTCCTAAGTGATAAGGATAGGAATATATATATATATATATATATATAGAAAAGAGTTCAAATAAAAAATAATTGTTTTGTGAGAAGTGTGAGAAGAACTTTAGGAATATATATATATATATATATATATATATATATATATATATATAGAAAAGAGTTCAAATAAAAAATAATTGTTTTGTGAGAAGTGTGAGAAGAACTTTAAAATAAAACAAACCACTTAAATATGACACTATACAATGTAAATATGAAACAATACAATTATTTAGAAACTACCAATCTCAACCACTAGATCATAAAACCAATGGCCTAGATCTATTCTTATTATTCTCACAAAAATATTGTTTTTTACATTAACCCTACCCTATATATATATATATAGGATTGATTTCTTTTGAGAACCGGTTTGAGTTTTAAGAACTCGAAAGAACTCAACTTAACAACTTTTTTTTTCAAATTTTTTTACACATGTGTAATACGTAAGTGTAAGTAATGTACAAAAAATTACAGTATTTTTTTACCCACCGAATCGACTTATTACACATGTGTAACTAACATTTAAACTTGTGTAATCATCAAATATACTTATTCTCTCTCCTGATTAATTTTTTAATCAGATTTATTCTCAGCCACATCTTCCATACTCATTTAATTAAATGTGTGGTCCATATTGAGTTTTCAAAGTTATAACAACTCAAGAGGTTCTCAATTTATCCCTCCCCTATATATATATATATATATATATATATATATATATATATATATATATATATATATATATATATATATATCGGATGACGATATATATAAGTATGTGTGTTGTAATGTTGTATCCATGTTAATGATGAAAACGTGTATTTTAAAGAAAAGAAATTTGTTAAAATTCAGTTAAAGAAACATTGAAAAACAAAGAAAATGTCTCCACAAAGTAACAACGTCGAAGCTTCTCGAAAGGAAGCTGATAAGAGAAAGAAAAAGGAAAAGATCACGAAAAAGAACAAGAAGATAAAATTCCCGACAAATACATGAATCAAATTCAACAAATGATTAAAGATGTAGTTAGGGAAGAATCTATAGCTAGATCTCATTCTAGGCAATCTAAACATTTCCATTCTGTCGAACCTTCCCGTAAGTCCTTTAAGTCTCGACCGAAACCATCCCATGTTGAAGAAAGTGTTCATGAGTCGAATGTTGGAGATGGTGTTAGACAAGAGGTTAGGAAGTTGAAGATAAGTGGTTGTTCATTCAAGTATTTCAAATACTTTGGACCTAAAGAATTTCATGGCGACAAAGGCGCCGTTGCTACTGTAAGATGGACTGAAGAAATGAAGTCAATCGTAATTATAAGCAGGTGCTCCGATCAAGAGAAAAATTTAATACTCTGCCCAAATGTTCAAGGGCGAAGCGTTAGAACGGTGGAACGCATTGATTATGAGTAGAGGAAGACAAGTGATGTATAATCTTTCGTATGAAGAATTTAAAGAACTGTTAATGACGAAATTATTTCCGATGCATGAGACCGACCAAATCCAAACTAAATTTCTCAATCATAAGGTCGTGGGAACTAACCTCCGAGAATATAATACTAAGTTCCACGAGTACTGTCGCCTTGTTCCCCAACTGGTTAACCCTGAGTCCTGCAAAGTAACACGCTATATATGGGGATTGCCGCCAGAAATCCACGACATGGTGAGGTCTCATCTTCCTTAAACTGCCGATTCCGCGATGGAATTGGCTGGTTACTTGATGGGCTGTATGATCCGCAATAAAGAGTAGGACAAAAAGGTCGTAACGTCTCACGACCCAAGGAAAGGAGGAAATGCCCGCTTCAAGGGCAAACGTGTTGACCAACACAAGTCAGGATTTAATTACAACCCTCACAGGGGTCGATGCCACTTCGCTCCGTCTTCTACACCAACTGTTTGTGAATCATGTAATAGACCTGGCCACGCAACGGCCGACTGTTGGAAAAAGAAGATGACTTGTTATAATTGCAAGGAAATGGGGCATTTATGCTTCGAGTGCCCCAAGAACAAACCCGCGACTGGTGGTGCGGGTGGAAGTGGTCAAGCCAAGAAGGGCAATGCAAGAGTCTTCGTCCTTGACACTAAAAAGGCCGCTGACATGCCGGAAACCATCACCGGTACGTTTCTAGTCAACGACACCTATGCTAGAGTTTTGTTTGATTCGGGTGCTAATGTGCTTAAAACAGTCAATTAAATATTAACTAAACTAAACAAGTAATAAAAACTAGACTTAAGACTCAACTACACAAAACACCGGCAAGTGAACCGGTTAATTGTACTAAAGCTAAGTAAGTTCGGAATATCGAACCCACATGACTCTATAAATTACATTAATTAACTAATTAGACTCGACATATGACACGACTATTTATTATTAATGTTTAAAGGGGGGTTTTAAACTAAGATTAAACTAAGAAAGTAAGTAAACAAACAAACTAGAAAACAAGCAATTAAACACGAGATCAAAACCAATCAGAGAAGGAATCTGCCTAGGTAAGAATCCCATGCATCAACAATCATCAAGCAATGGACAACTAATATGATATGGAAACTGATTTCTAAATATATTCATCTAACAAACCCTAAAGGACCCTTGACCGAATCAAACGAAATCCCAAGAAAAGTTATTAGATTATTAAGCAATCAGTTATATTGATTTCCTTACAGTTATCAAATAGGGTTAATTAATAGTATCTAAAGCAAGTAATCTCACGAAACACTAAACCCTAGATAACTTGATAAGCTAAACACGACATCATGAACAAGGATCAACACAATAAGAAAGAATATTGTCACTAATCTATCCTAGCATGCGATTGACCAAGACACATGAACAACTCCTCACCTTACAACTATTGGAATTTAGTAGTACATTTAAAACCCTAACCAACTATCAACTAGCTTCTATGATCTAATAGGCCCATTCAATCACAATAATCAAAACACCAAGTAATGATTAAACATAAACCCTAAATCTAAAGAACACAATCAAGAGATAAAAGATCTATGTGAAGTTAAAATTAACAATCAATCAAGATAATAAACATTTATATGCATCATGAAAGCAAAATCAAGTCTTTTACTATTAAAATAACGAAACCATAATCAAAACATTAGTCCAAAGCAAGAATCAAATCAACACATGTTCATCAAACCTAGGTAGACATGAAGTCTAGCCTAGAATCATTATTAAAAACAATCCTAAACAAGCAAAACAAAAGAGATTCATGATAAATAACAAGAACGAAGAAAGTAGAGCGATAAAACCCTTAAGACTCCTTTCTTGATCGATTGAATGAAAGCTCCTTGATCTCCAATATAATCAACCTTCAAAGAACCTTCAAACTCTTGGTTTTTCTCTCCAAACTCGGCTGCCAAAGCTTGTTTTTCCGTTTAAGTTTATAATAATATATATGTACGACGAGTTGGGCCTTAAAACTTGCAAAAATGAGTGAACAGTGAGCCCTAGGCGCCGCGCGACCGGGCCTTGCCACCCCCGTCGCGCGGCGCGGCGTGGCCTACGGGGAGGATCCGGATTTTCTTGTTATTTGTTGCTTGTTTATGTTGGATCTCTTCCTTGACTCTCAAGCAACGATAAGTAACTTCTAGAACTTCTTTTCTTGGCTTACAAATCATCATCCACATGAAAACAAATCCAAACGCTAAGTGGAGCAATCATGTAATCAATAACGAGCAAAACGAACTTAAACTTCGCATGAAAAGATAGAAAGAATTAAGTTTAACATGCAAGACACCAAAAGATATAAAACACGTAAACATATAATAAACTTGACTCAAAACCTAAATTAATAAAAGATGAACTAAACACGAACTAAACCGAACTTGAAACATTAAAGAAACACAACTTTACAAGGGATTCGAGATGTATAAATATATGTATATCAAATATCCCCACACTTATTCTATTTTCGTCCCTGAAAAAGTCTTATGCAGTTGGATCAGAATCGGAAAATACAGTCTTAAAAACATATAAGTTAATTTTTAAAGCTTAGAAGAACGCAAAAACCGCGATCACCGATATTGTTGTCCACTTAAACCCATGCCTTAATCTTTACCGGGACAAATAAGACCCGACAATTAGTACTCAGTGGTTTACACAATTAAAACCCGCTTATTTTCAGATTTTACCGGACCAGACCACCCCAACTTGACTTAAACCTCAAAATTAGCAGAATTTAAACTTTTGTTGCTCTATTTCTTTTTTCATAAATAGTTAAGACGATCAAGGGTATTGTTTATCCACCTAAGCTTAAGCATCAAAGTCTACCAAGCAGCCATTAGATACGATTAAGGTTCAATAAATTAATAGCTAGTATTTTCCACAACATGACATACCCCCGTTATCAAGCAACACCCCGAACCCATCACCATAGGTGAGTATGCAAAATTTCATCTGTAGGGCTTACATGTAGCGTGTCCCTTGTGGTCCATTTCTTAATGGTAATGAGACGCGAGCAAGGTGACCCCACATGGCTAACAGCGTGGATGATCAAGTCTGTAGTGAATTTGTACTTTTGTACTTTTTGTGATCATGTTTATAGATTTATAAGGGTTTGCTCTTTTTGGCTTTAATTTAAATATCCACAACCCCACTTAGGAATTGTGAATACCCAGATGAATAAATTGCATACAGACCCATGGTCTCCGGACCCAAAACATCCCATCAATACAAGATTTAAGGTTATAAAACCATACGCCAATGAGGTGTAAAACACTAAACTAGCAGTTTTAAGTTTTATATCACAGGCTACATGGCATACTTTAACGTTAAACCTACCCAAGCATCATATGATAACGTATTCAAATTTAAAACTTTTATAATATTTCCACTTTTCATACCAATAATTGAGGCTTGAGTATGACCCCGACCTTTCATTACTTATCTTACACGGACAAAACGCTTTACCCACAAAAGATTCCGTTTTAACCATTTTATCAAACTGCCCTTTCATTTTCAAGGCTGAGCCTACCGACACATCCCAAGTTAAGTGTGTTTTCTTTTGTTTATCTCATTTTATTATTAGTTTGAAAAAACCTATTTCCCGATAAATATCATCATCTCCTACTTTAACGCAAAAAAACTAAATTCAAGGGACATTTTTAAAACATTTTTCAATTTTTTTTAAATTTAAACTATGACTCAAATATCATATTCCCACACTTATATGTTGCATTGTCCTCAGTGCAAGGATAAGGGCGACTTAAATAAAAATAAAATTAAAATAAAGTCGGACTGCAAAAACTAAAAATCTAAAAATTATAAAAACAAAATAAAAGGTTAATATGCTAGATAATGGAAAAGACTTAGCTGGTAATATGCGCATGAATTTTGATGCTAGAGTCTTCTTCCATGAATGCCCTTAAACTACGACGTGCTCAACAAATGGTAACTCCTTCTCTCTCACACGAACGCAAGCGGCAAAACAAAACAAACATATCTAATAATGTATCTTATCAAAATGATAGATATTAAGCAATTAAAGTATTTTACCAACCCAACAAATAAATCATGAATAATTAGCAGCAAATAAATAAATAAAAAGTATACGGCTCGGCTTCTCCATCCCCACACTTGTCTTTTTCAATGAATTTTCCTTGGGGATCGTCTCTCTAGCTCATACAATTTCTCTTTTACCTAGCAAAAACTTAAAACACAAAACAAAGTCGAACTAATTAGTGACTCAAAGAAAATAAAAATAAAATGAAAGAAATTATACAAACTCTACACTTGAGTTTTCACTCAAGAACCCATGCTATGCGAATCACGTGGCGGACCGAGTGGAGCTTCCTCCACCTCGGTAGAACTCCGATGCCCTCGAGGATACCGAATCACGATCAGACCGTCCATCAACCTTTGTCTTCTTCTTTTTAACACCAGGAACCTTCTCAAACTTTCGCTTACCACCACTCGTTTCTCCAACACACTTCACCATTTCCCAAGAACTTGAAACCTCTGGTTCCTTCCCCACACTTAAAATCACAGAATGGGGACAATCAAGACTGGGATCCATGCCCGAGATAAATGATTCTATCGAGTAAACTGGGTGACATGGATCAATGAGACCGTCTTGACCACTCGGATGTCTCAAGGACTTAGCCAAATAGGTGGCACTATCATCACCGGCTCTAAGAGTGATCTTACCTTCAAACACGTCAGTGATTGCCCTAGCAGTACGTAAGAATGCACGACCTAAAATAATAGGAACTCTCTCGTCGGCCTCCATATCTAAAACAACAAAATCAGCGGATAAAACCAAATTATCTACCTTAACGAGCAAATTCTCTACGACACCCCTCGGATACTTAACGGAACGATCGGCTAAAGACAACGTCATACGAGTGGGGGTGAGCTCTCCTAGGTCTAGTTTTTCATACAAAGAATATGGCATAAGGTTTATACTAGCTCCTAGATCGGCCAATGCTTGACACGTCGTATCACTTCCGAAAAGACATGGAATGGTAAAAACACCGGGGTCGGGTAATTTCTCCGGAACTTTATTGAGAACTACTGCAGAACACTCTCCATTTAGCGGTACAGTTGACAGCTCCTCCAACTTATCCTTTCTTTTAAGAAGGTCTTTCAAAAATTTGGTGTACTTAGGCATATGCTGAAGGACTTCTACGAATGGAAGGTTGACATTCAATTGGCTAAATATATTAAGAAAATGCCCGTAATCTTTCGTATACCTTTGATTCTTTAGACGAGCGAGATACGGGACATAGGCTAGGTCAATGGTGTGTGGTGGTGGCCGGACTCCAACCGGCTTCTTATCGGTGTTTTTCTTAACTTGCGGCTCTATGATTGGTGTTGTATTTTGAGACTTACCTGGAGCCTCTACCTCTATCTCCTCATCTATCAACTCATCATCCTTATCTTCCTTAATTTCTCTACTAACTACCTCCGGCCCAAAAACCTTACCACTACGAGTGGAGATGGCTTTCAATTGAGCAGCCGGATTAGTTTGAGGGATACCCGAAAACTGACTTGGGGGCCTTTCTTCTAAACGACGAGCAATATCACCAACAGTCCTTTGAATATCGAGAATAGAAGATTGTTGATTCTTGAAGAGCAAATCGTGTTCGGTAAACTTTTTCTGTGTAACTTGATCTCTTTCCAAGATTAGCTTCACCATCTCTTCCAAACGCCCAATTCCACCATTCGAATCCTGCACATTATTTTGAACATTAGTACCATCGGTGTTATTATTATTATAATACTGACCTTGCCCTTGATTATAATAGTTTTGAAATCCGGGTGGTGCACCCGACGGACGCCAATTAGCATTATTCTGATTCGGGTTCTTGTAAGTGTTCCCATTCTGACTGTTGTTGTAATTATTGGGAAACCTAGTTTGACCAGCAACAAAATCGACCTGTTGATTCATCACCGGGCATTCCAACTTACCATGTCCTCCCCTACAAAACTAACACCTGTCCACCTTGGCCTTAAGTTCCTTCACCTCTCGGGTTAGTGATTCCAAAGCAGCAGCCACACTAGTATCCAGATTAACCTGGTGTACACATCGAGCAGACGAGGATGTACTTCTGACGGGAATGGAATTCCCGCAATGTGGCTCATTGGCAAGGTCCGATTGAGCGAAGCTCTTAAACATTTCGTTACACTCGGTGACATTTTTCCTCGCCAGTAAACTTCCTCCCGCGGCCGTGTCGAACCGAACTTGGGTTTCGTAGTTCAACCCATTGTAAAATTTCTCCACGAGAGCCCATGGTGTGAGACCATTCTGTGAGCAACGGTCTAGCATGTTCTGAACATGCTCCCAAGCATGACAATATTTCTCCCCCGGCTCCATGTGAAATGAGTGAATCTGATCGAGAAGAATAGCCACTTTAGCCGGTGGGAAGTATCTCTTGATAAATGCAGAACGTAGTGCTTCCCAAGTGGTGAACGTGCCAGGTGGCTACGTGTCAAGCCAATTAGCTGCTTTACCTGCAAGTGAAAACGGAAACAAATGTAAGAAAATAGCATCTTCGGTAGCACCTTGTAAATTAAAAGTTTTAAGAACGCGGTAAAGTCGGTTAATGTGAGCAGGTGCATCCTCGTCATCACGCCCCGTGAACTGATTAGTTTGAACGATGTTGTTCATGAAGTATGACGGAAACTGCCACGAGTTGGGATTGTTGATTGCAGGAACGATGATGCATGACTGGTTTCCAGTTAAACCATCGAAGGCTTGAGCATCAATTGTTCTGTCGTCGGCCATTTGATCTTGATTTCTTGGAGTGAACTGGGTGGTGACGAATTTGGTGTAGACGCAGGTTCTGACGGTTGTTTCTCTGCTGACGAGCTTGCCTCGGTCTTCAATGGAGAGAAATCCAGATAATCTAACGATGGTCCTTGCGAACGAAGATATGGCATAAACCTTAAAGACGCAACAGACCAAGTGAGTAGACTCGAATACTTAAATAATAAAAATAATAAAAATAAACTAAAACATAAATTAGACTCCTATGACTCAAACGAAAATAAACAAATAGCACGAATGTAGCAAATAAGTCCAATTAGAACTAAATAACGCAATTGCCAAGAGTCCCCGGCAACGGCGCCAAGAACTTGATGTGCTTAAAACAGTCAATTAAATATTAACTAATGTGAGGCCCCATTACCGGTGCCTCACTTTATCGTTGGATTTACTCATAAACACAGTTCTAAATATCATAGTTAATTAAAACTTTACGCGGAATATAAAACTTCAACCAATATATTACATATTCATCATTCCTTGTCTTAACAAACATTCATAGTTATTTAATTTCAAACATAGTCTTTAAAACATCATAACATTTCCTTGAGATGCCAGTGTCTTCAATTCCATGCCATGTGTCTTCATCAAGCGAGCTGCCTCATTCTACTCACCTGCGTGCATACTAAAAGTCAGCTACGCTGAGTGAGTTCTAGTTAATCAGGTAACATACATTACATCCATATACATAACATGTATCCGAAGACACATACTTTCGTCTTTTCTTACATACTCATTTACATACTTACGTACATACTTTCATTGCTACATATACCTTTAAAGAGCATTCTACCCTGTAGCATTCGCCGATATTATTAGGGTCGGTTCCCTGCATTCGCCGATATTATTAGGGTCGGTTCCCTGCATTCGCCGATACTATCAGGGTCGGTTACCTTCATTCTCCGATACTATTAAGGTCGGTTCCCTACATTCGTACTACTATAACATACATGTCCTTTACATACGTTCCTTGACAATACGTGCAATCTCCGAAGAGAGTTCACGTACCATTAACATATCGTACATACACTATTCATACATCATATGCATTCATACATACATCGTTCTTACATCATACATATCAATCATACCTTTAACTTCTGTTGGTGCATAATGTCAGTAGTTCAGTATCTAGTGTTTTGTATGTGTCTGTAATCGTGTTAGATTGGTTTTAGATATGGTGTCACACAAGTTCGCCTGATGTAAGCGAACTTGTAGACAAGCGAAGTTAAGACAACTTCGCCTAGTCTGTTAGGCAAAGTTGTCGTGGCCTATATATGCCTAACTTCGGCTTGTTTAGAAAAGGAGTTTTGGGCAGAACGTGTAAGTGATATTCGAGATCACGTGTTGAAGTGTTGCAATACAAACGTGTTTATTAGTATTGTAACATGTGTTTGTGTATCGTCTCAACGTATTATATATCTTACGCTCGTATCGTATTACGTGGGGATTCCGCACCCTCGTGTTACGAGATATTCCTATGTAGATCCGGCTGGGAACCTACAATTGGTATCAGAGCATTTGCTCGTGATTGTGTGGTTCGGGACTATCACACTGGTGTTAGGACTGTTCCGTTTGACTATTCGCGGAACGAGTTTACGTTGAAATACCTAGTTTTTGTGTCTTGCCCATCTCCCATCATCAAATACAACCCAATACACCTTCGCATATCTCGCAATACATTCAATTAAAACCTGCAAAAACTCGTGTTCATCAGGCGAAGTTGCCGTCATCGTTTGTAGGGTTTAAGTGAACTTATAAGGTTTAGGCGAAGTTACAGAGAAGGCGAAGTTACAAAGAAGGCGAATGTACAGAGAAGGCGAAGTTAAGGTTCAGCGAAGTTAAGGTTCAGTGAAGTTAAGTACAGCGAAGTTAGGAAGCAAGCAAAGTTAAGCCAAGCGAAGTTAAGCACAACTTCGCCATCTGATCACTGTTCAAAAATAAAAAAAATAATAATAATATACTTTCTTTGTATTTCGAGTCGTATTTCTTTCAACTATGACTTCAATAAACATTACTGAACTGGTAAAAATGGAGGTTGAAGCCGGTTCAGCAACCAAAGCTCCAAAAATGCTTAAGGGTACCGATTTCGTTGCATGGAAAGATCGGTTTGAACAGTATGTGAAGTATCAAGACGCTAAGATGTGGGTTGGCATTCAAGATGGATACATTCCACCAACATCCTTGTTTGAAGGTCGTGATCAAATTAAGAAGTACAGTAAGATGGAAGAGGAGGAAAAGAAAATGTATGAGGCAGAGAGTAAAGCTCATGCAGCAATAACCATGGATCTTCCACAAGAGATTCTTCATACCTTCAAGAAGTACAAAACTGCTAGAGAGCTATGGGAAGCACTAGAAAATAGATATGAAGGTAATGTGGGGATACGTGCTTCCAAGACAAAGCTACTAAAAACCCAATTCTCTGTATTCAAGTATTTGAAAAATGAATCACTTGACGATATCATCACCAGATATTATCACTTGATGACCGAACTTAGTAATTACTCCATTGAATACAAGGAAGAAGAGATAGTAGAGAAACTCCTTGATGCTCTTCCACCGAAATGGGAAATGTACACGGTTTTGATGAGAGAGGATAAAGACTTTGCCAATATTGATTTGGAAACAGCAGTGAATAAGTTACAAAATTTTGAACTTAACATGGTTCGGAAGGAGACACCAACTGATCAGGTTCGGGATCCGGGAATGTATGGTGCGAAAGTCACTCCAAGTTCAAGTTCAAAATCTAAATCCTCTGCCTACTACTCAAAGGGAGAATCAAACTCAAACTCAACTCATGATGGTCATGTGATTCTCAATATGGAAGGCGACGTATTTTTCGTAGCTGGAGGCAGTAATCCTTCAAAACCTCAAGCCACAACTGGAAATTTCTCGTCAAATGTTCCGAGTTACAACTACTCACAGATGCCTATGAGTGTTAAATCAACTGAACAGCAGGTTGCTCTTTATGCATCGTTCATTGCATCCTATGAGAACTACATCAAAGGTAAAATAGTCGACCCTGCAACGTTGGATGAAGACTATGATCAGATCGATGCTGATTATTTGGAAGAGATGGACCTACAGTGGCAGGTGGCTATGATAGTAAGAAGGGTAAAGAGATTCATGAAGAAAACGGGCAGGAAGTTCGTTGGAGAAAGACCAGGGTTTGATAAATCAAAGGTTCGATGTTACAACTGTCAACAGAATGGTCACTTTTCTAAGGAGTGTACAAATGAGGGAGTCGAAGGAAGTCAGAACAGGCCTGCACAACAGAATGGGGGTGGTAGTGAGAATAGGGCTATGGTATCCAGACAGAATGGTGGATACAACTGGAATATACACGTTGAGGAAGTGTTCGAACAGGCTAATTTGGTAAACATCGAAACTGGAGGAAGTGAGAAGGAGACGGGAGAAAATCAAGCATATATGGCAGAAGTGAACGATCAGCTCTCTGAGGTAAGTTCTTAACTTCATTGTATGCAATGTGAAAATCTGTCTGAACAATTAAAAACAGTAACTGATCAGTTTGGTAGTTTGGACGCACAATTTAAAACGTTAAAAGAAGATCATCACTATACTAAAACTAGAGAAAACAGTTACTCGGTAAAAATAAAAGCTAGTGAAAAAGATATCAGAAGTCTAAAAGCCAATCTAGCTGATAAAATACAAGTAATTGATCTTAGTTATGAAGTATTAGAAGAAAAAACCAAACTAATTGCTGAAAAAGATAAACAGATAGCTGATTACCAGGTAAAAGTGGTGGAACTAAACAGAAAAATTGAACAGTTTAGAAATTCATCAGCTATGCTTGATCACATCATAAGTGTTCAACGTTCCCCAGTTAACAAAGGGGGAATTGGATTTTCTGAAGTTCCACCACCGTATAACAATAATTATACCTATAATCCTAGTGATCAGCAATCTGCTAATGTTGAGATTAATCAGACAGTTCCAGTCAAAATTTCGACTGAAGAACCTGAAGTCAAAAAGAGCGAAACGAGTAAGTCAACTTCTAAGGTTGAGATTTCTGTCCCTAGCTCTGTCTCATCAAATTTGGACCAGTCATCCGAATCGAGTGAGATAAAAGAAAAGGTAGTGTTACTAAAACGTGGGGAGGAATATAAGCCTAAATCTGATGAAAAGAAACATTCCCTAAATCCGTTTGTCCCCCCATATGTTCGATAAACGGGTAGTAATGCAACCTCGACATCTGCAACTACTGTTGAGACAAAAGTTGAAAACAGAAGTTGTTTCAGTTGCAATCAAGTAGGACACCTTATTGCAGATTGTTCCCTAAACCAGAGAAACCTTAGAGGTATGAGGCCTCCGAAAACGCAGAATAAAACAAAGAGTAATTATTATACTGGTAAGAATGCGAAATCACAAAATTTCAGACATTGGTCTAATCCAAGATTTCAAAGAAATCGGTCTCATTTTTCCCCAGTTAACTACCAAACCAACAATTATAATTCAGTTAATTCACTAAGGTTTGGATGGCCTCATAGTCAATCCTCAAGAAGGTTTCCTTTCAGAACTTACAGAAATCATCCTCAAACTGATTTTGGGCAACCAAAGTACTGGATGCCGGTCAACATATTTAATCGACCCAAGACCAGTAGGTCTTGGATCCCCAGATTTTAATCTTTTTCTTTAATTGTGCAGGAACAGTCGAAAAGAGCTATAAACAATTTGTGGGTAGTTGACAGTGGCTGTTCCCGACACATGACTGGTAACAAGAATTTGTTACATGACTGGAAATCTGTTCAAGGAGGAAGGGTTAGTTTCGCTGGAGAGAGTGGAGGTAGAATCACTGGTATTGGAACTGTGACAAATGGAAAAATGAAGTTAGAGAAGGTGAATTTTGTTGAAGAATTGAAGCATAACCTGTTGAGTGTATCTCAGATTTGTGACAAAGAATATACGGTGCACATTACTAAAAACGAGGCAATCGTCCTTTATCCTGGTTTCAAGATACCAGAGGCATGGGTGGTTATGAGAGCTCCAAGAGAAAAGAACATGTATGTAATGGATATGAGGTCAAATGAGATGATAACAGAAGAATCATGTCTTCTGTCAAAGGCAACTGAGTCTGTGTCAGAGTTATGGCATCGAAGAATGGGTCATATACATCTTCGCAAAATGAATTACATTGTAAAGAATGGGCTGGTGCTTGGTGTTCCCTTAAAGAATTTTAACTTTGAAGATCAATGCTTATCGTGCAAGAAGGGAAAGCAACACAAAAAACCTCATCACTCCAAGAAGGTTAACTCAATTATCAGCACCCTAGACCTACTTCACATGAATCTCTTTGGTCCCGTGAATGTAAAGAGTCTAGGTGGAACGTCATACTGCTTGGTTGTAACCGATGATTACTCTCGATACTCTTGGGTATACTTTCTGAAGGCAAAAGATGAGACGGTTCAGTTGGTAATTAACTTGATTACCAAGGTTGAAAATATTGTTGGGAGAAAGGTTAAGTACATCAGGAGTGATAATGGTACAGAGTTCAAGAACTACCAGATGGAGATGTTCTGCTTACCAAAAGGGATAGACCATCAGTACAGCGCCCTGTATACTCCGCAACAAAATGGGGTGGCTGAGAGGAAGAATAGAACGCTAATTGAAGGAGCCAGAACCATGCTGGCTGATTCTAAACTTCCCGTGGTGTTCTGGGCTGAAGCTGTTGCCACAGCCTGTTATATCCTTAATCGTGTTTCAACTGTTAAAAGATTAAATAAAACTTGTTATGAACTCATGCATGGTAGAAAGCCAAACTTGAATGGTCTCGAACCTTTCGGGTCCCCATGTACGATATTAAAGACAAACTCAAAATTTGATGAGAAAGCCGACGAAGGTATTTTAGTCGGATATGTTGTTGGGACACCCAACAGAAGAGTCTTTAATTTATCGAACAGCAAGGTTGAGGTGGTATGTAACACTGACATCATGAATTACAAATCACCAAAACCTAGCATGGGACCCGCTGAAGATTTTGACTATGATAAACTGTTCAAATCTTTTAATATACCTTACTTGGATTTTGCAGAAGTTGATGAGAAAATTGCTTCACAGATTCTGTATGACGAGGAAGAAAATTTTGTGCAACGTCCGCGATACGACGAAAGTCAACCTTCCTCGTCAAGTGCCGTTGATACTCCTGCTGCCTCTATCGAAGAAGAATTCTACAACCCATTTTTCTCTCAACATCAATCATCCACTGATGAACTCTCTTCGAATTTAGAAAACAATCTGGAAGTTGGTCCGATTCAGACTACTGCAATTCACAAAAATCATCTTTTGGAGAACGTGATAGGTAATCTGTCTGACGGTGTTCAAACAAGAAGAAGTTTGGATGAACACAAATGTGTTTACGCAAGCATTAAAAACACGGGTATCATAAATGAATGCTTGTACACCTGCTTCATCAGCCAGATTGAACCGAAGAACTATCAAATGGCTCTAAAGGATAGCTCGTGGGTCGGAGCCATGCAAGAAGAGTTAGCACAGTTCGAGAAGATGAAAGTATGGAAATTAGTTGAAAAACCAAAGAATGTAAATGCTATTGGTACAAAGTGGGTTTTTAAATGTAAGAGAGATGAGAAAGGGATAATCATACGGAACAAGGCAAGGCTGGTAGTACAAGGGTTTAATCAGCAAGAACGAATCGACTACAACGAAGTGTTTGCTCCTGTGGCAAGATTGGAGGCAATTCGACTATTTTTGGCATTTTCTGCTCACAAAGAGATGAAAGTGTTCCAGTTAGATGTGAAAAGAGCCTTTTTAAATGGTAAAGTCGATGAGGTGGTGTATGTTGAACAACCTCCGGGTTTCCCTGACCCAGATTTTCCTGATCATGTGTACAAACTGAGTAAAGCTTTATATGGGCTACATCAGGCCCCTCGTACCTGGTACGCAACATTGTCCGATTACTTGCTTGAGAATGGGTTCGAAAGAGGAAAGATCGATAGCACGTTGTTTGTCAAGAGAAAAGGGGGAGATCTTCTACTAGTTCAAGTCTATGTGGACGACATCATTTTTGCTGCATCAAAAGTCGCCATGTGTCAGGAATTTGAAGCAGTCATGAAAAAGAGGTTTGAAATGAGCGCCATGGGGGAATTAACTTTCTTTTTGGGATTGCAGGTTGATAAGAAGAAAGATGGGATGTTTATTCATAAAACAAAATATGTCCATGATGTGCTCAAACGCTTCAAGATGGAAGATAGCACCACATTTGATACTCCAGTTTTCGTCAACCACAAACTGGGTGCTGATTCTGACAGTGATGAAGACGTGGATCCCACCCAATATCGAGCAATCATAGGTTCTTTAATGCATTTAACTGCATCTAGACCTGATATTATGTTTGTAGTTTGTCTTTGTGCTCGTTTTCAGGCAAGCCCGAAGGAATCTCACATGAAGGAAGTGAAGCGAATATTGTGGTATCTCAAAGGCAAGCCTAAGTTGGGATTGTGGTACACGAAATGGGGAGAACTGAATTTGGTAGCTTACACAGATTCTGACTATGGTGGTTGCAATCAGAACAGGAAGTCAACAACCGGTGGATGTCAGTTTCTGGGAGGAAGATTGGTGTCGTGGCAGTGCAAAAAGCAGACCTCAGTAGCCATTTCCACCTGTGAAGCAGAGTACATGGCAGCATCGAACTGCTGCTCCCAGGTTCTTTGGATACAACAGCAATTGCGCGATTACGGTCTGAATTTCACTCAAACTCCTATTTGTATTGATAACACTGCTGCAATCTCAGTAACTAACAATCCCGTCAAACACAGCAAAACTAAACATATTGACATTCGTCATCATTTTATACGGGATTGTGCTGAGAAGAAATTAATTGTGCTAGAAAAGGTTGATTCGTTGGATAATTTCGCCGACCTTTTTACTAAAGCGTTTGACTGATCCCGTTTTCAAAATCTGGTTGAGCTAAATGGGATGATCAATCCCGAGTAACCTTGTTTTTCGTTTTTATTTAAAAAAAATCACTACCGCTTAGAATTATGTCGGTTGCTTCAGTTTGAAGGACACATCCTCGGATATGTTTGGCCCTTACTTCTACTAGTAGATTATGAGGATAGCCATTAACCAGATGAATAAAAGTGACCGGGGCGGTTTATGATGGGTTTTTATTCTTTCGCTGAAAAATAGTCGTTCATACTTAGTTAGAAGGACACATACCCGTATGTGGTCGGTCCAGCTGATCCATTGGATCTTCAGGATAGCCGTTTACCTGAAGACTTTGACTTGATCGGGGCGATTGAATTTAACATTTTTAAAGGGAGATGATATAATTTTTCAAGTCTATAACTTCGTAAGAAGTTTCTATACAATGTTTAAAAGAAAATTGATCCAACCTTGGAAAGTGATAGTAAAACTATTTCTGTGTGCCTAACTGGTGAAGTTATTAGGCCTAAAAGACTCTAGAACAGCCATTGTATGTTATGGTAGCTTTTATGGTGCGTAAAAGTATAAATGATACAAACTAAATCTCCTCGATTTAATGTGGAGAATCATTCTGAGTTGTGCATGTCTCCATATACATCTTTCCGAATGATAGGCAGAAAAGTGATTACCCTGTCATACACGAGCCCGTGAGTGTTCTGATTCCCGAGAAGATGGTGTGTTAAGTACCTGCAGTGATCCAGATTCGGGACTTGCAGTCGTCTACTATTTGAAGCTGTATTAATATCTTTATTTGAAAAAAATGTTGTTAAGCCTTTTTGAAGCTTATGTTATTTCAAATATCAACCAAGAGGCAAGAAAGAGAATGGGAAGAAGACTCTAAAGATCGATATGTACTTACTGTTTAATCAGACACTACGGGTCGAGGTCAATTCGGGGTGACTTGGGGAAAGCCAAATACGCTTTGAAAATAGATAGGAGGCATCACAATCTCTCATGTGATGTCCATCTAAATTTTGAGCTTAATTGAACCTAATCCGTATCACAGAAGCGATGAAAACCATACTAAGTTTTATACCTGCTTACAACCTGTTTCTTTATGTCATAGTACCGCTGAACATGGATCTATGTGACAGTCACTTAATTAGTATGATTCCAATTCGGATCTTTTCTAAAACATGCAGGTTCTCGTCAAGACTGAAATTTGATCCCTTTTATTTACTTACTACAATTTTCACACGCATATTTTGTTTTATGGTTTAAAACTTGGTCACCTGGTTATTTGATCGTAAAGTTTAAATCTTTAACGGAGGATTTTAAAAGACAGTTGCACTTTGATCAAATTTATAAGGTCCTGTTTTGTAAATTAAGCTAGGCGAACTTGTGTTAAGGTAAAGAGGCGAAGTTGTACATGCTTGGTGTTAAGTGAAAGAAAATGAAAAATCACAAGTACTCCCGAGCACATCCTTGCTACCGAGCACACTTTTGCTCCCGAGCATGCTTGGTGTTATGTGAAAGAAAATGAAAAAAGCACTAAGTAATTCGAGCACACTTTGTTTCCGAGCACTAAGTAATCCGAGCACACTTTACTTCCGAGCACACTTTGTGCTAGTTGAAAATTGAAAAATCACAAGTGTTTTGATTTCTAGGTACACTTTGTGCTAGGAAAGTGCTTCTGGGTACACTTTGTGCTAGTTAAAAATTGAAAAATACAAGTGTTTTGCTTAACGAGTAGACTTTACTTCCGAGCACATTTTGTTTTCTAAGTACACTTTGTTTTCCGAGCACACTTTGCTTCCGAGTACACTTTAGGCGAACTTGTAAAGAGGCGAAGTTGACCATGGTTGACCTTGAGCGAAGTTAATGATAATCTGTTGACCAGCGAAGTTGTCACAGGGGCGAAGTTAAGGTTAACTTCGCCCTTGCATTTTCAAACCTATATAAGGGTCAACCTGGTCAAACCCTCGGCGAACTTATATACACTCCTAACCCTCGGCGAACTTATATACACTCCTAACCCTCGGCGTACTTAATCCTTGAATCCGTATTATCTGTTTCCAATCCGTGTTAAAGGTGTGTAGGCTCGGTATTACATGTAATCATACTAATGGTGATAATCAAGGGCCGTGGTGATTCGATGTGTGACATTGTTTATGCTAACTTTTAAACAATTGATAAACCAATCTATTTCTAATGTGTTCTTAACTCAGTAAATCGTCTAGATCTCCATAGTAACATCTTTTCTTGTTTTCAATCACAAATTCACCAAACAACCCAGGATCGGACCTCTGTACTCGCCGTTTCAGATTCAGACGAAGTTAGGCTTAGGCGAAGTTGTTCTCAGCTTCGCCTTATGCATAACTTCGCCTGCTCATGTTTAATTAATTAATTAGCCTGGTTGTTCTCAGGCGAAGTTAGGGTTAAGGCGAAGTTGCACTCAATTTCGCCATATGGTTAACTTCGCCTGCACATAAGATGTTATCATAACTTCGCTCATTGTAACTGGAGAAGTTATGATCTGCTTTGTCGATGTTTTAACTTAGACCGTTTGTTGTGCAGATATGGCTGCTGTAGCATGAGCTGGTAGTGCTGGTGGTGACGAAGGTGGTGACAACAACCGACAGTTCTTTCCAGGTCACAACATGTACATTACTTTGGATCCGGATGCTAGTTGTATCGACGATTATCGCGAGATCATCTCCTTCCTAGTTCGCTCACGTATTTTTTACACTATTACTACAACTCTCCCCATTTCTCTTCCGAATATTGAAGATCTCTGGCGAACGGTAGAATATGACTGTAGAGTTGAGCCTCCGGATATGCGCGCCATAGTGAACAATAAGGAGGTGCAGTTCTCAGCAGATTAGATCAGAGTCGCTTTGCAGTTCGGGACTAAAACTAGAGATGATCCTACAGATTTTTCAACTCCATTCAGAGATGGTGCATTTTTACGCATGGGCTATTCGGGTCCATTGGGTGACACTCAAAGGCGAAAGGGGTTTTTATTGGATCAGTGGCGTTTTCTGATGCACGTGATGATTGTGTGCATGTCGGGTCGTAAAGCTGGTACTGACGGTATGGGGGCAACGATGCAATCTGCTATGACGGCCCTGACTTACAACAAGCCCTACAGCTTCAGTCAGATGGTGTTTTATGAAATCGATCGTCAGAGACGCGCGGTCGCTCGTGAAAGATTCTTAATGTACCCAAGATTTTTACAGATAATTTTGAATCATGTAGCACCTACGCTACCTCAACGACGTCCCATCCGTTATGTTGAGAGTGTAAGTAAGAGGATCTTTGCGCAATGTAGGTCGTCAAGCGCACGTAGCAAACCAGAGCTTCGTCCGCGGCACACTCCATTGTTTGGTTATTTGGTGAACCCTGCTTATATTGCTCCTCGTGGAGATGAATTTCGGGACCCGGCACCGCAACAGGCTAATGTTCCTCAACCACCACCTGTGGTACAGCAAGCTTTGCCTGCTGATCCTGTTGCAGCTCCAGAGGAACAGGTGGATCTTGAAGCTGCTTTTGGTGGCCAAGGGTTCTTTGATATGGAGCAGATTGATCCAGCTGCAGAGGTTCAAGCACCAGAAGCTGAGGCATCTGGTGTGAATGTTTCAATAGTAGCTACGTCTGTAGCAGATTCTGAGAGAACCGACTCTGACTCCTCCCCTGACGATATCGCTGAAGCACGACAGATTCTGGTCACACAAGAAAGAATACATGGTAAGAGAAAGAAAGACTCAGATGACAGTGAATCTGACTTCGAGGAGGAGTTAGACCAGTTGATACGTCGATCAAAGAGGGCCAGAACTGGTGAGGATTCGGGAGCTGGTGAAAGCTCAAGGGTGGTTCGTTTCTCTCCACCCTCGTTATCTGGTATGACCATGGTTCCGGCTTCGATGACTGTAACAGTACCGATCACCTCCAGTGTTCCCGTGGTGACATCATCATCATTTGGTATTCCACCAACCACGTTTCAGTTTTCGGCTCCGGAGATAGTTTCCTTGCCACCTCCTACTCTTACTCCCTCGGAGGTTGTTGCAAGATTTGTTGAGTCGACGTTGGTAGCTACTGCGGGGTTATCTGTTACATTACCACCCACGGTTACTGTTCAGCCTGCTTCTGATACTCCAGTCAGTCTGGGAATACCTCCACCTTATGCTCAAGACGTTTCTCACATGCGGTTCGATTTTGATGCTACCTTGTCTGATTCTGAAAGGATAGCGGCTCTTGAAAGGGTGGTTGCTGAACAATCGAGAATAAATCTAATCCAGACACAAGCTATCCAGTGCCTTGTAGCAGAAAATCAAATCCAATCGTCCCTCCTTGTTGAACACGGTAAACTTTTTGATGCTCTAAAGCAGTTCTTAGCATCTCAGGGGGAGACGAGCTGCAAGGGCGATGAGTTGAGAACAAAGAAGAGACATGATAGAGACGATGATCCCAATGCATCTGAAGGTGCAGGTGGTGAGTTGCCAAGAACTGAACAAACTCTTGGGACTTCCACATCTCAGGGGGAGTCAACTGGTACGGCAGGTAGATCAGGTGGTGAAGATGTTGTGGTTATGGATGATGAGGAAACGTTGGGTGATGATGATGTGGGTGATGACGATGTGTTACCTGTTGAAGAGATTGAAAAGATAGGTGAACAGATTGTGATTGATAGTGAGATTGAAGAGGGTGAGATTGTGGATGACAGTGTAGAACATGATATTCCAGGCGTTGACAAAGTAAATGTAAGTCAAGATATGTATGTGTTAGATGAGTCTGAGTGGGAAGAGCAGCCGAGATGGAAAGAAGGATACGCTCAGTGGTTTGTAAAGACAAAGAAGCCAGCGGTTCCAACCATGTTCAAGAAAAGTTACAATATCAAAGGGTATGCTGAGTCGAAGAAGGGTATTATTTGCTGGTTATATGATGAGCAGTTGAGGTTATTTGTGATTAAACGCTTTGATGGTATTCAGTATTTTAAGAGGATGTTGAGATCTCTCAATACCTTGCCTGAGTGTGAGGTGAAGGATTTGGCAAAATTAGGGTTGATTAATAGAAGTGATGATAATATGGCCAGAATAATTGGGAAGATTGTGTGGAAAGAAAGTGTGAAAGAGAAGAAGTTTGAATTGTTAAAGCCGCAGAAAGGGAAGATGGTTGAAGATAAGGAAAGAGGAATGCGAGCTGATGGTAAACCTTGGATGGTAATGAAATATAAACCAATTCGGTGTTTAAAAGAAGTGCCGATTAAGATAATGCCTAAGGATGTCTTAAAGAATCTCAAGTGGTGGTACGTTGATAGTCAAACAGCTGAAGCGGTTATGGAAGATGAAGACGAACAAGAGATTCTGAGAGTGTATGATCCCATGCACTTGGTAAATTTGTCTCAAGCTGACTTGCAGGTGCTAAACGATAAGAAGATATTCTATATTCCTGCATGGAAAGATGAAGCCAAGAAGTACCAGAGAGTGGTCTCTGTGTGTGTCAGACAAAGCCTAGTCTGTTAGGCGAAGTTGTCGAGGCCTATATATACCTAACTTCGGCTTGTTTAGAAAAGTAGTTTTGGGCAGAACGTGTAAGTGATATTCGAGATCACGTGTTGAAGTGTTGCAATACAAACGTGTTTATTAGTATTGTAACGTGTGTTTGTGTATCGTCTCAACGTATTATATATCTTACGCTCGTATCGTATTACGTGGGGATTCCGCACCCTCGTGTTACGAGATATTCCTGAGTAGATTCGGCTGGGAACCTACAACTACTACTTGACGGCGCATGCAATATCCGAAGATCGTTCACGCACCGTTAAGCAATCATCATACATAAATCATACAAGGTGTAAACTTACCACCTAAGGTAAGTGTATTAACTATCACATCGAGTATGCACACAGCCCCGAAAATATAACAAGGAAGTGGGGCTAGAAACTAACCTCAATGCGGTTGTGTTCACCATTTACGGTTATTCCCTTCTTGAGATGTGCCTGACTAACTGTATAATAATTATACGTATCAATAAACTATCACTACACATATCGTCTTTCTACTTTAATTATTACCGTCAACGAACGGGGTCCGGGGGCAGCGCCCCTGGCAGCGGGGTTCTAGGGGCGGCAGCCCCTAGCGGGGTCCAATGGGCAGAGCCCCTGGCTGGGGTTAAATAATTTTCATTAACTGTCTTAACACATTTTCCATTAAGATTTTGAACAATTAAATAATTTGCTACTTAAAAGTCCAAGGGCTTCTTTATAATTAAATCATTCTATTCTAAGTCCAGGGACTGTTCTTGTCATTCTGTCAAACTCCTAGTTCGTTACCTATCCTTAACGAACTGACTTGTCATGACGAACTGGTTATTTTAACGAATTGAACCCTTCTAACAAACTGGACCCTTAACGAATCAGTCCATAGCGAACCAGTCTATGTAACGAATTGAACCTTTCAATTCGTAATCTTTTAACTATAGCGAATCAAGGGTAATTCACTGTCTTTTCCCCTTAACGAACTGAAGTTAGTTCGTTATGTTTCCTTAGGTGAATCAGCTAGAGAATCACTTTAATTCGTTAGTTATTCCTTAGCGAACTAGGGTTAGGTCGGGAATGTCAGAACATTCCCTGACAACCTCGTATTAACTTTTCCGGCGGCGCCGCCGGAGGGCCGCCGGAAAACCACTAATTCGCCGGAAAAACGAGTTTTAACTCGTTTTTTTCACCGTTTTTCGTCCCGTTCGATCCAGATCTGAGCTAGGGTGACCCCTAAGCTCATCTTA
Organism: Bidens hawaiensis; assembly: GCF_021521415.1. NCBI lineage: Eukaryota > Viridiplantae > Streptophyta > Magnoliopsida > Asterales > Asteraceae > Bidens > Bidens hawaiensis. The sequence continues at coordinate 1,487,697 of NW_027491351.1, forward strand.
GGTTCGATTTATACCCGATTCCACCCGGATCTCGTGACTTAAACGGTTTAACGATGTCGGCTCGTCGTTTCGTGACCATATCTAACGGATTTAAGCTTATACAACATAATACTATCATACCTTGGGTCGGGATCGGTTTTCTCTTCTATTTTTCGGCTAGAGATAGAGACTAGAGAGAGAGAGCTTAAGTGTGTGTTTTGGTGGTGTAAGGGATATGTGTAAATGAGGGAATTAATGGTGATTATGGTTTATATATTTAGGGATCATGGGATTAAACCCATGGTCTTTCCTTCTTTCGTTCATACCCAAGTCCACAACCCATATCCATTTAACCCAACACTAGCCCAACTATTAATAACCCATACTTTCATTTATTAACCGAAACCCGAAAAACGGGATGTTACAACTAAACTAAACAAGTAATAAAAACTAGACTTAAGACTCAACTACACAAAACACCGGCAAGTGAACCGGTCAATTGTACTAAAGCTAAGTAAGTCCGGAATATCGAACCCACATGACTCTATAAATTACGTTAATTAACTAATTAGACTCAACTTATGACACGACTATTTATTATTAATGTTTAAAGGGGGATTTTAAACTAAGAAAGTAAATAAACAAATAAACTAGAAATCAAGCAATTAAACACGAGATCAAAACCAATCAGAGAAGGAATCTGCCTAGGTAAGAATCCCATGCATCAACAATCATCAAGCAATGGACAACTAATATGATATGGAAACTGATTTCTAAATATATTCATCTAACAAACCCTAAAGGACCCTTGACCGAATCAAACGAAATCCCAAAGAAAAGTTATTAGATTTTTAAGCAATCAGTTATATTAAATTCCTTACAGTTATCAAATAGGGTTAATTAATAGTATCTAAAGCAAGTAATCTCACGAAACACTAAACCCTAGATAACTTGATAAGCTAAACACGACATCATGAACAAGGATCAACACAATAAGAAAGAATTTTGTCACTAATCTATCCTAGCATGCGATTGACCAAGACACATGAACAACTCCTCACCTTACAGCTATTGGAATTTAGTAGTACATTTAAAACCCTAACCAACTATCAACTAGCTTCTATGATCTAATAGGCCCATTCAATCACAATAATCAAAACACCAAGTAATGATTAAACAAAACCCTAAATCTAAATAACACAATCAAGAGATAAAAGATCTATGTGAAGCTAAATTAACAATCAATCAAGATAATAAACATTCATATGAATCATGAAAGCAAAATCAAGTCTTTTACTATTAAAATAACGAAACCATAATCAAAACATTTGTTTGATCCCGTATTACCAATCAATAACAATTACAACTAACAGATCTCAGATCTGTGTATATAAGATTAATACGAGTAAGGATCTAGCTCATGATTAACATCAATTCAGTGTTATAAATATGTGTATATATTATCAATAAGTTATCAGTATAGTGTATTAAGGTGAAGCTTGAGAGAGATCTGGACAGCAAAACTTCCCAAAACCTTTTTCAAAACTTACATTAAAGTGAACAGTAGTTCACTATATATAGAAGGCGACCTGGTTCGCTAACATCCCCTAGCGAACCAGCTTCTCCTTCGTTACATAATTTAACATAACGAACCAACCCCTGATTCGTTAACATCCCCTAACGAATCAGGAGGGAATACATTATAATTTCTTAGTTCGCTAACATCCCTAGCGAACTAGACTTAACCTTAACGAACTAGTTAATAATAAACATTAAATATTACATTAATTAATAAATAAACATTAACGATAAATACAAAGACTCCAGACGCAAAACCGTGCACTAACAACATAGTCCAAAGCAAGAATCAAATCAACACATGTTCATCAAACCTAGGGATGGCAAAAATCCCCGAATCCGACGGGGAAACCCGAAAACCGGCTTATTTCGGGTCGGGTCGGGTTTTGTTTTTTCGGTTTCGGGTCGGGTTTCGGAGATTGTTTCGGGGATTGTTTCGGGTTCGGGTTCGGGTTTGGGTTCAGGTACCCCCGCCCCGACCCGCCCCGATATAATATATAAATATAAATATAAATAATATATATATATATATATATTAAAAACCTAAACCTACATCCAGACATCCACTCATCCTTTGTATTACGTTTGACCCAAATGTAGTAGAAATAGAAGTAGTTTGTATACCAATTTGTATTAAAATTGGGGTTGTTAAAAGGATTTAGGGTTAACAAGCACTCACACAGTCACACTTGCTTCTTCATCAACATCATATTTCATCGATAACTCCTGGTATGTAAATTGCGACTATTTGATGTTCTCTCTGTCCTGCATTTGATTTTGTTGTTGAAGATGCGTTTAGTTGGAACGATATTTGTGTTTAATTGGAATTATAATTGTTAAAAGCGTATCAGATTTGTTTAAAACCGTAACCATTTTTAATATATAATTGGAATGATATTCGTTATTCTAGTAGTTGTGAATTTTAATGTGAATTTGCTGCTGTGAGTTAGATCTGAAGAAGCGTATGCTGACTTAATATTTAATTGTTTTTTAGGTTAGGAGAAATAGTGTGTTTAATCGATTCTAATCGTTGATTGCTGGACTGATTCTTTGTAACTATTATATTTTGATTTGTTTTGTTAATTAATTAGGTTTTTAAGTTTTTCTGAATCATGAAGATAAAGCAAGTTAAGTATTCTTCTATGTGTTAAGCAAGTTAAGTATTCTTCTATGTGAACCAATTTCGGGTCGGATCGGTTTCGGGTTTTCGGGTTCGGGGACGGGGCGGGTCGGGGGGGTACAAAAAACCAAACGGGGAATCCCCGAATTAAACCCGACGGGTAATGGGGCGGGTACGGGGATGGTTTTTGGTTTCGGGTTCGGGTTCGGGTTAAGCAAAACCCGCCCCAAACCCGCCCCGTTGCCATTCCTAATCAAACCTAGGTAGACATGAAGTCTAGCCTAGAATCATTATTAAAAACAATCCTAAACAAGCAATACAAAAGAGATTCATGATAAATAACAAGAACGAAGAAAGTAGAGCGATAAAACCCTTAAGACTCCTTTCTTGATCGATTGAATGAAAGCTCCTTGATCTCCAATGTAATCAACCTTCAAAGAACCTCAAACTCTTGGTTTTTCTCTCCAAACTCGGCTGCCAAAGCTTGTTTTTCCATTTAGGTTTATAATAATATATATGTACGACGAGTTGGGCCTTAAAACTTGCAAAAATGAGTGAACAGTGAGCCCTAGGCGCCGCGCGACCGGGCCTTGCCACCCCCGTTGCGCGGCGCGGCGTGGCCTAGGGGGAGGATCCGGATTTTCTTGTTATTTGTTGCTTGTTTATGTTGGATCTCTTCCTTGACTCTCAAGCAACGATAAGTAACTTCTAGAACTTCTTTTCTTGGCTTACAAATCATCATCTACATGAAAACAAATCCAAACACTAAGTGGAGCAATCATGTAATCAATAACGAGCAAAACGAACTTAAACTTCGCATGAAAAGATAGAAAGAATTAAGTTTAACATGCAAGACACCAAAAGATATAAAACACGTAAACATATAATAAACTTGACTCAAAACCTGAATCAATAAAAGATGAACTAAACACGAACTAAACCGAACATGAAACATTAAAGAAACACAACTTTACAAGGGATTCGAGATGTATAAATAGATGTATATCAGGTGCCAATTTAATTTTTATAGATTATAATTTTTGTAGTCTATTAAACGAACCTTTAAAAAAACTAAATAAAACTCTAAGCGTCGAGACTGCTAGCGGCGAAATAGTTAAAATCTCCGAAGCCCTTGAAAACGAAAAAATTCTTTTAGCCGGTTATATTCTGCCCATTCAATTATTGCCTATGACTCTTGCTGGTTTTTATATTGTACTTGGTATGGATTAGTTATCCAACAACCATGCTCGTATCATTTGTAATAGAAAAACTGTCGAACTTCAAGCCCCTGATAACCGAACCATTAGAATTGAAGGGGACAAAGATGCTGGCCAAGTTAGCATAATTTCCATGATTAGGGCTAACAAATGTTTGAATCAAGGATGCTTAGCATTCATGGCCTACGTCACTAAAGAATCCAAACCGAAGGAGATAAAGGACGTGCCTATTGTCTCCGACTTTGCTGATGTTTTTCCCGACGAACTTCCTGGAATCCCTCCTGATCGTGAAGTAGAGTTTAGGATCGATCTCATCCCCGGTACTGCTCCGATCGCCAAAACTCCATATCGTCTAGCTCTGACCGAAATGAAAGAATTAAAGAAGCAACTTGACGAATTGCTTGATAAGGGTTTTATCCGACCAAGTTCTTCACCGTGGGGAGCACCAATTTTGTTCGTCAAAAAGAAGGATGGTTCCATGCGTATGTGTATCGACTACCGAGATCTCAACAAAGTCACAATCAAGAATCGTTATCCACTCCCTCGAATCGATGATCTCTTTGAAAAACTCCAAGGCGTAAGCTTCTTTTCTAAAATCGACCTTCGTTCTAGTTACCATCAACTCAAAGTTCAATATGAGGATATTTCGAAAACCGCATTTCGAACAAGGTATGGCCATTATGAGTTCACCGTTATGCCATTTGGACTTACTAATGCGCCAGCTGCGTTTATGGATATGATGAATCGAATCTGTAAGCCTTACTTGGATAAATTTGTTATCGTATTCATCGAAGACATACTTATTTATTCTAAGTCTAAGGATGATCAGGAAAATCATCTCCGAACCTTGCTTGAAATACTTAGAACCGAGAAATTGTACGCCAAGTTCTCAAAGTGCGAGTTCTGGTTGCATGAGGTGCAATTTCTTGGTCACATCATCAATGTAAATGGTATTCAAGTGGATCCCGCTAAGATTGAAGCTATCTCTAAGTGGGAAATCCCAAAGTCGCCAACCGAGATCCGAAGTTTCTTAGGTTTGGCCGGCTACTATCGAAGGTTCATTGAAAACTATTCTCGTATAGTTGTTCCCCTAACTTCTTTGACTCGCAAAAACATCAAGTACGAATGGGGAGCTAAGCGACAAGAGGCGTTCGATATACTTAAACAAAAGCTTACTCAAGCACCTATACTGGTCTTGACAGAAGGTACTAAAGATTTTGTTGTCTTTAGTGACGCGTCTCATTCCGGTTTGGAATGTGTGCTGATGCAATGAAAGAAAGTGATCGTTTATGCCTCTCGACAGCTCAAAGTGCACGAAAAGAACTACACAATTCACGATCTAGAGTTAGGCGCCATAATCTTTGCATTAAAGATAAGGAGGCACTATCTCTATGGAGTAAGAATTATCGTGTATACCGATTATAAAAGCTTAAAACACATCTTCGATCAAAAAGAACTCAACATGCATCAACGATGCTGGATGGAAACTCTAAATGACTAAGACTACGAAATTGTCTATCATGAAGGCAAAGCCAATGTTGTGTCCGATGCCTTAATTCGTAAGGAACATGAAAAGCCAAAAAAAGTCCGAGCGTTAAGGTTAGAAATCCAAATTAACCTCATCAAACAAATCAAATCCACTCAAATCCAAGCTATCAATGAAAACAAAGTTTCTGACGAAAAACGTAACGGCGCCATTGACTCGCTAGTCAAAGGTGACGATGGTATCCTTAGAATGGGAAACCGGATTTGGGTACCAATCGTTGGAGACTTGCGTGAGAAAATAATGAATGAATCTCACAAGTCCAAGTACATGATGCACCCCGGTAGTGACAAAATGTACCAAAATCTCAAACCGAACTACTGGTGGAATGGGATGAAAAAGGACATCGCTTCGCATGTGGCGAAATGTTTAACTTCTTTGAAGGTCAAGGTTGAACACCAAAGCCTTTGGGATTGCTTCAGCAACCTGAACTTCCTATTTGGAAATGGGAGTTAATAACCATGGATTTCATCACTAAACTCCCGAAAATGACTTGACAACATAATGCTATTTGGGTTATTGTGGATCGACTAACAAAATCTGCACACTTTATACCCATCAATGAGCCCTACTCAATGGATAGATTGGCGCATATCTATGTAAACAACATCGTTGCTTTGCATGGAGTACCGTTGTCTATAATCTCAGATCGAGACAGTCGTTTTACGTCTCATTTCTGGAAAAGCTTCCAACAAGCGTTAGGCACAAAACTGAACCTTAGCACCGCCTATCATCCACAAACCGATGGGCAAAGCGAAAGGAGAATCCAAACGTTGGAAGACATGCTCCGCGCTTGTGTGATAAACTTAGGTGGAAGTTGGGACAACCACTTGCCCCTAATGGAATTTTCATATAACAATAGCTATCACACGAGTATTCAAGCCGCACCATTCGAGACGTTGTATGCTCGTAAATGTAGAACGCCCGTGTGCTGGTCTGAAACTGGAGATAATCATTTATCTGGACCCGAGATAGTCCACGAAACCACCGAAAAGATTCTACAAATCCGAGAACGACTTAAGACAGTACGTGATCGCCAAAAGAGTTATGCCGATGTTCGTCGTAAGCAATTGGAATTCAATGTTGGTGACAAAGTTCTCTTGAAAGTTTGCCATGGAAAGGCGTAGTTCACTTCGGAAAGAAAGGAAAGCTAAGTCCTCGATTCGTTGGACCCTTCGAGGTACTTGAACCAATTGGTACTGTTGCATACCGATTGCGACAACCCGAGGACATACAAGGGATACACGATGTATTCCATATCTCGAATCCGCGTAAATGTTTAGCCGACGAATCTCTATCGATGCCCTTAAAAGATGTAGAAATAAACGAGAACTTAAAATTTGTAGAAAAACCAATTTCAATCGAAGATTCGAAAACAAAGAAATTGAAAAGACGAACGTTGAAAATAGTAAAAGTAAAATGGGACTCACGAAGAGGTTCCGAATATACTTGGGAACTCGAATCCGAAATGAGAAAGAAATACCTTCATCTATTCTAAAGAAGCAATCTCGAGGACGAGATTTATTTCAAGGTGGGGAGGATGTAACACCGTGAAAATTTCAAGTTCAAAATATAAAGTTTCTGAAGTTAAGGGACCAAAACTGTCCAATTCAAAACCTTAGAGTTTAAAAAGAAAATTCTGCTTTCCTGACCCATCGCGATACGCGATGGATCAAAAGGGAAACCCATCGCGTATCGCGATGGGTTGTCTGACAAGCGAGGCACGAGGCGTACCACGTGTCCACACGTGGCACACCGTTCGCCAAGTGTCCCGCCACGTGGCACAACGTCTGCCACGTGGCGCCACATGGCAGATCTATATGGTAACGACGCAATCCTACGACGTGATACGCGACTGGCTAGCCAGAAGCCATCGCGTATCGCGATGACTCCCAAGATTTTGCCTATAAATAGCAAGCTCGGGTGTTCACACTTCTCATCCCAAAATCAGCTATTCTCTCTCTCTAACATCTCTCTAGAATTCCACAATCATACCCCCGATTCACCTCGAAAAGCGTGTCCATAATACTCGATCTCCATTCCTGATTCCTCGATATTCGTGCCACTTACCATCGACGTTTCAATCAAGAAGGTGTTACCATCCCGACGACTCGCCTCGTGAAGCGTGCCGGTGTGAGAAGAAGTGTTGGTGCCTAGTTTTGTGTACCAAAGTGAAGTGTTGATCAAGAAAGTGGTGAAAGGGTAAAAGGCGTCGAAGTGCTGCTCGATCGTCTAGAGTTATTATAAGCCAACCAAGGTAGGCATAATGGCTAATAAAATAATAATAAAATATTATAAAAGGCTTAAAACCCTAAGTTGAGGTTATACTCGATACCTCGATAAATAAAAATATAACAAAGAAAAGTAAAGAAAGAAATTATGAATTTTATATATATGTGTGTAATTATATATATGTGATGATTCTTTGTTTTAAATATTATTTAAGTAATAAATAACTATTCTTAAATAATAAAGAAAAGAAAAGAATACGTTTCTTAGAGAAGAAGAAACATAGGGTTTTATGAAAATAAACTAAAGGTTTATAATGTAATTAAAATAAAGACTTTTAATTTAAGAATACTTTTAAAACTAAAGGTTTTAAAGTAAAGAAAAGAGATTTGAACTAAAGGTTCACATAATCGAGGTAAAGATTATAAAAGACTAAAGGTCTTAAGCAGAATTGTATATCCGACTAACAAAAGGTTATACTCGTACTATAGGTGTGAGATAGCAACGGGAAAGACCATCGGACGGTGTTTGAAGGCGATCCAAATAAAAAAGGTGAATACGAACCAAACTTTACAAACTTGTTTTCAAACGAATCAAATGTGTTATGTGAAAATATTTACATGAGACTACGTGTCTCTAAAAACATTTATGAACAAGAGTATAAACCTTACCCTCAGGCTATAGTATATGTTTGTCTGGATCCTTACATATGTGGTAAAATGTGTTGGGCACATCGCACCGCACTTGGTTATAGTCACGCTCGCCTGCGGGGAGTAATGACCATGTGTATGCGTATGGTAACCAAGTAATGTCGAACGCTGCGGTGTTTGCTGGGGTGCTTTGTGTAGAGACTTGAGTTTATAAATTGTATTGTTTTATAACTTGATTATTCCTAAGCCACGATGGTCCGGACCCAAGTTATGTCTCAAGGGGTAATCAAGTAAAAGAAAATATTTTAGTGTCAGCATATTCACCAGCATTCGTTGCTGACGTATTTTCTTAACATTTTGCAGGTGACTAAATTTAGAGCTTGGAAATGACGAAGTGCACAAGATATCCGATGGCTCGGATCTTTTTGCTAAATATTTAAATGTTAAAATTGGTGGTTTTGTAATTAAACAAGTAATCTTTTGTTAAAACTTAAAAACGGGTATTTTATAATCCCGCCTTTTATTGTAAATATTATATTTTAAATCCACAAGTTTTAAAAGACTTCTGCTTTAATATGTAACTCTAATTTATTTACAATTGTGGTACCAACTGTTCACGCCCAAGCCTAAGATGGGGGTGTGACAAGTTTCTGGGCCGATTTCAAAGCATAGTTTAATTACCTATTGTGGTGACGGATTGAGGGTGAACGACGAGATGGGGTTCGCAGCTTAAGATTGAACACGAATTAGATCTTAAAGGCCTTGTATACTGAAATTTGTTTAGGGTTTTAGGTCGCAATGCAGTAAGGATAGTGTGGTGTGATTTAATTGAATTATAAACGAGTTTATATAGTGTTTTAAGATTGATTTGGTCCGCGATTCGTTATTAATGAATTAGCTATCAATTGGTTAATCCTTTTCTATAATTAGGGTGCAGGGAGGCGCGATTTAGGTAAGCTAGTGGTTGTGTTACGTCAATTACGTGATTTGGTCCATGAATTTTGGTTCAAGAAATGGGGGGTATGTCGGCGACGGGCGAGGGAGAAGGAGGGGAAAAAATATTTTGCGTATTTACCGTTTGGTCCTTGATCTATGGTGTTGGATGCAAAGGTGAATTAGAGTTGGTTAAGGGTTGTTTTTGTACAATCTTATAACTATAATCAATTTTAAAAAGAAAATAAATAAAAGTATTAAGCAAATACGGAACCTTATTGATAAAATTCCCGAACCCAAAACCGGGTCGGGTAAAGATTACAAATACGAAAGATTTGAAAACCCGAAATGTTACATCTTAAGCTAGATTAATGATCTAGTATTAACAAAAGGTTATACTTGTACTATAGGTCCGAGATAGCTAAGAAAGACCGATCAGTGAAGTGAAGCTGATCCTTTAAAGGTGAATATGCCCCAAACTTTTATAACTTGTTTAATCGAGTCAAAGTAAATTGATTACATGAGATTGTGTATCTCTAAAACATTATGAACAAAAGTAATCGTTGGCCCTCGGGCTATCGTGTACGTTTGTTTGGATCCTTACATATGTGGCAGACGGTGGGCACACCGCGCCACACCTGTTACATGCCTCCGCCATGATGGGCCGGACCTAAGTTACGCCTGAGAGAGGGTAATCATGTGTATACTGATGGTAGCTGTAAGGCCTCGTTACCAGTACCCTATTTTGGACGTTGGATTTACTCATAAACGCAGTTCTAAATATCAGAGTTAATTAAACTTTTGCGGAATAACATAAGACATCAACAGTCATTACAAACATTCATAACTTGTCTTTAAAACATACTTAAAACATGTCTTTTAGTTCAACATTAACAAATAAATCTTCAGATGTCAGCTTCTTTATTCATCCGCTATGTGTCTCCCTTCAAGCCAGCTGTCTCATCCTACTCACCTGCGTGCATACTAAAAGTCAGCTACGCTGAGTGAGTTCTAGTTAATCATACAACATACAACATATTCATAATTACATAATTCCATACGCATCCCATGCTTCCATACTTTCGTTTATACATACTTACTTACTTACTTACTCCTTTCCTTTCATATTCATACCTTACGTTGTAAAGAGCATTTTGCCCTTTAACCTTCGCATATATTATTAGGGTATGCAACCCTTTAACCTTCGCATATATTATTAGGGTATGCAACCCTTTAACCTTCGCATATATTATTAAAGTATGCAACCCTTTAACCTTACCTTACCTTTCATTATCATCACCATTATCATATCCATACATTTGATATCATACATATCATATTCGTACATACTTCCTTATTCACATACACATAACATACATACTACACTATACTTGCCTTAACGATACGTGCAATACCCGAAGGTCGTTCACATACTGTCAAGCATACAATCATAACAATCATATTTGTCATTAAGACATACACTTACCATTTAAGGTAAGTGTATTAATATTCACATCGAGTATGCACACAGTCCCGAAAACATAACAAGGAAATGGGGCTAGAAACTCACCTGAATTCGATTGCGTTCACCGTTTATTGTTATTCCCTTTTTAAGCTGTTCACGACTAACTGTATAACAATTACACGTATCAATTAACTATCACTATCCACATCATCTTTCTAGTTTAATTATTACCCACAACGAACGGGGGTCCGGGGGCAGCGCCCCTGGCAGCGGGGTTCTAGGGGCGGCAGCCCCTAGCGGGGTCCAAGGGGCAGAGCCCCTGGCTGGGGTTAAGCTGCCAGGTCAGCTTGGAAAAGTTTTATTTTCATTAACTGTCTTAACACATTTTCCATTAGCATTTTAAGTTATTTTCTAAGTTGGGCTTGTTATATATCTTAAGATATTGGGCTTGCTTGTTTCAAACAGAACATGGGCTTAAGTTGCGGACTGAGCTAAGTCACCAACGGCCCATTACAGCATCTGGGTTCAGGCCCAAACTGGGTGGCCGAGAACCCAAGACAGAGAACCTTTAAGTTGACCGACAACTCTCATATTTGTCCGAGATCCATACTTAACCGAGAACCCGTGTTTTCGGCCGAGAACTTGACCGAGAACACGTGTTCACCGAGAACACTGACCGAGAACTCTTGGTGACTGAATGTTTGACCGAAACCACATAGTTTGACCAATGATTCTCAAAATTGGCCGAGAACACCCAGTTCAACTCATCGTTCCATTTCCAGGTTTCTGCCTTGCCCAGTTTGCTCGTTCTAAGGTTCAAATCATGAACTCTTGATCCTTTATCATCATCATTCATACCCGTTTACCCCCATTCCTATCACGGCTTCAAGATCTATCCCGTTTTAGGCATAAAGCTTAGACCTTTATAGGTTTAAAACGTTCTAGGATAGATCTAGGGTTCATCTTTGAGCCGTATACTATCATAAGACCATTAGGTTCATTTTAATCTCCAAGTTTGTATTTTTATGAGACATCTAGATCCAATCTACTCTAGGGTCAAGTTTCATGGAAAAACATTCATAAAAATGTAACCTTTAAACTTAAAGGACATACCTTTATATGGTTATTAGGTCACGGCTAGCTTGTTATGAAGTATTGATCTTGTATCTAGCTTGTATCCCAAAGATCTATCAATAAAAGATTTGATTTTGATCTCGGTTTCTTGATCTTGCTTGTGGCCGAAATGGAAGGGTTTATGTGTGTGTCATGGAGGTGTAGGGAGAATAAGATGGATGGAAATGGAAAGATTTAGGGTTTAAGGGGTATTTATACTCCCTTAAGCCCATGGACCTAAGGCCCATCTTTCCTTTCTTGTCCACGATTAATCCCTCTAATCTAGCCTACTTATCCTTCCCCCCCCCCTATTATTATTGTTTTATTTACCATCTTAAGTAAACTTGTCCACCGTAAGAGATAATATATAAAATTTTATTTATTGAAATTTTGGGATGTTACAGTAGCTAAGTAATTTCGAACGTTGCGGTGTTTGCTGAGCGATTTCGAGTAGAGATTAAGTTTATAATTGTGTTTAAATTTTAACTTGATTATTCCTAAGCCACGATGGGCCGAGACCTAAGTTATGTCTCGAGGGGTAATTAAGTAAATAAAATGTTTTATGCGTCAACTTATTCACCAGCATGTGTTGCTAACGTATTTTCAAACTATTTTTCAGGTAATGAAGATCAGCCGCTTGAAGAATCGAAGTTGACATCTAGGCGATCTGATGGCTTAGATCATTTTTGTTAAATGTTAAACTTAAATGGTGGTTTGTATAAAACAACTAATCATTTTGTAAACATTAACGGGTATTTTTAAATCCCGTCTTTTGATATGTAAATATTATTTTAATCCACGCTAATATATTTCCGCTATTAAACTCGTAACTCTGATTTAATTACAAAAGGGGATACCAACTGTTGGTCGCATGCCCAGGCCCGAGATGGGGGTGTGAAAAACTTATTTATTTAAATGTTATCACTAGAGTTATTCTAAATTTAGTTTTTCCTAAGACTAATCAAAATAACTCCTAAGATGCATGCGTTTCTTCTAAATTCTAACTATAAGGTTAAATGGTATTCCTGAATACATCATAACGTACAATACCATGACCCATAAAATTAAGGGTTCACACATAAAAATAAGTACAATTTTATAGTACATTGTATTACTAAAATTTTCAATAGTACAATTTGGTGCCTTATGAATCAACTATAACACTCAGAAGTACCAAAGAAAAATGAGTGTGTTGATCAGCAACATATGTACACGAAAACAAATATCTGGTACTGTAAATTAGTTGTTATTCAACTCATTAGCACTAAAACCTAAAAGAGGATAATTCTAAGGTTCATAGACAAAAGTATTACTTGCAGCTTTAAGTTCTTTGATGTTGTTCCCACCTTTGCATTTTTACTCCCTATGGGGGGTTGCGGTTCCAACCCATTTACAACCTCCAAACCCTTCAAGTTAAGGTCATTGTTACAAGAAGCATCTGAACTGCCCATGTTAAATTTCACATTCGGACATTTTACTACCTTTTCGCCTACTCAACCTCGTACGACACTGGAAACCTCTTCGGAGAAGCGTCTACAATTTCCCAAGCTCTTGTGTATGCAAACACATGCTTATATTAGAAAGTGTATTGATCACTAGCCAGCTTATAAATATCGACGTTGTTGGTACCACTCTTTCGATTGTCGTGGACGTTGTTGTAAATATTTCATTATGTATATTTGTTGGCCGCGCAATTAAAAGACAACTTCCACGGTTTAGTATCTTAAAGTTTTGTCATCTAAGTTTTAAATATTTATCTTTTGAGTCCTCAAATACTTGTTATTAATCAAGACAAAACATATGAATCAATCAATAGTTCTAATATTTCCAAAAAAGATATTCATAACAAGAAAGAAAAGAACAAGGAAAGGAAAAGGATTAGCTATGTAATTAATGACTGGTGAAGAAACATGCATACATACATGACATGACATGACCATCACCACAAACAAGTAACCCTTGCTTGCCCCAATTTTCATTTATTCAATTTCTTCTTCTTCATCCGCAAGTCGTCCTTCATAATATTCTCTAGAAACCTCCTCCACCAATTCCTTTCTTTCACTTGACGATCATAATCATAATCATATTATGGAAACCCTAGCTTCATCTGCATCAATCGCACCCGTCAAAGCCTTCTCTCCAAGATTCAAACACAAAAGACTCACCCGCTTCTCTATTTCTTCCAAAAGTAACCAACTTTTTCATACCTATATCTATCGTTGATTATTCAATAATACTAATTTGGTGTGTGTTTCCTTTCAGGTAATGGAAATGAATCTGATATGCGATCGGATCCTAATGATGCCAGCATCGTCCCGATTTCAACCTACCCTCCTTTCTCCAAGGTAATCATATTATTAGGTGTTTTCTAGATTCTATGATGTGGACCAATTACAACCTAATTTTATTTTATTTGATTGTTTTGAATAATAATGATCTTGATGTTAGGTAATTTTGTTGCCTTTTTTCATTTTAGGTCAATTCGATGATCCTTTTATGATTTGCTCAGGTGTTTGTTTGTTACTTTCATGTTTTTTTATCCTAAGGGAGAATTTGCTGATTTGGTGTGCCCTCAATATTGTCACGCAAAAATTTATTTTGATTATGTAATTATGATTACGCGTACGTACAGGATTGCTTATCAAAACGGCTTACTCGTTATTGTTTTCAAATAAGTGGCTTGGTTTAAGGCACACACGTCTATTTTGAATCAAATAAGCTTTATTTACAACCAGAAACTATATATCTCTCTCTCGTATGTGTTTACACGTACACTTACTTATCAAGTAAACATTTTTGTAGTTTCTGCATCTCTTGGTGGTTCTTACACATGCCTCTAATTTACATCAATTTTGACCCAGAGTTACGTGAGCCTTTTTAAGAACAAGATAAAGCAGTTGGGATAAGCAATCCCAAACACCCTTTAAAACCCACTTATTGTTTAATCTAGTCACTATAAGCAGAAAAGCAGTTTTGAGATGCGATCATAATCATAAACACCCCATAGTATGGGTCTAAACAACCCGAGCGAAGCTTGTGAGTAGTTTTTTCAAGCTTGAACTCTGCTCCTTTTTTAATTATATATCAGTTAAATTATATACCTTTTTTATTCTTTTTTTATATATATTTGTAATTAAAGTTTATACCCAACATAATATGTCTCATTTAATTATTTTATCATAGTTTAAATGTGATAATTGTTATTATTATAAAATATAAATTACACATAAATAACAGACTTAACAAGGCTAGCAAGCCAGCTTGATAAGTGAATCTCGGGCTCTAGCTCATTATTAAATATGCTTATTTGTGTGAGTGCGTATACCTGTTCTAGATGCTTGTTAAAATTTGAGGTGTATCATTTGTTCTTTTATATATATATATATATATATATATGGGTTAGTATCATTTGAGAACTCCAAAAAAGTTAAGAACTTATTTGGATAACATTTGAGAACTTTTATATATATATATATATATATATATATATATATATATATATATAATATTATATAATATATGGGTTAGTATCATTTGAGAACTCCAAAAAAGTTAAGAACTTCTAGGAACTCATAAGAAACAAACATTTTTTTAATTTTTTTTATATAGTAACATTGTTTAAGACTAGTTTTACCATATTTTATATATAAATTTGTTATTACATATATAAATCACAAGTTTACATATGTGTAAAATTTATGTAATAACAAATTTACATATATGCAGAAAAAAGTTTAGATATGTGTAAAAACTAATTTTCATAATTGTAATCGTAATTATAGATATAAAAAGTGATAAAACTACACTCAAATAACACTAACATACAAAAAATTTATAAAAAACGTTAATTTTCAAGGGTTCCTTCAAGTTCTTAAATAATTTAAGAGTTCTGTGATGATACTAATCCTAATATATATATATATATATATATATATATATATATATATATATATTATGTTACTGTTTTTTATTAGAAATGAGCCAAATCGGTTAAACACCGAGCCCGAACTCAAGCTCAAAATTTCAGTTCAGTTTAGAATTCGAGCCAAGCCGGAGTTGACTTTGGCTTAGCTCGTGAACAACCATAGAAGCAGCAAAGGCTAATTTGGTTCATTTATGGTGTTTTCTTTTTGGGCCAAATTATTGCAGGATGATGCAATGGGATTAGTGTTAAGTGCAGCAAATGTTAGGGGTTGGACTACAGGGTCCGGTATGGAAGGTCCTTCAGTACCTGCAGGTGGTAGTTGTGATAGCGAATCAAATACCGAGAACATCTCCACATTTCCATGGTCTCTTTTCACCAAATCTCCAAGACGTCGTATGCGCGTTGCTTTCACTTGCAACGTGTGTGGTCGAAGGACCACTCGTGCCATTAATCCCCATGCTTATACTGATGGCACCGTTTTTGTCCAGGTATTATTGGTTATTACAAAAGACTAAATTCTTGAGAAAACAAAAAGAACAAACCTAAATCGTTTAATTATCTAGATAAGCGGTTCATGTTTTTAAGAACTCTTACTTCTTACATACAAATGTCCATGTTATGTATATAATAAGACTGTAGATGGGCCAAACGTTCAGGAACCGTTGGGCTGGAAGTTTGTTTGTGTTTGCTCGTTTAATAAATGAACATAAACAACGATTTCTGTTTGATTAATTAATTGAACAAACGTGGGCAGAAGTCGCGTGCGTTCATTTGTGTTCCTAAATGTTCAGTAATATACATTTATGTTTGTTACATTGCTTTTTATTTTCAATTATATATATATATATATATATATATATATATATATATATATATACTAGAAGAGTGCCTGCGTCATGCAGCGGGAAACACATACCTTGATGATCATGTAACAATTTTATGGGTGTTCATTATTTCGTTTGAAATTGTGAGACCGTTCACTAGTTTGGTTTCCCGGTTGAAACCGGAGCTGGCCGTACATATTAAAATGTTAATTATTTACTTATCTAGTATTAGATGTGTTTTATAATATATATTAGACATAGTTAAAATATAGTTAAACAAAGTTTTATTTAATACAAGCAAACTCGTCTATTACAACTTTAATTTAGCCCAATATCCAGTATTTTTTTTTTATAGTCTTTGTTCTTGTTATGATTTCGTATTCTATTTATTCTAATAAGGTTTATTATTTATGTGACCAAAGTTACCGTTGTTCATATTATGATTCTCTTAATAATGTATTAGTTAGTGTTTAGTTTGAAGTGAAGCTATATGCAGATTAATAATTTTTATTTTAACTTTTAAACTCAATTTTTTTTATTGAAGTACAAACTGTATCGGAACCTAATCGTTGGTAATGGTTTGACTTAATTGGGTTTTAATTTTAAACAGTTCAGTTTTGGTTTTCGACGACAAAAAAAAACGTGTAAAAATGGCTAATGGTTTAATTTTAAGTCATCAAAACCAATCCGCAAGCACTTTTGCCTAAATTGTTTTTTTTTTTCGAAAACTATAACAATATCATACTCAAATTAAAGATAATAAAATGCTCGTTTTTATGATCCCATTTTTTTAAAAAAATATTAATGTATGAAAAAGTTAAGAACGTTTAGAAATCGTGGGGGTAGTTGGGTTAAACGTGAAAATAAAATAATATATAAGTAAAAGATTAAGGACCAATGCTGTAACTAATTGTAATTATTTTGAAAAAATTTAAATGCATTTAATGTAACAAAGACATTTTTGTCCCTAGTTAATCTTGTATCTCATGCTTTAGAGTGTTGTAAATTACTTAAAGATGTAGTGTCTTAATTTGCCCATGAGTGGTGCATTATATATAGTATAGATATAGATATAGATATAGATATAGATTATCATTTATGTAATTATGTTGGTTTGTCTTTGTTTGCGTTCGTCATCAAACTTAACAAACAAACATTAACAAGTTCATTTCCTTAATGAAGGAACACGTACAACAAATTTCGTTCGGTTATGTATTCATGAATTGTATGTTTGCCCGTTGACTTAACGAACGAACACGGTCAAGGTCTCGTTCGGTTTGTTTACATCCCTATACATAAATAATCATTAATCTAAGTTGTTCATATGTTTTTTGTTTTCATTTTTTAAACTTTTACATGCACCTGTAGGTTCTATAAATAAGCGAATTTTGCTTATATATATTTTACAATATTAGAAGAGAAATAAAGTAATAAACATTGCATTTCAACCATTTTCTTGTATTCTATGATTTTTCAAAACTGAAAAAAATGAATTGTTTATTTTGTTCTTTCTCTTGTCGCAAGAAAGTGTCTTCTGCATAGAACTTTTCCCATAGTCAGGATATTGAATCATATACTGCACATTAGTTATAAAGTTATATATTAAAATGGTCATTTTATAGTTTGGATTATCGTCTCAAATGCACATTACTTGTGTTGGTTGTGCGTTACACTAATTATATGTTTTTCTATCCGAGTGCAGTGTTGCGGGTGCAATGTATTTCACAAACTGGTGGACAATTTGAATCTGTTTCATGAGATGAAATGTTATGTGAATCCATCTTTCAAGTATCATGATCCTAATGAGAATGTTGGCAGCCTCGGGTTCAAATATCTAGACATGAATGATGAGGAAGGCACGCAAAGTCTGCAACAAGGGCGTGATTGTGATTGTAAATAGTGTTGGAACTCTAATTTAGTGTTAAATAAATAAACTAGATTGGATGGGGTATAAGTATCTTTATATGGCTGTCTTAAAATCATAAGACCTTCTATTGTACATGACTCTAGATGTTATTTAAGGAAGGTGTCTAGTTGGGTTGTGAACCAAATTAATTTGGAACCCAATGTGAATCATTTTATGGTCATATGCGTACTCTTGTTTAAAAATGGTGATGAAATTATAGGAATTTTTAGAGGTGGTTAAAGAAACTAAGAAAGTGTCTCGACGGTTGGGTTAACATTAACGGAACGATCTTCTGCTGAAATTATTCATTTACTTTTACCGTTTGCTTACGTCAGTGATCCCTTCTTAACAAAGTTGTTGGAAGGAGAACCATTGATGTAAGCTGACCGTAAAATGTAAGGTATCCAACTGAAGTGAATAGACTATGTCGTTATTTGCCATAATTTCTTTTATGTAAATTTGATGATTAACTAAAATGTGTTCTTTGAGATATAAAGCAAGTCGAAACTGAGAAAGATTATGTGACATTTGTTATTGCTTGGTCTTGCGAGAGGAGAATGGTCGAAACGACTGTGTTACGTACTTATTAAATCATTGGCAGTCTACCATGCCTTTATTATAACCGTAAAGCATAAGCTAGAACTCCTTTTATAATCGTGATAACCTGTTAGCGTTAACACTGGTGCTCCATAGTGTGGATGAACATTAAAATCTAAATACGTTGTGTTTTAACTTTTTCTCGATGTCCCCGTATAAATTATGATGAAACAGGGTTGTGTCGGAACAAAGTATTTCTTTTTTTGGTAGTAGTAGGCTATACCAAGTGTCTTACCGGTATAGTGACATACGATGGCTAGTGGCGGAGCCAAGAATTTTTTCCTATGAGTTCGGAATTTTTCGGTGTTCGATTTTTTTTTCCGTTGTCAAAGTTTTCAGGCCCGGATGTGTCGGGTCCATCATTCGGTCAAATAAATAAAATGCAATATCACAACCATAACCAAAGTACATTGTATGCATTAAAATAAAATACAGAGTCAAATTAAATAAAACTGTTTACATATTATAATTGTTCCATACGCGTTTTCATGTATTGAAAACGAATCATAAAATCTTCGACCGTCCAAGAACTCATTTTCAATATAAAAAAATGCAAGCATTGTTCATACAACAGCAACACATACGATTAGTTCGGATATTTATGATGATGGAGGATATCAAAATTAAAGGAGTATATTCTTATAATTAAAATAGGGGGCAACGAGAGGAATTTGATTAGTCGAGCTTGTGTAATTGTACATTTAATGAAATTGAAGTTTGGTGTTGTACGTTCCTCCCTTTTAAGCTTCTTGCTAGGCATTGGAGTTTTTTAATAATACTTTAGTCGTTAAAAATAATAAAATAAATATAGATCAATGATGTCGGCCATTACACAAAATACAGTGTTACATATATTATTATAATTAAAACAATATTTGTCTGCACATATATTTTATGAGCACAAAGAAATTGACAAGTTTTCTCCTCATACCATCTTATTCTCCATGAATGTCCTAAAATTAAATTTAAATGACATGTACTCAAGCTTAAGAAAATGACATCGTTGTCTCTCTCTAAAATTCAAGTTTTTATTTTTTCACCGGCGAACGGTGAAATGTTTCCAAAGATTTCGTGACACTGGGTTCGTTCGCCAAAAAAGAATGGATTCTCTCGTTAAATCGTACTTATAAGTTATATATAAAACCGAAAATGGACCGGGTTCGGCCGAACCCGGTGACTTAAATGTGGCTCCGCCACTGACGATGGCAATATTGACCGAACAATGTAGTACTGGTATTTGTTTTTATGGTTTCAATCAATGTGGAACATGACTTTAGTTTTTGGGTTACACGACATTATTTTTCAACTCACATAAGATCACTTTTGTGTGATGAAATTGTAATAAACAACTTTTTTTTTGTATCATACAAGTAATGTTCAAATAATATCTATATATTGTGCCGTAAAGTTTACCGATTTCTGGTACCATACTAGTAACAAAACAAACCAGACCAATACTGGTTGAACAACTTCGGTACCAGTTCGTTGTTACTAAAACCATTATCAATATTCGTTTTTATTATTTGTTCGATCCAAATCGCGTATTGGTATCCTTTGGAGCATGTCTCAACTTGTTTTTGTATTCGATTCGCCTGTTACTATAAACAATAGTTTAGTCAATAGCTTTTAA
The DNA here is from genome assembly GCF_021521415.1 of Bidens hawaiensis. Lineage (NCBI taxonomy): Eukaryota > Viridiplantae > Streptophyta > Magnoliopsida > Asterales > Asteraceae > Bidens > Bidens hawaiensis. The sequence goes on from NW_027491351.1 coordinate 1,508,406, forward strand.
CTTTCAAAACTACATACGGAATAATGACACGGCACGTAACTATAGTTTTCTTGGAAGATGAAGCATACATGTTCACACAAAAAAGAACCACTATTTGACATGGAATTATGAGCCTTAATCAAGTGCAATGCCCGTAAAGAGATCCATGGCCGATTGGAAGTCACGGAGTTAGAGAGGGACATCTGGATACTTTCTTTTGTTCATTTAGATAAACGAACATAACACATGCCTTGTTCGTTCATTTACCTTTGTAATTTATTTACTTTCATTTACATTGGATAGCGTAGTTGAAATTCGTTTGTTTATCATTTGTTTTGTTCAAGTGGTGTTACTTTAATTTTGTAATCTCCCCCTCCTATGGTGTATTATTTACTTTTTTCTTTAGTTTTATAATATGATGTTAAAAAGAAACTTATTCATTAAAGTTTTTAAGGCATGACAATTTATTTTAGTCTATTGTTATTGTTATAATTAAGATACTAACCATTAGAATTAGTTTAAATAGAATTTCAGCACTAACAAATTTATGTTCATGTATACTTTTAGTTGGTATTTGTTCAATACGTTATGTTTAATAAGTTTTTGTTCGTTTACGCTATTAAGCTCTTTGTATATATTAGTAACTAACGAAACGTAAACACAGTTTATTATGCTAAGAGCAAATTATTTGCATGGATGGAGACGGTGTTACAAACTTGAAATAAATAAAAATATATACCTTTAATTTCAAGGATATTTACATTTATGACACTGAAAAATCATAAAATCAAAGAATAATGAATTAAAAGAATAAAAAACAAAACTCAAATATCTTCTACTAATTTTTCTTTCAAAAATCAGAAAACTAAATATTATTATTATTATTATTATTATTCAAGAGAAGAGGCTTCGGCTGCTGCATGGTTCTTCTCTTCCACAAATTAATTTCTTTTCTCGGCTCCGTACATCCCACAACCCCCCTAACATCAAACCCTACCGGAATATTCCTTATCATCACCGGCGCAGACGACGGCACAACAATAACCTCTTCATCAGACTCATTATCATTATCAATATGATCCGACAACTTATCCCGACCGCTAGAAAACCTCTTCATCGTACTCAAGCTCGGAGCTTTATCAAGATACATCGGAACTCCACCGTTTAATTTCCCGGCGACTGGTTTCCGGCCACCGCAGCCGGGAACCATCAAATCACCAAACAGTTTCATAAACCCCATCATTTTCTTGGTCTTATTTTCACCTTTTGAAGATTCCGGTAGCCGGGATAATTTTCCGGCGGGTGGTAGTTTGGTTCCGGCGAGCCGGAGTTTATCTTTTGTGTACCTGCACTTAACATTGCCCATGCATGAGACTCTTGGAGACGTGGGTTCGTATACCACGGCGGGGTTCTTGATTGTCCGGCGGGTGTTGTCGCCGGCGTCGGTGACCAATGGGCCGGAGAAGGATATTCCGATGTGGGGTTTTTCTGATGGTCTTGGTAGGATGTTCATGATTGTATGTTGATCCATTTTTGTATATGAGGTTTGTGTGCGTGTGTATATATATAAATATATATGGTGGTCGGAGGAAGAGATAGGAAGGAGTAAGGTGGTAGAAATATGTTGAAGTCTTAGTCCGGTGAGATAGAATGAGACAAAATAAGGGAAGCGTGTGTGTGTGTGTGTGTTTTGAGAGGAGAAGTCAATGGTGAATTTAAGGAGGATTTAATAGATTTGACTATGTTCTTGGTTTTATCATGTCACGTTTCTTAAAATAGAATCAAATTTAGTGACTCGTATTTTTAATTATTTTAATTTTCTATGTTAGTTTAGTCAAAGAATGAGAAAAAGAATTCAAAATAAATAAGTGTTAATAAATTGAATAGGATAGATATATAAATGCGATTTATGAGTTTTTATTATACAATTAAGTTTTTGAGAGACGTTAGTTGTAACACCCCACCCTGGAAGGGTGACATGTCACTATCATAGATATCAAAACATAAGACATAATTCCATAAGTCAAACATTATTACAGAGCCCTAGGTTTAATTATTTATTACATAACATCAGTTCTAGATAAACTAGCATAGGCTACCAAAAGTGACTAACTTTGTCAAACCAAAAGTCCTAGAGCTCAGTTTTTATCTCTCTTCACACCCCGCCTAGAGTAACCTGTGAACCTGCTAAAAAAAAGATTTACGGAATGAGCCGAATGCTCAGTACGGATAAAATGGCACAAGTAACAATAATAACAATCTAGCAAGATCAAACAATAATATGACATAAGATGATATGACACAATGTAAAGCAAGCCAATAAACTAAATCGTATCATACGGATGTACCCATGAGCCGAATAACTTATTACTTACAAACATGCACATAGAGCTGCAGACCCTATGTGCCGAACGTGCAATGGAGCGTGGGCATCACACACCATCCACCATAGTCATATACATATATCCTAGGACCAGTTCATACGCCTCCTAATGGCCTCATGTACCTCACAAGTACTAAGGAGACGCCGTGATTTAGGCTCACCGTCACGGCCGGTGCCACGCCATCGATGCCGCAAATGTCGTGCTTGTGGTCACCCCCACAAGTAGGAACATGCTCAGGGTAACAGATTATAACAGCTGAAACAACACTACAACAATATATCCAAAGTACGCTCTCGAAGCGTCAAAGCAAATATATAATCATATCCTTATCATTGAAGCATGCAATAATGAGCACAATATAATAATAGTTCTATCGCATGCTATTAAGTCATATAACAAATCATAATTAGAACATGAATCGAACGGACGGCCAAATGAATCGAGTTGTCAAAGAACGCTAGGAGTTCCAAAGGTATATATATATATATATATATATATATATATATATATATATATATATCATCATCGTACTCATTATATCCCACCAATAGCAATGCTATGGTAGGGTCTGAGGAGGGTAAGATGTAGACAGCCTTACCTCTATCCCATAGGGATAGAGAGGCTGCTTCCGGTGAGACCCCCGGCTCGATAGTAGTTTTGCATCAAGCCTTGGACATAAGGCACATAGCACTCAATCATCGGGACACCGGCTGATTGGTGCATGTGCCCTTGTGTTTCGGCTATCAACGCCACTACATGATGCCTGATTAACCTTCCGCCACTTTTAACATTATTTTCACGAGATTAGTAAAATAACGTCAAAATTAGTGCAATTTTACTTTTGCCCACCCGAGGGTTCACACATATATACATTATATGCGCGCACCGCAAGCAGGGCGTATATATATATAATATATATATACGCCCTTAAATGAAAATGGTTCACACACACACACACACACATATATATATATATATATATATATATATATATATATAATATCAACAGGGTTTATAACAAACGAATATAATAACAATAAGGAAGGGGTTAGGATCCGTACCTTAAATGAAAATTTACACTAGAATCAGACATGTTCTTTTAAGGGGTTGTAAAGACCTACAAGTATTTCAGGTTTGATGAGACTTAGCTTTACATTAATTAATATTTTTTTTAAAGATCTATAGTTTGTGAAGTATTAGTGTTTTGTATGGTTAAAAAAAATTAAGACTCTAGTCATGTACGGTTCGACTTGTAACTCTTAATTATTAGTCACATTAATTTTATATTTTAGCATCTATATGCCACCTGTTAAATTCATATTTTGGTGGACGTAAATATGTATATGTTGTGAATGAAAATCTCTAAGTTTATTTTCATATTTTTTCTATTTTATTTTATTTTCTTTTTCATTTATAGTTGTACATATAATAACATATAATTATGTTAGTTATTACTTTACTGAGACAAAAGTGACCGAGAGAAAAGTGGCAGATTTAATGCATAGCTTGTAAATCTATATTTCTTTGGATTTCATAAAAGTTTTAGTTTATAAAATATATGGTCAATATTAAACAACGTTTTAAATATTGAGGCACTAGCTAAATAGAAGTAAAATTTATGAAATATTCTATAGTTTTACTTTTAATTAAGTCTTTCATATCCAACTTTCTTCTGATTATATTTAAAGTAACTCTAAACATGATAGTCAACCTACTTAGTTCATGAAATAATGAGGTAGGTGAGTTGGGCTATCTAAGTGGTTGGTTTTAAAACATAACTAAAAACTAAATAACATATCGAAGAAAACCGTTAGTGAGTCATGTTCAACCCGAGGTGTGCGGTTATTACTGATAAGCAGAAAAAAAAACTTAATCATATCATTATAATGTAAGATTTGTTTAACATTAAACATGAGGGAAGAGTTCCATTGTTTATAAATGCGGTTACATATTTTACGACACTGTTATAGAGTGATTTCCCAAGTCCAAAACATAACTAGAACCGGTTTGTATACGAAAGTATGGGGAGGGGTTGTGGCTACCTGCAAAAGACGTCAGTGTTTGGTGGTGTTGCGGCGGTGGCGGCGTTCGTCGGCTTCGGTAGTCTAAGTGGTACTTCAGATGCTCAGCTACGATAGCTAACGGTGGAGATGTTGAGTGGTGGTGTCGGTTTTGGGTTATGAAAATGGGTTGTTTGGAGATGATTAAAATGGTTACCAGAAAATATAGTTGGTCGTCGGAGATGATTGTTGGTGGGTAAGTGATGAGTGGTTTGACACAAGGTATATTTTTATAGGCAGTATTGTTAGAGCCAAAATATCTTATGAGACATGCATAATTATTCAAGATATGGTCTCAACATATGATTACCTGAGTTCATCTGATTGCTTAACCATTTGAAAGAAATATATGTTGTGATTTGAAAGTTCAGGAAAGAGAATGGAGAGTTGGTCTGTATACTGGTTTTTAACCTCCACCACACAAACATACTTCTACTTGATATTTATTATTATTATTATTATTCAACGTACATATGTATGTGGAGTTTTAAATTTGAAAGTAGAACTACTTCTTTTATGATTTATTTTATTTTTCTTTATTATTACTCAAATAATATATAACTTATATACCTATATATTTCTATCTAAACTCTATATGTACTCACATAAACTTCTTTTTGTTATTAAATTGTTATTTTTTTTATTTAAACGGTTATTTCATTAGTTTTAGCTGAGGTAAATCCGTAACTCACTCATGAGTTTTAACTATAGTAAATTCGTAACTTATGTATAGTCCAAAATTTACTCTGTATTTTTAAATTGTTTAGTTAACATGAATAAACTAAGTTTTGTTTACACTGCTAAAACTGTTATCTCATGATAAATTTAGATACATCGTTGGAATGATTTTGTTTTTATCTACATTTTAATATAAACTATATAACAAAACTCAGGTGCTAAGTTACTTTTACATCTATAAAGTTTATCTGTATAAATTTTTTATATGTAAAATTTACACGACTCGGGTTTATGAAATTTACCTTAAGAAAGAATAAATCATAACGTCACATTTAAATTTATAAGAATTATTATATAGTAAAAGTTATAAAATTAAACTAAAGTCTATATGATATCAAAATTCCATAATTACAATAAATGATTCAGAATTGTTTCATCAAATAGGCGGAATAGCAACTTTCAGGATGAAAATAGATTAATGTTTGCATCAATTTTAGTTTTAAACACAAGTATTACCTTAAAAATTTGTCCAAACAATACGAACAATTGAAAAAAAATGACGCACTGACAATTTAGTAGTTACATATATACTGTAGTTAACTACCCTATATCACAAAAACCAACCAGAGTAATACATACGTGACGGCATTAACATGTTGCGTAATTTTATTATGCTATAATTTTAAAAGCGTTGTTAATATAATATCGTAATATATATATATATGATATTTCACAAGTTTATATGGGCATATATGAAATTCTCTCTTCCAAAAAGATAGTCTTGTTTTCAAACAAATCCGAGGATGTTAAGTTTTATTATTAAAAGAAAGTTGTACAACTATGTAATGATAGTGTATACTTTCATTATACACATCTTCGTTTTGATACACAATATTTTCGATACTAGAGTGACGGATCCAATATTTTTTCATTCAAATACCGCTTTGAAAATTTTCATCGAACGAGTCAACATGATCATATTTTCTCAACTCAATGATGCATTGGTACAAATCATGTAACACTTATCAATTACTTTTGTATCAAAAACATTACAAAGACTTCTAACCAGTCTCCTTTGTATCAATCAACATAATGTCTTTAGCAGTGTTATGATTCAAAGTCATCAAGTGTTATATTAAATGAATTTCAAACACCACCTTACTGCTGCCGCACGATTTGGGGGACAATTAACTTGCTTGATTCTCAAGTAAACTCGTGTTTAGTTGCCTTGCATATCAAGCATCTCATCTAAACCCTTCAGTCTCTCGATTCCCTCACTAATCAAGTAACGAATCTTCTGTTTGTCATTGCACTCCCTGTTTTGCTCTATCTCGTGTCTGATTGTTTGCATAAGTTCACCTGAAAATATTCCAGTTATAAATCTAAGTGCGGGCGGATTAAACCTGGTTATTACTATCAGAGGTGTAAACGAGCCAAGTTACTTGTGAGCTGCTCGAGATCGGCTCGTTAAAAGCTAGAATCAAGCTGAGCTTAAACGAGTTCAAGCCTAATAAATAAGGTTGCTTAACAAATGAGCCCAAACCCGAGCTTCACTTATCAAGCTCTAGCTGAGCCGTGAACGTAAGCGGGCCTATTATTTGGATAATTTTTATTTAATATATTTATTATATTTGATAATTAACATAATATATAAATATTTGATAAAAATAAGCAAATAATATATATTATATAATATACAAAATTATAATTAAAATACATACAAAATCTAATTATAAAAGTATATAAATCAATCAACAAATAAAGAAAAGAGTTTTAGTCAAGTCCGACCTTGAAAATTATAAACGGGCTGACCTTTAGATATAGAGCTCGAAACGAGCTATTGTAAATAACACGAGTCTGGACTTGGCTCCGTTCGGCTCGTTTACGGCCCTAACGTCTTCTATACAGAAGAAATGATCTAATTTCCAAGAAAAACATGAAAGCTAATGTGAAATTGAGAATGGAAAATACAGTTAGGAATACAACGGTGCTTAACTTGTAATAGAATATAATAACTATTTACTAAGGAACTCGGTTGACTGTCAAAAGTCAAACATGACATCTTCATTTCTTTTCAATAAGTGGTGGCTGATTAGTTTTTTATTTTTAAGTGTCTTTGATGGGATTATCATAGAAACATGTTGACATTAATTATATAATTTTGTGGCGTAAAAAGAGTTCACCTTTACTGTGTGCAGGTGCTCTTTTAGCAACTCTTAGAGCTTGCCTATACAGCTTCAACACCCGAGCACGCAGAATGAATGTCTGCAAATCGAAGGAGACAGCCATAACCGAGCCACCCCTGCAGTGCAATAATATCATAATATTACAATCTACTTCAAACACCGAATTATCAAAATTATCATACCCTATAAAATATCAAAAGCAGTAAGAATATCTATCCAATGTTGAAAATGTAACAGGAAATTTCAATTCATTCATGTGAAAACGGGTCAATTTGGGTTAATAGTAAATTGATAAACATGTCAAACGGGTCGGCTTAAAAATATTTAGTTAAAACATGTTAAATTTAGAAAGTCAACCAAAGTATACCCAGGTTTTTACATTTGGGAAAATTTCAATCCAATTATGTGAAACAGGTCAATTTGGATTAATAGACTAATAGTTAACAGATAAAACATGATATTTTAGCTGAAGAGGTTAGATTTAAAAGTCACCCAAAGTATGCTCAAGTGTAAACATTCTTACAAGCTTTAATCCCAAATTTTAAATAAAGTTATAGACTTGATTCATATAATCATATCTTAGAAGTTGCATGATACATTTACTTATGACCTGATTCAGGTTATGCTTATATCTCTAGTAATGAAATGGGTAGAACTTATCAATCTTGCAAAAACATTTGTAAGATTATTATAGAAACATTAAAAGTTTTGTAGTCAATCTTTCCTCTCTTCCAATTAAAACTATTAAGATCTTAATAAAATTCTCCATCATCCCGAAACATGGTCTCAATGTTTTATTGCATTAATCCCACAATTCCTAAATTCAATCTTGTCGGGCTTGAGCTTTGACCCGATGATATTAACCTAAGCTAGAAATCAAATTAAAGTAGTTGCATCAAATATGTTTGAAAAGAATTGGGGCATTCATTGCATCAAAAACCCAGAATTACTAAATTATAGACCAGAGGGAGGTGTAACAATTGAAGTTGAATCTGCACATTTGATACATAAAGATTAAAAAGATACATTAAATTAGAACAGGTCGTTAACACAACAAACCCTAGTGTTTTTTTTAATAATAATAAAACTGTAGCTAGGGTTTGCATCAATCAACAAGTAGAGAAAAATTACCTGAAAATTCGCAGGCTTTCTTTCTTCTTCAACACTCGGTTATCAGTTTCTTTTCTTTGCTTTCCTGTTGCTTTTATTTCATTTTCATTGTCTGTCTGGTTGAATTCGGTTCAAATCAAATCGTATGTCGGGTCAAAAAGGAATCCGTTCTGTTTTAATTAATGGGGTTGAGGTGTCACAGGGCCCGTTCCCGTATGAAAAATGTTAGTGAAAATTCCTTAAATGATTCAAAATAAGAGAGAGAAAAAAAAATGATTTAAAAACAATTCAAATTTCCAAAATAGCTCATGAAATTTGTACTGAATTGACGCATTGGAAAGATAACCGGCGAGATTGATTAACCATTTAAAAGCCGACACATGGCAAGAATCTGACAAATCCGACCGTATTTTTGAAAATATTGGCGTTTTCATCCAAATCTGTTCTTTAAATCTTTTGTAAAAAGCAGTATCTCCAGACGGTTTTTATGTTTCCTATCTGGTCCGTTCAAATTATTATTATTTCCAACCTTTTCTTCATCTTCCATCCGTGACAAGGTACAAATCGATGGAAAGACGTTGAGCATATCCGTGATTGAAGAGGTAGGTCCCAGCAGAGCCCAGTTGGACCCGCAAGACTCACCTTGAAGAGGGACGTCTGGGCAGAAACCAACTGGATCCGCAGGACCCACCATGCTCAGAGACGTGACGTCCTTACGCGCAGTACGCAAGCTGTTCCCGCAGGAAATGCCTCCCAATGGTGAAGTACTCTGCCTGTTCCCGCAGCTGTGGATACAAGCCATCAGGGAAGGCCACCCGCGCAGCAAGGCTACACGCACAAGGCACTTAGCTCTCAATCACTCAGTGTCACCTGAAGGAATGAGCAAAGCCGGGAACAACCCCGCACAAAGGCGGGAGGGGGAATACTCCCGCCCAAAAGCCAGTCCGTACGATACGGAAAGATCTTTTGTACTGTACCTGACGAGGTATGGGCAAAAGATCTGACTAAAGATACGACAGCTTATTGACAACAGTATGGCGAGCAGCATGCTCCTGTACTGTATGTCACTATTAGCCGCTGCCTACTCACCAACTCCTGTCATACCACGTGCATAGCCGGCAGTTGGTGGAAAAGGAATAGTACACAGCAGGCCTGGTCACTGTCAGCCGCTGCCTACCCACCAACTACCAGCAGGGCACGTGCGTAAGCCACAGTTGGTAGAACAGGAATACTATTGCAGCCGACCACACCTCCTTGGAAACCTACCTTCGGCTATAAATATCCCAAATGGTATGATCATCTCATCTTATCAGATTATCATCATATTATACCTGATATCTGCTCTAGCAATCTCTTAATATACATTTATATTTAAAGAGCAATCTAGTCTGATTCTCACGCCGGAGGGTGGTCACAAGGAGGAACCCCCCCCCCCCTTCTCAGTGACAAGCTCACGGTGTCTGTTTTGCAGGTTATCAGAAGAACCATCTTTGCCGGGTCTAACCCCTCGTGGGAAACATCTATCTAACCCCCAGGTTACTCGTAATCTGCCCGGGGTCCGGTTAGTGTTTCTTCAGTGATTATCCGTGAAGGTGCCTTAATAGTAAGAAATTGATGCATTTCAATGCATACATATCATATGCTATTTTTCAGATTTGATGCCTCAAATGCCTTTCATGTCAAGACACGCATATACATATTCTAGGGTTTCTAGCAGTAACTTTTGTTGATTTGTATTTGGTTTTCAATATACTACTAAGTGACCCAAATGTGTTTGTCAAGTCGTTTGATTATAAAAGAACAAGTTGATGAGATGAAGAAGATGAAGGTGTGAAAGAATGTAGGGATAATAATAATTTGAACGGACCAGACAAGAAATATAAAAAAACCATCTGGAGAGACTGTTTTTTAAAATATGATTTAACTTTAAATATGGACCGAAACCCGAGATTTTTAAAAATCCAGTCGAAATGTCAGAAACTTTCCAAGTGTCAACTTTTGATTGGTTGAAAAATCCCGTCTCTTATATTACCAAAGTGTCGGCTCAGTAAATATTTAATGAGTTATTTTGGGAATTTGGTCTTTTTAATCATTTTTTTTCTCTCTCTCTTATTTTGGTTCATTTTGGTAATTTTCCCAAAATGTTATCTTATCATTGTCTTTATTACTCGAATAGTTTCAGTTTGAGATTTCATTAGGGTCCTGCTAAGCACACCTCAAAAAATTAAAAACACCACTCAATCCACCACGGATTACTTTAGTTTTGTCGTATTATGTATGTACCCTATCCGCCACGGATAGGGCTATCCGCCACAGACCTCATACACGTCAACCTCAGACTATCAAATCAGTCTGACTCGTACACAATCCTCCACGGATTGGGCGATCCACCCCAGATTGACTCAGTAATTGAATTTCCCTTTCTCTATATATTATGCATCCCTCCATTTCTCTATAACAAGTAAATTAAAAAACAAGTATGTTACAAAATATTTGTTAAAATATACAAAGAAAATGTCGTTGTATGATATTTTGTTTGGTGACGGGAATGACGAGTAGTCGGGCTACACATATAACGATCAGCCGGAGCAGTCGGGTTTGCTAGATTTGAATGAACTTTCAGACTCGAACCATGAGCCGGGCTATGCATATATCGAGCAGTATGACTTACCAAATCCTGACCAGGTTATTTAGTATATTTATATAGTACAATAGCGTGCTAGTTATTTTTTAAATATTATACGTTGTCATTATATTTTTATCAGGGGTATGTCATATACGGTAGTCACCCTTCTTGGCCGGAGGAAAATAGGACATCGCCGAATACATACGATGCTAGACCCAAACAATCTTATGGTCAGTTTTCGCAGCAGTTACATGTAGATGGTCCGTATTATGAAACCCAGAATTCGTACCAGTTACCTTTAGAAGAGCATCCATACGTGTCACGAGCAACGTCGTTGATGGCATTCAAGAGGCTCACAGCGAAGGAGGCGATGATGATGATGATGTTGATGTTGTTGATGATGATGATGATGATGGTGGTGGTGGTGGTGATCGTTACATACGCCAGAAGACATTTTTCTATGTAACTGATAATGTATGACCTATGTTTTTTTTAAAACTTATTATTATTTTTTTTCAACACGTTACTAAATATTACTTTATTTACATTGCTTGATATCAGTATTTTAATTCTCTTGATGAGTTGGTGGATTGGGTTAAGAAGACAGGACAGGAGCATGGTTGTGCTATCTCAGTCCAACGTTCAATGAACAAAAGTGTTGAACTTGTATGCAATCGAGGAGGGTAACCAAAACTCAAGGCCATGGTGAGGCATACCGGGAGTATTGAAAGGGGTTGTCCATTTAACCTTGTCGGGAGGTACAACGCGACAGGTGATTGTTGGAAGTTAGAGGTTGTCAACAAGACGCACAACCACGGTCCCGTTGTGTTTGAGGAGGGGCACCCGGCTCTACAGAAAATGACCGACGAGGAAGTTGATATGGTTGCGACGTTACATAGGCAGGGTCTGAGGCCTACTCAAATTAAGGCAGCCTTAAAGGAACGCTTTCCTGGTAACAAATGTATTAATAAGGACATATACAACGTCGTGAAGCTTGTTGATGGCCAAGATAAATTGGTGACACCCCCATGCAGGTACTTTTTTGTGACAATCGTCAATTTCAGGTTAACTCCGTTAACTCAACTCCGTCAATTCAAACTTTAGATCATTGAATCTATAACGCACACCTCATTACATTTAAACTAGGGTTTAAATGACGCTTGACACTTACTACATGTGTAGTCTTTCGGGAATTGCACCGAAACGCAAACGAGTTGACGCAAACAATTGGGGAATAAACGAAAAACGTCAAAACAATAATTATGTGATAATTATGTGTTAGACTTATGTGTTATGTAAACGTTAACTCAATGTGCTAGAACTAGTTAATTAAGCTAGAAAAGTACAAACTAGAAGTTGAGGGACTAAAGTGTAACATGTTATTATTATTAATAAATATAAACCCTAACCTCTCCTCTCTCTTTCCCTCACCTAAGTCGACGGCAGCCCCCCCCCCCCCCATTGCTCTCCTCACAATCGGCTCACATACACACACATATCACTTGGTTTTGATCTTGGTTTTTCACAGTTGAAGCATCCTACATCCGTTTCTAGCCATCTTCTACCTTCCTCTTGCTTGTATTGGTGTTTTTGAAGGTATAATTATAAACCCTAAACCCTAGGTCCGATTTTCATATGTATATGTGTTCATATGTTTTATCTTGATTTGATGATGGATTGATTGTGATATGATAACTAGAATTGATATTATTACATGTTAATTGTTGTGTCTTTGAGTTTGAGATCAAATAAAACCCTAACCATGTATGTATGGTGAAATTGATATGCATGGATAGTGGTTATAGTGTCTAGAATGTTATATGAATGATTTGTGGTCTATAGATGGTTAATATGTTGAGTTTTGCTGCAAACAGTTTCTGGACAGATTGTGTTGTTGATGTTCAATTGACTGTAACGGGGTGTAAATGTGAAAATTGGTTGAGATTATTGATACTACAGTAAACTAGGTTGAGTCTAGTTTCTAAAGAATATAAATTTGCAATTTTTGGACGTGTAAAAGTTAACCTTTATGATTTTACAAAAACATTGTGCAAAGCTGAGTTGTTAGACCTGCTGTTAGGTTGTTTTGTAAATGTTATATCTCATGAACTACGAGACCTATTGGGTTGGTTCCACTTCTGGAAGTTGACTTGTTGAGTTAGGAACCTAACCCAAGCGGTCTTGCATTTGTTGGATTTTTCGTTTAACTAGAAATTCAAATAACATTCTGTTGCGCATAAATTTGACTGTTATGAGTTTGCTGTGGTGAATTGATCATTGTGAAAAATATACATGGAATAAAAATACAACAAAATATGTTCTGGAAACCTAACACATACATGCTTTTGTGATGATTTTTGGTAAATTAATTGAGATGCTATGATCGGTGTAATAGACTAGTTTTTCAAGTAGAATTCTGTCGTTAAGAAACTAGTTGCTGAATTTTGTAAAAGTTGCATGAAACATGGTAGTTGCTAATTGATTTGTCATGTTTTGACCAAAATGCCCTTGCGGGGAATAATTGCTAGTAAATTGTTATGTGTGACCAAATTGCCCTCACGGGGAGTAATTGCTAGTGATGTACATTATTAATACATGACACGTAAATAATTGTTCACACATGTATCGTATCACAAATGTACTTGTTAAGTCACACACGATTCACAAACGAACACGAAACGTATCTTGTGCTTAGGAATTATGTGCCGGGTCTAGAGACTCGATATTAGTTCCGATATTTAGAAAATCTCCTTGTTGTTTTAGAACGCTAGAGAGAGTTTTCTGTGACGCGCATCACTTGGTGATTTATTTTGGGAATTCTTCGCAAACAGTGAGTTTCATTTACCCTTTAAACTGTTTTAAACGCTTTTCACTTGGGGGAGATAACATACTCCGAAAAACGCATTTAAGATTTTGTTAGTAAATTATATATCACTTGTAAAGGCTAAGTGGCAAACGAAACAATTGAAGTCCTACACATCGAACCGGTTAATATTTGGAATAGCGAGTCACCGTTGAGTAGTACTACTGGGTTTGACAAACCCCACCCAACGCTAAACTCGACTGGAGGTCGAGCGGGTGTAATTTTGGCTAACACGTACCATGGTCTGGATGAACTGGTGACAAGCCACTTGATAAACAGTCAGCTTCGGTGTCGAACACTTAGTAATACTTGTTGTATAGGCTAGCTACCTATCGATATATAATTGATTTAACACTATCTGGTAACGCAAAACGCTGAACGCAAAACGCAAAACGCTTTATTTTATATAAACTTGTGAACTCACCAACCTCGTGTTGACACTTTTAGTATGTTATTCTCAGGTAGCCGAGGCGGGCGCGCGGTATAGGATCATGCATTGCTTGAAACGCTTTTGTTATGCAAACTATTTTTAAAACTGTTATCATTTGGTTTAAGTCATCCTGCGTGGCGCAACATTTATTTTATGGTTTTTACGCTTCCGCACTTATTTTCATTTAAAACGTTTTTATGGTTTGATTATAACTGATGATTCCGATCCTGTTAGTTCACACCCTCTGACGGTAAAACTCCATTAGTGGATTTTGAGGGTGTGACATTTTTGTAAGAATATTATTATTTTGTAAAACTATTTTTAATATATATTATTTTGTAAGACTATTTTTAATATACATTAATTTGTTTTATCATATTTAAAATATATTATTTTGTAATATTTTTTAATTAATTATTTTATATTATACTATTTTTATTATTATTTTGATATGTAATAATAATATTTGTAATATTTAGTGTATTTTGTTAAACCCAATGTAGGTACTTTAAAACTTTCTTGTGTCCCATGAATTCACCTTTCACACATGGGAGAATCCTTCCACCAACAGAACATAGAATGTTTTCTTCTGTAATGAGAAGTCGCATACCATATGGCGTGATTTTTTGTTGATTGACACGACGTACAACACCAACATGTACAAGTGGCCGTTTGTTCAGTTTGTTGGTGTGACGTCGACATCAAAGTCTTTCTGTATTGCGCACGCGGTTACCTTTAGGGAACAACAGTGTAACTTCACATGGGCCTGGAACGACTTAAAGACATGCTCTGCGATTGTAGGGAGCCGCGTGTGATCTTGACTGACAAGGACCAAGTCTTGATGAAATCCTGTAGGTGGCACATCACACAGAACATAAAGAAAAAAACATAAGAGTCTTTTTCAGGCAGATATCTTGGAATCATTCTCTTACTGGTGGAAAGTATTGTACGAGTCACCAACAAAGACTATGTACGACTACAACTGCGGTCAAATGGAAGCAACGTTAGCTGGACACGGGAGACGCGGTAAGTCTTTGTCCCGTATATACACATGATTTTAGATTCTAGTTGTACATTGCATAAATTATTTTTTTTTAATTTGTTTCTAGAGGCTTGATATTATATTCATGACAACAGGTTGGATTCATACAAAGAAAAGTTCATGTCCTGCTGGATTGACGACCGCCTAAACTTCGACGAGCATTCAACAAACAGACACGTGAACTTGAAGAGATACCTTCCGGGGCCGAACAATTCGCTAGACTCACTTGAGGCGCATGCCCTTCAAGTTGTGAATTCCCCAAATGGAATGTAACACCTCGGCTAAAGCGGAAACGCCTGAGTGTGACGTACAGATTGCTCAAAACACATGTGACACTATTAAGTGACAATATTATCATTAATTCATTCCAAAGCATCAAGTACACAAGTTATTTCAAATGAACAAACACAATGGAAAATGAACAAAACGAACATCTTCTTGTTTATTATCTAGATAACATAGCTTCTAGTATCCTCGTCATTTCGTCCTCTAATGAAAGCACATGTAGTATATATATAAAATAATGTCAACTAAATGAATAGTTGGTGAGTTCACACAAGTTTTGATATAAGTACATAAAAATCTACAATTCCATGAACAAGTGTAAATGAGCAAGTAAAGTCCTTTCCAGTTGGGATTGTGCACCAACGTACTCGGATAATAGCGCAAATAAGTGTCTTTTCCGTTGGTAACAACCAACGTACTCGGATCGGGGGTCCCTATTCCACTCATAACATCGAGGTCCTGAGTGCAGGGGGGGGGGGGCGTATGATCATACTTAATGAGGAAACCATGAGCACGTAATCTTTGAGCAAGTAAGCAATTAAACACACAAGTCCATGTAACGAATTGTAGTTTGTAAATAATAAATAAACGAAATTGTTATGTTGATAGGATATATATGTCATCCCCAAAATGTGTAAAAGAGTTAAAAAGGGGGTGTGAGAAACTCACCTTGAAGTTGAAGACAAACTTGAAATAAAACCGAAAGTGCATAAATGAAACCGAAGCAATTGAACGTCACGGACTAGAATTAAAAGCACAAAATTAATATTAACTAACGACTGATAAAAGTAGATAAATCGGGTTCTCGGGATTGTTATATATTTTTCATCATTTTATGAAGGTTGATATTATAATATTATAATATTATTTTAATGATTTATTAAATCTAATATTTTTTTTATTACGAGGTAAATGCTAAGTTTGAATATTATAACGTTTACAGAGTTTGGATGTAATGGTATATTTTATTTTGGACAACGACATGTTAATGAATTTTAAAGTTTAACGGAGGAAAATATGTATACATATATATAAGTTAAACTAGTTTTAAACGAATTTGACGGGTTTAAGATCTATAACGTTTATGCATTATGGATCTTCACGAAATTTAGCTTTGAAAAATAATTATATTAGCGTAATATAAAGTTTTAACGAAATAATATATATTAATTTAATATTAATCGGAATTTTAATGAAAACTTAACGGAAACGAAAGTCGGGTTTATAGGTGAAAAGAGATTATAACTAATTTAACTTAAAAAGATTTCATTTGATTTATAATACTTTTTAATAATTTGATTAAAATAAAGAAAGAAAAAGGCTTAAAAAAACAAGTAAAAAATCACTCTAACCCGGGTTTGAACCCAGGTCTTTTGGCTGATACAAACATGTTATAACCACTGGACTAACTTCTTTTGTTTGTTAAAATCTCAGAAACAAATTTACATAAACTAACAGAAAAGGTCATCATCTTCCTCATAAACCCTAGAATTCAAACTGTTAATTGGATCCATGTTTGCTGAATATTATTTAGGGATTTCGTTATACGGCTAAAAACAATAACAATTCATATTTTAATTACCTGGAAATGTTTCGGGTTGGTGGCGAACGGTGGGTGTCGGAATACTAACTTTGATGAACAAGGACGAGATTTCAAATGGTATATTAGATTTATTTGTTGTTGTGGACAGGTTTAGTTGATGCATATCGGCCTATTTATAAGTCTAATTGGAGCGTATAATGTTTAATGCGAGTTAATGGATTTATAAATATTTCCCGGCGGTTCGGATCATAACACGCGCGGGTTAGTTATTAAAAACACATTATTGTTCGACGATTGAGTTTTGCCGTTATGGTCTAACGAGATTACAAACTTTAATTGGGTCGAAACGCATAATTTATGGAAGTTTAAGTGTCGCCGGAACCGTTTTCCGGTCGCCGGAGATGGCGCCAGAAAAACGTAAGTATAGGCAGGGAGACGGGCTGCTGCTGCATCCTTTTTATTATTATTATATTATATATAATTTACATTTTCAGCCCCTGTACTTTTATTTTATATTAAAACTGAATTTAAAGAATGTTTACAAATTGAACCTTGTACTTTCTTATAAATGAAATAAAAGTTTATGAAGTTAGATATTTTTCGTATTATACTTGGGATAGTTCGGGTCTCGTTTATGTACAACATTAAATTCCGGAGTTTTATAAATTAAATAAATTGAATAGAAAACGATTGATTAATTAATGTAATTATCGAGAATATTATATAAATAATAAACGAAAATTACGATGGCATCGAAACGTCATAACGTGTCCGTTTAACGAATGTAAATAAAAATACATGAGACGAAACTTGAAATAGATATATTTATATTTATTTATAAATAAACCAAAAATTTTAAACGGGTCAAATTTTCAGGTTTGAAAAGTAACGAATGCTACATGGAAGAAATCGGTGCAACCTTTAAAGACTCCTGTGTTAGGATCAAGAAGTACCATAAGTTGAGTTTGTTTAATAAGCAACACAATAGGGTGTCGATTTTTGCTCTCATTAAACTTGAAAAAGAGCTGACTTTGCTTGACACATTGCAAGATACGGGTGGGTTCGTGCAACCACCGGTTACAGACATCCTGGGGCTTGTCGTGTGCTTGTAAGCTTAACTGGTACACTATTAACAATATACGTATTCCATTAAAAGACATAGACCCCTATTGGAGGAAGCTCGATTTCAGTCCGGCGTTTGTTCGATACGAAGAACTAGACTATGAAGCGGAACTAGAAGATGTGAAAAAACAAGGTCAAGGACTAAACAATCGAATGCAACAAAAAAAAGTATACTCTCAAATATAAGGTCTGTTCTTCCTGGGAAATCAAACAAGGAGGAGCCTGAGAAACGAGAGGACCATCGGGGTCGTCCAAATCTAAACCAACAAGCCAGAAAACGAGAAACCCCTAGACAGAGCTCGTACTCCCCGTCCCCGTCAATTGATCCCCACAGACAGAGCTCGTACTCCCCGTAATTATGACACAGTTCGTGATTCTCTCGACGTCAGCTTTATTCTAACAAAAGAGTAGCTGGTTTTCGGTACCTGGGCACGAACACGTAGCGGCTCAAACGTTTGATTGTGTTTTAATCAATCTCCATCTGACCTCCAGTGAGAGTTACTTCCAGAGTCCCGAACCACTATCTCAGATTCCAGTGATAACTATCTTAAATGCTCAAGATAATCATTGGCTCAACATACAATTAGAAGGGAATTTCTTCGTGTCGCTACCAGCACGTCAATGGGAAGGATACGCCAACGAAGCGGCACACGAATGGAAATCTTTGTACGAAGATCGTATAAAAGAGTATATGCGAATAAGGGAAACTTGGCGAGTGCAAACCGAAGAGTCAGTTTATTTAGGATGACGTGTATGTTGTAGTTTGAGAAATTATTAATAAAATGTTTGTATTATTATGAATAAAATTATAAATTATATATTAAAAATAATATAAAAAAATCAAAAAAATTTTATATATATACTTGAGAACGATAATATATATATTAAAAATAATATAAAAAAATCAACATTTTTTTTATATATACTTTTTTTATATATACATTTTTATATATACTTGAGAATGATAAAATATATATTAAAAATAAAAAACTTTTTTTATATATACTTTTTTATATATACTTGAGAATGATAATATATATATATTAAAAATAAACAATTTTTTTATATATATATACTTGAGAATGATAAAATATATATTAAAATGATATAAAAAAATCAACAATTAAAAATAATTTTTATATACTTACTTGAGAATGTAATGTAAACAAATAATAAAATAATAAAATACATATTAAAAATAATAAAAAATAATACAATATCTGCATGTTGATTTGAATTGTGGATCACTAACGCGGCGGATCGCCCTATCCGTTGCATAC
The DNA here is from genome assembly GCF_021521415.1 of Bidens hawaiensis. Classification (NCBI taxonomy): domain Eukaryota; kingdom Viridiplantae; phylum Streptophyta; class Magnoliopsida; order Asterales; family Asteraceae; genus Bidens; species Bidens hawaiensis. The sequence goes on from NW_027491351.1 coordinate 1,527,994, forward strand.
TCTGCTGCAAATCAGATCCGTGGCGGATAGGACGATCCGCCACGGTTGTGATCCATATTTCATTGTGTTAAATACACACGGGTTAAAACCGTTCAACATGCCAAAACCTCAAAAAACGCTCAACCTTTCACTCAAAACATCACCAGATTATACCACCACCACCGGAAAATAATGATGACGGGGTCCGAAATAGCATCTACACAGCCATAATTATTTCGTTCAGAAATAGTGACTGTGTAAATGCTATTTTGGAGTCCGTTATTATTACAAAATAAGACCATATGTTGGCGGAAAATAATGACGACGAAGTCTGAAAATAGCATCTACACAGCCATAATAATTTCGTTCAGAAATAGTGGTGGCTGTGTAAATGCTATTTTGGAGTCCATTATTATTACAAAATAAAACCATAAGTTGGCTGTGTAGATGTTATTTTGAACTTATGTGCTACCAGTGCAGCTGTCGAGAGCTGGCGGAACACTTTAGTAGTCCACATTCATAAATCCCAACAGTGTCGTTAATGGGGATTGTGGAGATTGTGGGGATCAGCACTATTCAACCACATAATAAAGTCTCGTATCAACCTACTTGGGGTTGTCCAGTATCAACAAATATTGCAGCGATGCACCCACGTGGGGTTCATCTAACAATCTTTGGTTTTTGATGAATTCGGTGTCACCCTAAATTGTCTCCTTGTTGATGTTAACCGATTAGTGACTCCATAATATCAGCAAGGGCTAACACGGATGTAGAAGGAGATATGGGGGCATAACTGTACCTGATAGGGTACATTATTTAAAGTTATCTGGTGTATCCTGCCGGATTTGACATCCCGGTGACTGGAGTGCTCTGACCGAAACAGATTTGCTCACTTTCTGGTGAATGGAGTGTTGCGGCAAAGATATGCTGTGTAGATGCTATTTTCGGAGTGGTTATCCAGAAGAATTGCTAATAAGCCCGAAGATGATTAGGAAATAGTCGATGTATAGATGTTTTTTTATGTAATTATTCAAATTTGTAATTTATTATTGGTTTAATATAAAATTTGTGTTATTATTATTAATCTACGATGTAATTATATAATATTATTATAAATATTAGGAATTAATGGTTTATTTGTATAAATAATATTACTCATAATATTTAAAAATTATATAATATTATTATAAATAATACGAATTAATGGTTTTATTTTGTATAAATATTACTCGAAATATTTAAAAATTATATAATATTATTTTAAAATCAATCCGCCACTGATAGACCTATCCGTGGCGGATTTGATTTAAAAAGTAATCAGCCACTGAGAGATCTATCAGTGGCGGATTGTCCCACAGATACTCCTCTCCGTCTCTGATTACTTACACTATCAAACAAAAACAAACACACACCCATCTGTCCGATCCGTTTTCGTTTGACATAAACTATTCGAGATCCGACCAGCAACATCAAGGTAAGTAACATACTTGTATTATGCTCTAGTTTGATATAAGTTATAGTTTAGATTAAGAGTTAGGGTTTGAGATTTAAAAACGGGTTTGAAATCGCATTTGAAAACGGGTTGGATTAATGGTTTGAGGTTAGATTTGGGTTTTAGGTTAGCAAACTTGTTTCAAAACGGGTTGGATTAAGGGTTTGAGGTTAACAAACGGGTTTGAAAACAGGGTTGTTAATGAAATGGGTTAAATTTGGGTTTGAGTTAACAAACGGGTTTGAAAACAGATTTAATAATGAAACGGTTTAAATTTGGGTTTGAGGTTAACAAACGAGTTTGAAAACAGGTTTGTTAATTAAAATGGTTAAATTTGGGTTTGAGGTTAACAAACGGGTTTGATAAACTTTGTTTGAAAACGGGTTTGAAAACGATATGGAAAACGGGTTTGAAAACGTGTTAGAAAACGGGTATGTTAACAAACTCGTTATCTGTATTATATAATTATAATAAAATAAAATTATACATTATATTATATCTTAAATATAGATGACGAATGCCTACATTGAAAGGGATAAGCTTCTACACGGCTACTTGCCTTTGACTTTTGACCCAGAGTCCGATTACCATGTCCGGTTTACGCAGCTTCGGCGTATGGCGCCGCAACCTAGCACGACCTTGTGTACGGACTTTATAAAAAGTGTTCGGGCGGAAGAAAGGTTGAAAACAATTATTAGGGCTGATACACCATGGGTAAGATTGTTTACCGCTGACCAGCCAGCGTACCGGGCGCTCACGCTAGAGTTTTACTCTACATTCATTTTCAGGTATTTTTTTTCTTTTCAAATAACTTATAAAGTATATTTAACAAACGTGTTAATATTGTTTCAGGCCACGGCCGGCTGGAGAGCCGCAGGTCCAGATGTTGATTGATGGTGCGGCTACTAGTCGGGCAGAGGTTCGGTTCCGTATGTTGGGGGAGGACCGTTATCTGTCGATGGAGGAGTTTGCTATGGCGCTCGGCTTGTACACACCGCAGGAGTTACTCTAGCCTATTTACAGGGAGAGCATACACGAGACACCAGATGACGTGTTGAAGCGTTGGTGGACGACGATTAGCGATGCTCCTTGGCCTACCGACCCCATAGACTCCCGAGTCTCATCCATCTGGGACCCGTTGCACAGGTATGTATATGTATATGTATAATATAATATAATAATATTGTATTGTATTTTTGTACAGGTACCTACACAGGCTTATGGCTTTCACCATACATGGTCGTCACCTGGGGCAGATCACTACAACCTCTGTGACCTTTTTTTTTGTGATGCCTGCAACCTAGCTCGCACGTTCGGCGACTACTTCGCCATTTACCGGCACAGGAATGGCCACGGGTTGTTGGTCGGCGGCATGTACGTTACACGGATTGCGATGAGTTTGGGCTACACGGGCCGATTGGATACCCTACCTATTCAACCGCCGATTCGCCCATGACCGCTGGACTGTGCACGGGTACAGGGCATGCGCATCATCCGGAAGAATCAAGGCGTGTTGCACCTGGTCACTGATCCACATGCTCCACCCTACGTCGAGGTCCCACTTGTCGAGCCTCCGCCAGTTGAGGAGTCGGAGGTGCATATTCAGGACATGGTGGTTGACAATGCGGACGGTGAGGGCGAGGACGATGATCAGGTACGTTGTATTTTATCGTTTTTGTATCTTCATGTTATCAACGGTAATTTATCGTGTTCGTAACAGCCACCGCATCAACACCCGCAGCACATTCCGCGTACATATCGCGTCGTGCGTTTGGATGCGGCCACCGACTCCTGGCTACAGAGAGTGGAGCGTGGAGTGCCGCGTTTCATTTTTTTTGAACTCGTAATGTATTAGTTATTATTATTATATAAATCTTGTTCTGTTTATTTTGTTCGTTTTCAATTTTTAAAATTGTTGTTTCGTTGCAACTTTAAAACCGATCAAAAAATGGTTACACCCGACTAACAAAAAAACAAAACAAACAGAACTCGTTATGTATTTATTATTATTATTATTATATAAATCTCGTTCTGTTTATTTTGCTCGTTTTTCAATTTTAAAATTGTTTTTTCGTTGTAACTTTAAATCCAATTAAAAAATTGTTAAACCCGACTAAAAAACAAAACAACAAAAATAAAGAAATAAAAATAAAAACAAAAAGAAAAGACGAAAAAACAATAAAATAATAAAAAAACAACAAAATGACAAAGAAAACACATTTTCCCAAAACACCATACCAATCCGTGACGGATTAACCAATCTGTGGCGGATGGAGTGGGTGTTTTGGAAACACCATATGGTGTATCTAGTAAACCCATATTCATAAAGGGGTTTGCTACATGCACCATGTGGTGTTTCCAAAACACCCACCCAATCAGCCACGGATTGGGCAATTAGTGGAGGATTGGTGGGATGATTTGGAAAAATGTGTTTTTTTTGGTATTTGTTGTCTTTTTTATTATTTTATTGTTTTTTTTGTCTTTTTGTTGTCTTTTCTTTTCTTTTATTTCTTTTCTTCTGTTTGTTTTTGCTTTCGTATTAGTAATCTTTAAAAAAAATACTTTTTAAATATTTTTCATTTTAAACCAATTTTCGGGTAAACCAAGTAAAAGTCGAACTTCTCGTCTTAACAAGCTAGTCGTTGTTCAAATCACCAAAAATACTTTCTAACATTTTTAACTTATGTTTCATTTTATATTATTTAAATTTCTAAGTTTGTGGTGTGTTGGAACCAAACTTGGTTTAATACTAAGATCGGATGGATTTACATTCGCTTAAACCCGAGTTTGGGACTTCAATTAATAAAAACTCTCAAACTTGTTTAAGCTATTAAGTCATATATTTAAATAGAATTGTTTGACGAGTTTGAATATATGAGGATAAAAAATGAATTAAACAAAACTAAATACTCACAAATACAAGTTTTTATTAATAACAAAGTTCGGAATTAGATTCCCGAGTTGGGTAAACATAAACGAATACAAACACGAAAAATCCAAGATGTTACAACGACGAAGACGATGATGCTGGGGATAAGCCCACCACACACAGACGAGACGACGCAGGTGGTGCTGCAGTTTAGATTTGTTTTTGTGTTTTGTTTCTTTTTTTCGAACTCTTTGTTATGCATTTAATATTATTATATAAATTTTGTTTTGTTTATGTTGTTTCGTTTCAATTTTAAAATTGTTGTTTCGTTGTAATTTTGAAACCGATGGATTGAAAACAAAAAATTATTGACACAGAAAATTGGTTACACACCGCTAACAAAAAAACAAAACAAACAAAATTAAGAAATAAAAATACAAAAAAGACAACGAAAGACAAAAAAAACAATAAAATGATATAAGAAAGACAACAAAATGACAAAAAAACACATTTTTCTAAACGAGAAGTTCGACTTTTACTCGGAACTTTCTTATTAATAAAAACTTCTATTTGTGAGTATTTAATTTTGTTTAATTCAATTTATATCCTTGTATATTAAATCTCGTCAAACAATTCTATTTAAATGTATGAATTACTTCAATAAAATCAGTAGCTTAAACAAGTTTGAAAATTTTTATTAATCAAATTCCTAAACTCGGGTTTAAGCGAATGTAAATCCACTCGATCTTTGTATTAAACCAAGTTTGGTTCCAACACACCACAAACTTAGAAATTTAAATAATATAAAATGAAACATAAGTTAAAAATGTTAGAAAGTATTTTTGGTGATTTGAACAGTGACTAGCTTGTTAAGACGAGAAGTTCGACTTTTACTTAGTTTACCCGAAAATTGGTTTAAAATGAAAAATATTTAAAAAGTATTTTTTTTAAAGATTACTAATACGAAAGCAAAAACAAACAGAAGAAAAGAAATAAAAGAAAAGAAAAGACAACAAAAAGACAAAAAAAAACAATAAAATAATAAAAAAAGACAACAAAAATATAAAAAAAACACATTTTTTCAAAAGACCCCACAAATCCGCCACTGATTGTCCAATCCGTGATTTAGGGGTGAGCAGAAAATCGAAAATACCGAACTGAAACCGAATTAACCGAAAAAACCGAACCGAAGCATTAACCGGCGGTTTTTTTTTGAAAAACCGAAATTTTGGTTTCGGTTCGGTTACCCATTTCAAAAATACCAAAAAAAACTGAACCGAACTGACATATTAACCGAACCGAACCGAACCGAATCAATGTATAACCGAATCGTATTACTTCAGGACCAACTAGAATATTTTAATTGTTTCGCCCAACTTTGTGGTCCATAAGTCTTTGTTTTATATTACCCAATGTGGCCATGTAGCATACAATAGATTGTGAAAAGAATAGTAAATGTTAATATTTATTTTTGTACACAGGAACTAGTTGCATAAAACAATTAATAGAACAAAAAAAAACAAAACAAGAAAAAATAAAAAAAACTGAATATAACCGAACCGAAACCGAAAAACCGAAAAACGAAACCGATCGGTTTGTATATTTGAAAAAACCAAATTTTCGGTTTCGGTTTCATCTAAAAACCGAACCGAACCGAACCGTGCGCAGCCCTACCGCGATTAATTGGGTTGGTGGTTTTTAATTTTCCTTGGGTGTCTCTAGTAGAGACCCCCTTTCACTAATCCAAAATACTCGTAAAAGATAGCTAAACAATGGTGGTGAGTAGGGTTGTGCAACGATTCAGAACCGAACCGGACTGGACCGAAATGGAACCAAACCGAAACCATTAAATGCTAAATATAAGAACCGGAACCGGACCGTATTTTAACGGTTCCGGTCCGGTTCAGAACCGAGTTAAACGGTTCTTGCCATAATCGGTTTTCAACTAAACATCTAAATATAAACTATTAGAATGTGCAAGAAACAAAGCTAAAATTTGGAAAATGAAACATTATCGTATCAACATATTATATTTTAATGACGGGATTCAAAATAGATTAGAATGACTCAAAATATTACAAAAAACAACTCTATCTTAAAACAAATTTAGGGCAATGGAATATGAATATCGTTAAGGGATTGTATATAACCGAGAAAGTGAGAACGTGGATGGTCGCTGGTACATGGAAGTGGAAAGCCTACTAAATATATATGATTTTAAATATAATCTTCAAGGTTTAAACCTAACCCGGTTCTAGCGGTTCTATAACTGGAATCGTCGGTTCTAACTGGAACCGAACCGGGAACCGTTTTCACCTAAATTTAAGAACCGGAACCGGACCCGAAATACAATAATACGGTTCAGATCTTGCGGTTCGGTTCCGGTTCCGCGGTTCTAGCGGTTCGGAACCGCGAATTGCTCACCCCTAGTGGTGAGACAAGATAGAAAACCGGGTCATTGGTTGGTTTGGTGGGCAACCTTTAGAGCCCCCGCAATTTTGAAACTCGCTATCAATGTCACCAGTCAGTTTGATAACTTCTTGAATCAATCTTGTTGGTCATTGTGATCGCTGATCATGAACTAATTACCGCTAGCCCAACTGATTGTGTTCAACAGCCGTATCGACGACAATTAAAAAAATCTAATTGTCTCTTTACCTAAGCCAAAGTGAAGCCTATATTTGGTGTGCTTAGGATGTGTAACAACATGCATGAGGGAAGGCATGTGTGGCTTGGTGGTAAAAGAACGTGCCAAACCAAATGTTTGATGATTGTATTTGCTTTGTGCTTGAATGTTTGGATTTACTAGCTAGTCATAGCTCTCATCACAAACAAGAATAGTGTTTTGCAAGTGTATGGGCCCCGACCTGCTTGCACATATGATGCACCACAGATTGATAGTTGAGACTAGTCTACTAATGAGTTGGTGGGACGAAACCAAGCGTACCTATCATAAGCGAGACGGTATGGCTTGCTTCCGAGCGACCAAAGATGCAACATGGATCCTTGAAAGACAACCACGTGACATCCAAGTCTGGTAAAAATAGTTTATATAAAATGTTACTTATTATTTTAAAAAATGGATAATAGAGTAATCTAACAATTTCTTTGAAATAATAATAATACCTAGAAAACTCCGAGTCGTGTACACTCCCTCAAATTAGTCGTGAAAGGATTAGAGCGTTCTCATTTCGTCCCCTAACCCCATCTCTATAATTACACCAAAAATCATTACATTTCTCTCTCTTGTTCAATTAAATAATAATGTTTATACCTTTATCATTACAATTTTCTCTTTCCTCTACTCACAACTAAATCAACAAATATTAAAAATAAATACGGGCAAACAAAGTATCCCCAAATTTACAAAACATTACTATTTTTCTCTCCCCACCCTATAATTTACACTAATAACCACTCAAAACTCCACCCTATCATTTGCAAACTCCCCTCACATAATTTTAGAGGATAGGTTGAGAATGCTCTTATAGCATTCTCATCCTATCCATCATTTTCTCCCCAATCTTTAAATTTTAAAAAATTATGCTAAAAACTAACTCCATCTTATCCACAATTTGTTTACCCCAACCGTTAATTATGAAAATTGATACACCAACTCACTTGATATGGGATCTCTATTACGAACATTCAATCAATCAATCAATCATACCCAGTAAAATCCCACCGACAGCAGAGCTATAGGTAGGGTCTGGGGAGGGTGGGATGTAGGCACACCGTACCTCTATCCAAAGGAATAAAGAGGTGACTTCCAGAGAGACCCTCGGCTCTAAGAACATGTGTATGAAGCAAAAAAAGGAAATCAAAGTTTAAACACATAATCACACACGTTCCAATCATAAAACTATTTCTCGTATTTTCTGTCTTTCAAGGAGCCAAAGAAAATCCTTAAATCCAGTTTATGTAAAATTCAAATCTTTGAACAAACAAAACATGCCTGCGGTCTTTAACAACGATACACAATATATTAGACTATATTATTATTTAATATCATTATTATAGTTTGTTAGTGTGACCCCACCGACAAACCTTAGGGTTCTAGGTTTTCAAGGTAGGCCCGTGGGCTCAGACTAACAACCAAACTATAATAATAATATAATCTAATACAATATACTTCAACGCAACAAACATCTTCTAAACCTATAACCGACAACATCATCTTCAGACCTGTTTCTTCTTAATAACCCCTTCAAGCGCGCCATTGTCCAAGATGTGCTCCAAGGTTGTTGGGTCCACATGTGCAGGCAACTTGAAAGAAACCGAGAAGTCTCCAGGTGGACACAGGTTCTGGGTGTGCATGTCGAACATCATATAGTGGGAGTGAACCTTTTTCCCACTAGCGCTCGTTGCTCCATCGATTGCGATTGTTCCGTCTTCCCGAACATTGCATTTGACTGCAAATTATATAATGTAAATACAAACAAATCAATTAGGGGTGTTCATAACCATCCAAACCGAAGCAAGTCAGTTGATTATATTTGATGGATTTTATCAATGGAATATCAAGTTACGTGTATGGATATTATATACAAACCATCTTTATCATTTTAAAAATTTTAATACAAACTTAATATGTTAAGAAAAAAAAATGTTTACCCAAACCGGGAAAGTCTAGGGGTGGCAATTTCATCACGATCTAGAAAAATGACACGAAAATAATCAGGTTTTGAGTTTAGAATATATATCTTGTTAAAAATACGAGTCATGTTTGGGTTGAGCAGTTTTATTGAAAGTGTTGTGTTCGGTTGACCTGTAACCCATTTACTAAAACAGGTCGACCCTACTAACCTGTTTAACCCATTTTTTACAACCCACCAACCCATTTAACGCGTTTACAACTTGAGTACTATACGTCAACCCATTTGACACGTCTAGATAAATGGGTCGTCAACAGACCATGTTTGGGTTACACGATTTTAACTGTGAACGGGTTAGGGTTGATGTTTTTCACACAAATAAAAATATGGGTCATGTTCACGCAAGTGAAGGCACTTACTCTCATTTTTCTCCACACCCGGTAAAGCAACGCGGAAAAAGATCACTGGCGGCGGCGCCTTCAACTGCTAATCCTTTGCTACCGATGTATAGCGTTTGGTTTACATCATCCATGGTTGTGGATTCATCCAGAAAAACCATTGTCGGATGATTCAATGGCTGATTCTGTTTTGCGGTATCAAAAGGTGGACCTGTGTATGGGACCGAGTTTAACGAGGCCACAGCGATTGGAGCTTGGTCAGCCCAGTCCATGTTAGATCTGAAATTCACAACCCATTCACTTATTTTGTTAGGAATTCAGATTATAAAAATATCATCACACACATACATTAATACAAAGAATAAAAACAAATATGAGACACCATAAAAAAATCCAAACCTGTTTCTTCTTGATAACCCCTCCAAAACACCATTGCCCAATACGTGCTCTAAGGTTGTTGGGTCCACATGTGCAGGCAACTTGAAGGAAACCAAAAAGTCTCCAGGTGGACACAGGTTCTGGGTGTGTATGTCGAACATCATATTATGGGAGTGAACCTTTTTCCCACCAGTGCTCGTTGCTCCATGGATTGTGATTGTTCCGTCTTCTTGAACATCACATTTGAACTCTACAAAATAAATAACGTAAACACAAACAAATAGGTTATGGGTGTTTATAAACTGTTGAAACAGACTGAACCAGTTGTTAATGTTTTATCAACTATGAAATATGCAGTTATGTGTATGTATTATATTTGCTAACCATCTTTTATCATTTTAAAAAATAATTATAATACAAACTTAAGACTAAGAAAAAAAACTTGATTGAAGTGCCAAACTCTAGAAATGGCAATTTTTGTCACAATATGATATAACCAGGTTTTGGGTTGGTATATTAACCAATTCAACAAAGGGTCATGGTCGGCCTTGACCTGTTCAATTAAAAGGGTCGTGATTGGTTTGACTTGTTAACCCGTTTAGTGAACAGGTCAATCCACCAAGCCAATTAACCAATTTTTTTACTACCCACCGACCCAATTAACATGTTTACAACTTGATTATTATCTGTCAACCCATTTGACACGTTTAGAGATATGGGTTAAACAAGTTGTGTTTGGGATACATAATTTTAACTGTGCACAGGATAGGGTTGATGTTTTTCACGCGAATAAAAAATACGGGTCATATTCAGAATTTCAGATACAGGGAAAGTACTTACTCCCATTTTTCTCGACACCTGGTAGAGCCACGCAAAACAAGAACCCGCCATTATTATCAGAAACGTCAAATGACCCGATAAGTGGCCTGATTAGTCCACCGGCAGCGCTGCCTGAATCCGCTATTCCTTTTTTAGCTATTTTGTTTAGTTCTTCCACAGTGATTGATTCAGGCAGATGAAAAGGTTGGCCCATGTACGGGACCGAGTTAAGTAGGGCCACCGCTATTGGAACTTGATCGGCCCAATCCATGTTAGATCTGAAATTCACAAATCGTTCACTTGTTTTGCTAAAAATTAAGATTATAAAAACCAAACGAACGCACGCAAAAATACAAAGAATAAAAGCAAACCTGTTTCTTCTTGATAACCCCTCCAAAACACCATTGTCCAACACATGCTCTAAGGTTGTTGGGTCCACATGTGCAGGCCAGGAACAGGAAACCGGCAAGTCTCACGGTGGACAGAGATTCTTGGTGTGCATATTAAACACCATATTATGGGAATGAACCTTTTTCCCACCAGTGCTCGTTGCTCCATGGATTGTGACTGTTCCGCCTTCTTGAACATCACATTTGAACTCTGCAAGTTATATAATGTAAGATTGTAAACACAAGTGAATAGTTTACGGATGTTTATAAACCGTTTAAAGTTTGAACAGACTGAACCAGTTGTTTAGCCTTTTTTATTTATTGTTTTTTCATCTATGGAATATGCAGTATGTGTATGTGATAGGAACCGATTCGAGATGGTTAATCTCCCTAGCCTTTTGTAGTAGGCAAACACTCCCAAGAATTAGATGAGAAAGATAGAGACACTCTTTTGGAGCACCATTTTTTATATTTCATTCATGCTAAAAACAAATACAAAGTAATTATAAATAGCCACACAAACCACCTACCCACTACTTGCTAACATGACTCTAAATAAACTACCACTATGAATATTAAACTACCCACTACTAACTCATAGGCCAATTACTAATTAACTTAAATAAACTAATAAATAAATACTAATAATTATATTAATATTAATACATGCACATGCACGTATCAGTATGTGTTATATTTGTAACCATCTTTATCATTTAAAAATAATAATACAAACTTATGATTTTAAGCAAAAAACTTGAGTCAAACTGCCAAACTCTAGAGGTGGCAATTTTCGTAACGACATGAAAGTAACCAGGTTTTGGGTTGGTATATTAACCAAATTAAAAATGGGTCATGTTCGGTTGACCTGTTTAATCAAAAGGGTCATGATCAGGTTGACTTGTTTAACCCGTTTTGTTAACAGATCGACCCACGAATCGAATTAACCAATATTTTTACAACCCATCAACTCATTCAACACATTAGCCCGTTTAACCCATTTTTTTAGCCCAACAACCCAATTAAGTAATTATCATCTTTACAACTTGATTATCACCCTCCAACACGTTTGACATGTTTACTAAAATGGGTTAAACGGGCCATGTTCGAGTTGCAAAATTTTAAGTGTGTGCGGGTCTGGGTTGATGCTTTTGACACAAATAAAAATATGGGTATATTCAGGTTGAGCAATTCAACCGACCACAACCCTACACCAAACTGCCAAAGCCGAACCGACAAACTGCTTAAATCAACAGGGAATTCCAGCCAGTCAAACACACACCAATATGGCCGATTTGGTTTGTCGTTTTCTGAAGAAAATTCGTCAAAACCAGGCGTATCAAACGTGAACACCAATCAAATTTGTAACTCCTTCAGTGATTTAAATGACAATAAAAATGTACTCGAACTTCGTTTCTCACCAATCAAAATATTTGTGAAAGTTTTTTTTAAGAAAAAGATGCAGCTGTACTTACTTTCATTCTTCCCGATTTGGCCACTCGTAGCACTGCCAGAAACGGCTATTCCATTTTTAGTGTCGGATAACATGTTGTTTAGTTCTTTAACAGTGGTTGGTTGAGGCAGAAAAGCTATTGACGGATGATTCTTCAAAACCAGGTTGGCTTCATTCTGTTGGGAGTGATCTAAAGGTGGGCCTGTGTACAGGACAGAGTTGAGAGGAGTCGCACACATTGTAACTTGATCAGTCCAGTCCAAGTTTGATCTGAAATCCACACATAAATACAAACATAAACACACGCAGTCACACAAGCACACGCGGGGCACCCACACACGCGCACATGCGCGGCTACGCACCCACGCACATGCACACACATAAATAAATAAATATATACGAAGAATAAAAAACATAAATAAAGATACCATAACAAAAAGCATAAAAAATACTAAGAGAATAATGAATAAAGATTACCTCTTTTGAGCTCAAATGAATACGCGATATGGAGTAAATCTACCAAGTCTCAATGAAGTTAAAAAAGATATGCGAACGGGAGGTCTTTATATATAACTTTAAAAGAGCCAAACTTTAAGGGCCTAACGATGTGGGACGACTACAATGAAATGCTAGAACAAAAATTTTAGCATTATATAACACAAGATATGTAACTTCTCTATCCAATCCCTCAACCCACTCAAAGAACTATTTTTCTTTATATGCTATACATATAAACCAGATTCATTAAAAGATGCCATGTACTTAATTTTTTATGCATCAATCTACTCAAAGTAACAAACAGAAAATCAGTCTTTGAAGGGATTATTATATAAACATGTTAAAACTTTATAATAGAAAGTTCACCTTTACTGTGTGCAGGTGCTCTATTAGCAACTCTTAAAGCTTGACTGTACAGTTTCAACACCTGAGTGTGCAAAATGAATGTCTGCAAACCAAAGGAGACAGCCAAAACCGTTCCCCCCCCTGCAGTCCAATAATATCATATAAGAACTGGATTATTAAAATTATGATAAAACAAATTTCAATCGAATTCTGTGAAGAAGAATCAATTTGGATTTTGGGTTAATAGTTTATTAATAAAACTTGTCAAATGATTCAGCTTAAAAATATTTTAGCTAAACAGGTTGTGAATTTAAAAGTCACCCAAAGTATGCTCAAGTGTAAGCATCCTTCCACGTTTCTTTAATAGAAAAGCTTGCATTAGTTTTCATTTTTATTTTTAGAAGACCTCTGTCCTATCCATTAGACAATGGATACCAAGTAAAAAAAATGCACCATTAGCAAGAACTTGTTTCAGTTGCGTATCATAAGGAATTTGAACAACTGCTTCAAATACAGTATCAGGAAGTACCGCTTGCGGAACCTCAACATCCACTGGTTTATTAGCTAAATGGCAATTGGCGCATACAATACGTCTAGTCGCTTCTCGTGGATTTTCATAAAACTGCTGTGCAAAAATGGGATATGCATTTGAAATGGGTGTACGAGTTATTATATATATTTACATATTTAGATCGATAAAAAAAAGTTTATTTGAAAATCCTAATGGATATTTTTTAACAAACTAACGGATATACCCAATACCCAATGTGTAATTACCCGACATATACCCAAAGCGTAATGGGACGGGTATGGGACTGGGATTACCGATACCCGTCCCATTGCCATCCCTACTGGCTACTGCATCTGAAATGGAAGCACAAGTGTGGATTTGGAAACTCAAACTAGTTTTATAACAGATATGGAAGTTTCTTATCATCTAAAACTTTATATCATATAGTTTTACAGGTTAACCTTCTTTTATTAGCACAAGTGTAATCCCAAATCTGAAATAAAGTTTAAACTCGATTTATAACTAAAAGGTCATATGCGTACTCCTTTTCATTTCTGAATGGAGAGGGTACTACTACCTAGAGGTTGTATGACACGCTTATGACCCAGTTTATCTGTAATAGTGAAAGGGGTGAAATTATCAGTCTTGCTAGCATGTCAAAAGCTGCCCACACATCATTATAAGATTATTATTTAAATATTGTAAGTTGTGTAATCAGTATAAGATTATTATTGAAATATTTCAAGTTGTGTAATCAAAGAGTAAATCTACTAAGTCTCAATGAAGATTAAAAAAAAGGAAAAAAAAGATATGTGAACGGGAGGTCCTTATATAAAATTTTAAAACAGCCAAACTTTGGCCGCTCAACGATGTGGGACGACTGCAATGAAATGCTAAAACAAAATTTTTAGCACTATATAACACAAAATATATAATTTCTCTATCCAATCCCTCAACCTAAAGAAAGAAATTTCTTTCTTTATATGCTATACATACGAACCGGATTCATTAAAACATCTCGTGTTCTTAATTATTTATGCATCAACCCACTCGAAGAACCAAACAAGAAAGCATTACTTTATAAGATTTTAAATAACTTTTTGGTACATTCAAGAACCAAAAATAACTCTTTTCTATAGAACTTGGTTGACTTTCAAAAAGTCAAACATGACATCTTCATTTCTTTTCAATAGGTGGTGGCCAGTTAGTCTTTCATTTTGCAGTCTTTGATGAAATTGTCATATAAACATTTTAAAATTTTAAAACAGAAACAAATTATAATTTTGTGGCATAAAAAAAGGTTCACCTTTACTGTGTGCAGGTGCTCTTTTAGCAACTCTTAGAGCTTGCCTATACAGCTTCAGCACCCGAGCATGCAGAATGAATGTCTGCAAATCAAAGGAGACAGCCATAACAGTCTCACCACTGCAGTCCAATAATATCATATTAGAACCGAATTTTCAATATCATGTGATAACTAAATTGTGAAAAAATATAGAAAAAGTTAGGTAAAGTCGTAGAGCGATCATATCATATCCTATAATACATCAAAGTCAGTAACAAAATCCAACCCGTATGAAAAATGTAAAGGGGAATTTCAATCGAATTCTGTGAAACCGGGTCAATTTGGGTTAACAGTTTATTGATAATAAACATGTCAAACGGGTCAGCTTAAAAATACTTTAGCTAAACAGGTTGAATTTAAAAGTCATCTAAAGTATGCTCAAGTGTAACTATCCCTCCAAGGTGCTTTAATAAGAAAACTTGCATCAGTTAATTAATAATAGGTTTCGTAATTATATTTAATATATTAATAGCCGATCTGAGTACCCGAGTCCCGAACCATATAACCGAAAATTTTGAAATTTTATTTTTATTTTTAGTATCTATTAACCCTAGTCTAGTAACGGTTCATTGTAATAGTTTTCTTATGGTATGAAGCATTAACTTGTCATTTAAGGTTATATCATAATAAATTCTACATAAAAAGGTGTATTTGAAAATCCTATCAGGCGTTTCTTAACAAACTAACGGGTATGCCCAACACCTGACGGGTAATTACCGAACATAAACTCAACGTGTAATGGGCCGAGTACTGGACTAGGATTTTACTAATACCCGTCGCATACTGTATCCGAAGTTGAAGCGCAAGTTTGTATTTGGAAACTCAAAGGCGTTTTATAACAGATATGGAAGTTTCTTATCTCCTAAAACTTCATATAATATCATATAGTATTACGCGTCAACCTTCTTTCGTCAACACAACCGTAATCCCAAATCTTAACTAAAGTTTTAAACTATCTAAACGGTCACATGCATACTCCTTTTCGTTTCTACCTAGAGGTTGCATGACACGATTCAGGTTATGTTCTTATTTCTAAAATAGTGAAATTTATCCATCTTGCTAACAAACATCATTACAAGATTATTATTCTTATAAGTTTTTTAATCAATCTTTCCTCCCCTCTTAAACTCTACAATTTTGAATTCCTAAATAAACTATGGTCTAAAATTTGAAATCAAAATAATATTATTAATGCATCAAACTGTAGCTAGGGTTCGTATCACATGTACCTGAAGATCTGCAGAGCTTTAATCTTCAACACTCTGGTTCTCACTTTGATTGAATTCGGTTTAAATCAAATCAAACCCTACTTCGGGTCGGGGTCGGGTCGGAAAGAATCCGCTTTAAAGAAATAGATAGTTTCCAACCCCTAGGCCACCTTGAGTTAAATGTTTACAACCACTGGCTTGGTGTGTATGCCAAACAACAATGATTATGGATACCAGTCTCACTTGAGAGTTGAGACACACAATGTGTAATAGTTGGAAAAAACAATTAGCTTTTCAGAAATAAAAATGTTAATTGTTTATTTAGTTATGCGATATAACAAATATTTAAGGTTTCGTATTTGCGTGTTTTGTATCGGATTATAGTGATTTAAAGTGTATGTCTTAGGGCGTGTTTGGGATTCCTTATTTTCCTCTCTTCTTATGACTTATGAATGTTTAATAAGTCCTTTTTATGTTTATAAAGTGTTTAGGAACACATAAGAACTTTTACTTTTCTCCTTGTCAACAAGGCTAAAATGGGGGGTTTCAATAAGTTGAGATTTGATAACTTATCAACTTATAGGTTTGGAATTTCCATTCCACCCTTTCATTCCACCCATCTCTCTTTAATCATTACACCCTTACACCAATAAGCTAAACTAAACACTTTTTAAAAAACAACTTATTAACTTATTGGTTTTAAAGTTAATCCAAACACTTTTTTGGAAACTCCTTCTTAGAAAGTTATAAGTCCTTTTCAACTTATCACAAAAGGCCTTTCTAACTTAAATAAGGAATCCCAAACACACCCTTAATGTGTTGGAATCCAAAGTTCAAAACTAGACGAATGCGTTCATGCATTTGGCGTGTTAGTGCTGCCAGTCTGATAACTAATGTCCACGAGCCAAACGCTAAAACAGTGCGGATCTTGAAGATTTAGAGGGTGTTTGAGATTCCTTATTTAACCTCCTTAATAATTTACATAATTTAACTTTCCAAAACAACTTATAACTTATAAGTTATAAGTCATAAAGAGATAAAATAAGCAATCCTAAACACCCCCTTAATTAGGATAGGCCGAAAGTCACAAGACCAATTTTCTTTTCCTATTTCTAAGTTTACGGTCGATGACGTTGTTTAGGTCGTGTATAACATAGAATTCTAAATTCAATCATTCAAATTACCGTTCTTACACATAAAAAAAGTTTTTTTTTTAAAACAAATAAAGACAAGATGCTAGGAGAATGATGAGTAATTGAATAAGAATCACAACTCAACCCGGCGACCTTTAAGCTCTTTAAACTCATCAATTACACATGTTGAATTAAAAACTTTCAGCAAGTACTCTTTCTATGTAAATCACCAAGTTATTCGCAAGATAATAATCTAACATCTTATTGCGAAGACGATTCTTGAATATTTTCACCGTTGAAATACAAAATGAAAACACATCAAATTGACATTCGAATACTGATTTCACATAATCAAAACACACTTATTCCTAATTCCAGAAAGTAGACCGAATTCGAGCACCAAATCTTCCAATAATTCCAAACCCTAATGATGTGTGAAAAACGTATATAATATTGATAACCAACTTTTATCGAATTCACCTAAAACCACACACAATCGGCAAGTGTACCGGTCACAATGTAGCTAGCAAGTAAGAACGGATATCGAACCTAGGACACTATGAGTAAACTCTATTTATTAAACCTAATGATTACTAACCTTGAATTTCTTTTGATTTTTAGAATTTTTTTGTATTAATTAAACTAATAATACTCAACTAATTAAAAACTAAACTAAAAATAAAACTTTATAAAAAATTCGGGTTTTACTAATATGCGAGAAACAACTACCTGGGTAACGGAATCCTATTAGTTAAATTAATAGTTAACGAACTTGACTTGGTTGAAAAATAATATCTTAAAAATATGACACTAAAGACCATTAAAATATGCTAGATCGCCTTCTGGCCTCACCAACGACACCCTAGAACTCTGATGGCATGTGAAGCTCAATTGTTAAAGGTTTGGATCACCTCCCGATCTCACCTTACCTAATAATACTATGGTACCCCAAAACCCAAATCACCTTCCGGTCTCTTCGAATACAATATAAATTCATATAAAGGGGTATTATTAATTATCTTGAACACAACTTGTATCACAATAATCTAGGAGACCTAAGATAACTCACTCACGTGAAATTATTACCCAAACCCGCAAAAGACAAAGATGACACAACACTAAATTGCCTCCCGGCCTCTCTAGTGATTGAACAATAAAATCTAATAAGCTTTCATAATTATTCCTACGATTATTTCGACCATAAACCGCAAACAAGTTGAAAACACAATGTAGCCAACCTAATCATGCGTCTAACAATTACCAAAAACTATTAACACAAGTGGAATAATTATTAAAATAATAAACTAGATTCAATTACTCAATAATACCATGACCAAACCAATTAAAAACTTTTACCATAACATCAAATCAACCAACATCAAATAATAGTTCGTCAAACCATTAATATAACATAGTATTCAACAAAAACCTAGGTAGTATAAAGTATTATGTCACTCATAAAAAAGTATAAAGTAAAAATAAATGAGTTCATGACATAATATATAAAAGAGTTAGAACAAATAATTCACCAATATGCTTAGTTGCTTTCTTCTTCCTTACTTTTTTTATTACCACAGCTGACTTCAAATCACAATTCTTTGACTTCTGATATGTCCACAGTGGCCTTCCCCTAAAAGAGAAGCAATAATAATAATAATAATAATAATAATAATAATAATATTCATTTGCTTCGTTGACTTCTATCCTTCTTTACACAGCAGCGCACCAAAAAATATTATTCCTTTCTTCGTTTCTTTTTTTTCCCTACCACAGTAGCCGCCCCCCAATTATAATATATATTTTTCTGCTTTCTTTTCTTTGCTTCGTCTCGCCTCCCTCTCTATTAATAGTGTGGTAGGGTTTTTTTCTTTCCCTTTTATTCCTTGTCCACCGACACAGTTATTTTCTTTCGGTGAGCCCTACAATAATACATTTAACAATTAATATTAATGGGCTTCCAATCTTCTTAAAAACAAAATTGTGAATAATAAGAATCAACTAATATTTAGATATTCAGTAGTCACCAACTTTGACTCTTTTATTTGAAATTCATATATATAATTAATAAGTGAACTTTTAATCAACTGAATATAATTAAGTTTAGATAACACATGTTAACTCGTTAATCAAAATTTTAGTATACACTCTATTTTAGCTCGTTGTCTCTTATAACCCATAAAATGTATATATGAACCAATTTGGCAAATTATTTTATAAACACATCACAAAAGCTACTCAAAGTGTAGGAAATATTAATATAAAAATTTGTATAATTAAACCATATCAAATATCCCCACACTTAAATCTTTTTCGTCCCTAAAAAAGTAGTCTGCACAGGATCATAACCAAGAGATACAATATAAACCCACAACTCTTAAATTTATTTTTTTCAGTATTCAAATACTATCAAACACATTTATCACAATTACCGATATACTTATCCGCTTTAAACAATTGTCCACTTATCGGAATTCGCCTAATAAGATAAATCCGATTGATTGCCAGTATTGTTGTCCACTTAAACCCATGCCCTTTAATACTTACAAAGACAAATAAAATGCGACAAGTTTATTAGTTTATATGATCTAGTGGGACCCACAAATGAAACAATTTTATATGGTTTTACCGAAACCGAGCCACCCCAACTTGACTTAAACCTTATATCTAGTTGATCAAAACATGTTATACATTTTTAAGAATAGCTAAAGACGATCAAGGATATTGTTTATCCACCTAAGCTTAAGCATCAAGGTCTACCAGACAGCCATTAGATATGATTAAGGTATGTATTAAGTAACTAACTAGTAAGTGTTCCCCACTACATGACATACCCCCATTATCAAGAAATACCCCAAAGTCCATCACCATAGGTAAATATGCACAAATTTATCTATAGGCTTACATATGGCGTGTCCCTTGTGATCCATTTCTTAATGGTAATAGGACGCGAGCAAAGGGACCCCATATGGCTAATAGCGTGGATGATCAAGTCAGTAGTGTATTTTGTACTTTGAAATACTAGATGATCAAGTTTAATGACTTATGTTTGGCAGAAAAAACTGCGGGTTTGCTCTTTGAGCTCCTTTTAATATTCATAAATTCACTTAGGAGATATGAATATCAGATGATATACCGCATATAGACCCATGGTCTCCGAACCCTGGAGCATCCCATCAATACAGGATTTAAGGTTATAAAACCATACGCTTATGATGTGTTAACCACTAAAACTAGAACTTTATGTTTATATCACAGGCTACTTAGGCATACACTAACATTAAACCTACCCAAGCATCGTATGATTATTCTATTCATATTTCTATAAAATTTTAATTTTTAAGATCAAACTAAATATAAGGCTTGAGTATGGCCCGACCTTTCATCCCATTTTTTTAAACATATATCCCACTAAAATCAAGCAATTTAAGTTCAATTAAGTCTACAAGCATACTGTCCTTTCATTCTTAAGGGGCTGAGCCTACTGACACATCAATTACGGAGTCTACTGACGGATCCTTCTCTGTCGTGGTGTAATTCTCCAGAGCATCGTTAAGGGTCTTGCTAGCATAATAGATGGGATGAAAATGTTTCTCTCAACTCTGCTCTAACACGGCTCCAACAACAAAATCGCTCGCATCATACATGATCTCAAACGGAAGAGTCCAATCGGGAGCAACAAGAATAGGAGCACTCACTAACCTCTCCTTAATCAACTCAAAGGCCCTAAAACACTCCTCACTGGAATCAAACGGCCTATCTTTCTCTAGAAGCTGGGTCATCGGATGGGAGATTTTCGAGAAATCTTTAATAAATCGCCGGTAGAATCCCGCATGATCTAAAAAAACTACGAATAGACTTCACGGAAGTGGGCGATGGAAGTTTGTAAATGGTGTCTACCTTATCTCTATCTACCTCAATCGCCACACTAGAAATCTTATGACCTAAAACAATACCCTCACGAACCATAAAGTGACATTTCTCCCAATTAAGCATAAGGTTCGTCTCTTCACATCTAGGGAGCACTCGATCTAAGTTAGGCAAACAGTCGTCGAAGGAATTCCCAAAGACGGAAAAATCATCCATAAAGACTTCAATGGAATCCTCGATTAACTCATGAAAAATGGCCACCATGCACCGCTGAAATGTTGCTGGAGCGTTACATAATCCAAATGGCATGCGTCGGTATGCGAATGTGCCAAAAGGACATGTAAATGTGGTTTTCTCCTGATCACCCGGGGCGATGGGGATCTGGAAATAACCGGAAAAGCCGTCAAGGAAACAGTAGAACTGTTGTCCAGACAAACGCTCAAGCATCTGATATATGAATGGAAGCAGGAAGTGGTCCTTTTGTGTGACCTAGTTAAGTCTGCGGTAGTCGATGCAAAATCGCCACCCTGTTACAATCCGTGTCAGTATGAGCTCATTCTTTTCATTCGTGATAACTATCATACCGCCCTTTTTAGGGACCACCTGGACCAGACTAACCCATGCGGAGTCAAAGATCGGAAAAAATCAAACCAGCATCGAGCAAGTTAATAACCTCCTTTTTGACAACCTCCTTCATGTTCGGGTTAAGCCTCCTATGTGGCTAAACCAAAGGTTTAAACTCGTCCTCCATAAAGATTTTATGTGTGTAGAATGACGGGTTTATACCTTTGATATCCATAAGCTTCCATGCGATGACATGCTTATGAGATTTCAAAACAACCATCGACTTCTCCTTCTCCTCTGTCTCCAAACTCGAAGAGATGATGATAGGAAGTTGAGACCCCTCCCTTAAAAACTCATACTTGAGATGAGATGGTAAAACTTTCAGCTCTAAAAATAGGGGTTCTCAACAGATGGTTTTTCGATCGGAAGCTCTCTCTCTTCAACTGCAAGGACATTAGAAAAGATTTGGGAACTCATGATCAGCCCGTGTCCTCCTGCCTCTGGTATCTGCTCCTCCTCCTCCTCCTGTAACTCAAAATCAAATTCTGTCATCTCTAATGACTGATTTTCCACATCGATGATCTGGGTGTCGGACGTGTCTCTCTCGCAGACCGTCATAAGATAGTCGCCTACATACATCATGAAAGTGTCGATGAAGTAGAGAGTGTCATCCTGCTGCTGAGTATGCCTCATGGATTTCTGCACGTCGAATGTGGTCGTGTCATCATGAACTCGAATAGTCAATTTGCCATTGGCAACATCGATGAGAGCGTGTGCGGTGGCTAAGAAAGGACGGCCGAGGATGAGTGGAACGTTCAAGTCCTCATCCATATCGAGGATAAAAAGTCGACCGATAAGATGAATTTGTCCACCTGCACCAACATGTTCTCCACAATGCCCCTTGGGAACTTCACAGATCGGTCTGCCAGCTGGATACTCATTCGGGTGGGGAGTAGCTCTCCCACGTTAAGTTTGGCAAACACAGAATAGGGCATGAGGTTAATGCTTGCACCGAGGTCGACCAAAGCATTGCTAACATGAAGATTACCAATCAAGCAAGGAATGGTAAGGCTGCCAGGATATGTCATATTCCTAGGAAGCTTATACTGTATGGCGGCAGAACACTCCTCACTAAGAGTAACAGTCGAAAGCTCCTCAAGTTTCTTTCTTATTAGTGAGCAAATCTTTAAGAAACTTGGCGTGTTTTGGCATGTTCGCGAGAGATTCAATAAACGGAATGTTCACATGGATCTTCTTAAGCATGTCAAGAAACCTAGAGTACTGCTCCGAATCATTCTTCTTCACCAGACGACCAGGATATGGTGGTTTTGGCTTATAGGCGCGCACCGGTTCCTGCTCAACTTGCTTCTCCTTCTCAACTGACGCACCGGCTGACTGTGACGTACTTGCTGGGTCTCGCCTCTGGTTCACCTTGTCAGGCGGTGTCTCTAACTCCAACTCGTCATCAACTTCCTCCTCCTCTCTTGGTGTATCTCTAACGAAACCTCGCCCACTTCGGGTAGTCACTTCCTTGGCGTGAGCATTTGGAAATGGTTTAGAATAGGTAGGACCGGGATTAGGGACAATGTTACTTGGAAGACTCCCCGGGGGTCGTTGATCAATCTTTGCGGATAACTCACCAAACTTGGCCTCGAGATTCTGAAATGCGACCTGTTGTCCCTTCATAAACGTCTCATGCTGCAAAATAGTGGATTTGGTGTTGGCATCATTTTGTAAGAGCTGATTTAGCAATTGAGATTGATTAGCCAACATTTCCTCGATCTTGGAAGTACTATTTGACACAAGAGCAGGTTCGGGGGCGGATTCTTGAAACAGATTCTGGCGTTGCTGATAACTGAGTTACCTGTCCGCCAATTAGAGTTAGAATTATTGTTTCGCCACCCAGAATTTAAGGAACGGTTTTGATTAGCAAGAAAATCTACCTCCTCCTAAGAATCAACGAGACAATCGGTTGTCTCGTGATTTCCATGACATATCTCGCTCCTACGAGCTTGGAAATTAAGCTCTCTGACTTCCCTCTTCAGTGCCTCCACATATGCCGACACACTCGTATTTTGATCAACATGATGCACTCCACGTGATTCTGAAATGGCTGCGGCCTTGGTATATGAGACGAACCCTCTACTCGGTGTATGATGATCCCCTAATGCTATGCTCTCGAACATTTCATCAGCCTCCTATATGGTGAGTTTATTGAGCATGTTTCCTCCAGCGGCGGTATTGAACCGTTGTTGGGTTTCGGGAGTAAGACCGTTATAGAATTTCTCAACC
This sequence comes from Bidens hawaiensis, assembly GCF_021521415.1. Taxonomy (NCBI): domain Eukaryota; kingdom Viridiplantae; phylum Streptophyta; class Magnoliopsida; order Asterales; family Asteraceae; genus Bidens; species Bidens hawaiensis. Next base: position 1,552,129 of record NW_027491351.1, read on the forward strand.
ACAGCCCAATCGTTTAGGCCATGTTGAGGACAACCGTTTATGAGAGTTTGGAAACGCTCCCACGCGGAATAGTAGGACTCATCCGGGTCCATATAAAATGAACGGATTTGCTTACGTTGACGCCCAACCTTCGATGGAGGGAAATACTTCCTAAGGAACTTAGATTGCATGTCGGCCCATGTGGCGGTTGTGGTGTTTGGTAGAGATTCGAACCATGACGCAGCACGACCAGAAAGTGAGAATTGGAGTAACTTAAGATGAATGACGTCAGACGAGATATTATTAATATTAAAAGTTTCGCAGATCTGCACGAATCAGGATAGGTGTCCCGGAGCATCTTCGCCATCCAAGCCGTGGAACTGAGCAGAATTGGTGATAGAATTCATGCCGTGAGAGGAAATTTGCTAGTTTTGGGTATTAGTCGCAGCAGGTCGGACAATTGCAGATTGGGCTCCCACGATGCCATCGTTGGCTCTAGCATGAACGGTTTGTCTCGGCGGTGCAACGTCGTCACCCATATCTATTCTAGGAGTAGAGACGTGTACTTGGATGTCGGGTGAATCGCTCTCGCTATCTGCAGGCTCTTTAAATCGCTCGTTGATGTGCTAAAAAGTAGTCAAATAATTATTAAATAAAAATAAGCTAATCTTGACACTAAGTAATAATTCTAGACTCTTAAACTTAACTTAAACTACTAACCGGAAAGTGAACCGGTTGACTTTAGTACAGCTAAGTAAGTCCGGATATTGAACCCACTATAAATTACGTATACTAGCTAATTAGACTCAACTACAAGACATGACTATTGAATAATAATGTTTGAAGGGGGTTTTTAAACTAATTATTAATTAACTAAACCTAACCCTAATTGATTAAAATATAATAAAACATAATCATTACTTAAAACCTAATTCATTAAATATTATAAACTTAACCCTAATTAAATAAAATATAATAAACTATTAAAACACTTAGATTAACTCAGATGATGAAAATAACTACCTAGGCTAGAATCCCCAATGTTACGGCAATCAATCAAATGGGAAACTTAAGTTATGGAACCAGGATCGTAAAATAGACCATTGACAGAAAACCTGAACAGGACCCTTGACCTTCAAGAAGACACCTATGGATTTCTAACAAGTTTTAAAACTCACCAGTTTTATGAATTAAACTTCCTTACGGTTATTTAATAATTTATGTCTAAGTATCTTTATGACGAAATCCTACCTTACAACGCGGAAATCAAAGATAGCAAAGCAGACTCAATTGACTTAATAGACTAAGCTGATAATCAAACCTAGACGGACTCCTTACGAAGAACTAAATCTAGCAATCCTAACCAACAAAGATATATCGATAACCTATCACCTTACAGCTTTCTAGGTTAGCAGTCACTTTTATTTGTTTAATTAGTTTTATTGTTTCTATGATTTTAATGCATATCAATCATAAACTAGTCAAGAACACACAATAAATGACTTAACAAAACCCTATACTATGAAACAATCACCAAGGGTAATGGGAAACAATAAATCCAAGTAAATAAAACCAAGCAATCATACGCATCAATTAATTCAAACTCAACAGTTTACTTAAAACATAAACTCCATAACGAAAAGAAATCCCAATCAAAATCAAACCAAACAAAGGTTCATCACGACCTAGGTAGTTTATAAAGTTTAGCCTAGCATCATATAGTCTAAATCAAAGAAAACAATTAAAACTGAAAACATGGTGAAATAATGAGTAACGAAAGATTAAAGGCGATAAAACCCGTAGTCTTCGATCTTGAACGTAAAGCTCTTCACCGGATGTTCTCTTGCCTTCAAAATCACCACAAGACTCAAAAGTATGCTCCAAGAAACTCCAACTACGTCTGGTGGCAGTAGGGTATTGTCAGGTTTAAGTTAAAGATGTTTAAATACCCAAAACAAGGCCCAACATGAAGCAAAAACGAAATAAAAAAAATCCTCCAGCAACCCCTAGGCGCCGCGCGGCGGGCTTTAACCTTCCCAGCCGCGCGGCGTGGCGTGCTCCACCAAGGGGTCCGTCAGACCGGTTCTCTGTCCGGTTCATTCCTGACGTGTTCCGGATCTCCGTTTTGGCTCTTTTTAACTCGTTTTTGGCCCTTTTCGAACACGATCAACTTCCATTGCCTACAAAACATAAAAGTGTTAGTAGTATACAAATATCGACTAAAAACAAACATAAACTATTAAAATATTAATTAAAATATACAAGGGAAACATAAACATTTAGCATTATATCACTCGTGAAACTCTCTCTCAGGATCTTTTGATACATAGAATAAAGGTGGGCCTTGAGAATGGGTATTATGCATAGGGTTGTTCAAGAGTCGTGCCCGATCTGATCCAGGGTGGTTTCGAGCTTGGGCTTGAAATTAAACGAGGCATCTCGGCTAAGGCTCTAGCTTGATTTTAAAGCTAAACGAGATTTAAATCGAGCCAACGAGCCGAGCCATGATCGAGCCGAGCCTAGGTCGAGCCGAGCTTGGTTACAAAAATGAGCCAATTCAACTCAAAATGTTTCAAATCAAGTTTTTTAGCTAGTTTTATTCGAGCTTTTATTGAGCGAGCCTCGAGCTTTTTGAACAGCCCATTTATGCATAAACTAAAACATAAAATTATGTAATTAATTTTTATTTTTAATTTTATTTTTTAAGGAAAACTAAACCTAAAGGCACAAATAGCAAGTAAAGGCACCTAAAGGAAAAATGACAACTAAAAAGCAAATAAACAGATAAGATAATCAACTCGGTTTAAACAAAGAATTTGCCAGTGTCCCCGGCAGCGGCGCTAAAAACTTAATGTGTGAAAAGCGTATATAATATTAATAACCAAGTTTTACCGAATTCACCTAAAACCACACACAATCGACAAGTGTACCGGTCACAATGTAGCTAGCAAGTAAGAACGGATATCTGATGTGGCTTAAAATATACATATTATTATTATATATTTCATACTATTTTGGGTATTTTTGAGCTAGACTTTTATTGAATATTACTCATATGTGGTTCATATTTAAATTTTAAAAGTTTCAGGAGAAAACGAGCTAATATGAATATTTATCTCAAACTTGAAACGGCGAGTAAACTTTAAACAACTTTCATACATATTGGTTTTATTTGCTTTATATGCTTAAGGTTAAAAACATAAAAAAAAAGAATACTTATGAACTTAAAATGGTGCTTTTGATTTATTATTAAAAAGAATAATATAAGTTTGATTGAATGAAAAGGCCAACAAATCAATTATTTGCAAGTGGGGCTAGATTGGAAACTTATTATTTTTGTTTTTGTGATGATGTAGGAATTATGTGGCAGGGACAAAACAAAATACAATTTTGTTTTAGGTGATTATTGTGACGAGAATGAATTGTAAAAGTGGAGTCGGTATCTTGGAGGCCAAATAAGAATTATCTTTTGTCACAAGAAAGAAAAGTAATATAAAAGGCAGCACAATATTATTATTATTATTATTATTAGATGATACGTGAGGAGAGGATAACCTACTGGAGGTTTTTTGGGGTGCCGCACAACAACATTATTATTGTTATTATATTTTTTGTTTGTGTGGTCTTGGACTCACGAGAGAAAGAAGACAGCAGCAGTAAGAAGTCATACAAATTATTATTATTTCTATTGGTGGGTGTCGCAAGTAAGAAGAATATGGAACCAACTAGATAGGCACATAGGTGGTCAATAAAGGTCTTCCACTCCTCGTTGGAATTATTAAGCTAGCAGGCTCGTAGCTCAATTATTATTAACTCTTTTACGAGAACTCTTTTATAAATATTTTAGTTTCGTTCTTGAGCATGATTATTGGCTAAACACTTTTAGTTATCTAGGCTTGTGATGATATGTTGTTGATTACTTTGGACTTGTCGGTTTTCGGGTTTTGTTTTTGGGATTTTGATTAATTAAAAGTCTTGATCAGATTTATTGGATGTGTCTCATGCATATTTACTTTTGATTTGTGCTTGAATGAATGTTTCACATGTTACTTGATTGAAAGTCTTTTGATTATAGGTTGCATGTTAGGTTGTTTACTATGTGTTTGCAACTTGTTTATGGTTTATTGAGCTCATTTACCATAGAAATTGTTTTTTTGGCATATTATTAGAAGTTTATATTCTTACTAGCTTAAATATCCAACGGGTGATAAGTTTTCGGGTTTGTCTGCGTTGTTAGGGTTTTAGGTTAAATTATCTGACAGGAGTTTGCCTATTTTTGCCTTAATTTCACTGTTTAACCGTGTCCTTTAGACTGTTCAAAAACCACCCCGTGTATTTAGGTTCATTGAGATAGTGAAACCGACGGGTTAGCTGTTTTCTAGGGTAATTAATCATAGTTGGTGAGCTGACAGGTGAACCAATAAGCCGGTGTTTTTACATGATCTCTAAGATTTCTTTTTAGGCGACACCTTGAGAGTGATTAAGGATCCATTAAGTTTCCTAGAGCTTTATACCTTTTGATTCCCGGTTCCCGTAGCATTTACCCGTAACCAATAAAAAACCGAGTCGTCACAATTCGGATTCCTTGTGTAACACCCCGGCTAAAGCGGAATAAGCCCGGATGTGACGTACAGATTGCCCAAAACACATGTGACACTATTAAGTAACAATATTATCATTAATTACTTTAAACATCAAGTACACAAGTTTGTAACAAGAAATACAAGGAAAATACTAGAACAATTAACAACTTGTCCATTTATTAATATAAACTAAGTTCTAGTGCCTTCTCTGTTTCATCCTCTAATAATTGTACATGTAACATATATATATAAAATAAAGTCAACTAAATGAATAGTTGGTGTGTTCATACAAGTTTTGATATACGTACATAAAAATCATACAATTCCATGAACAAGTGTAAATGAGCATGTAATGTCCTTTCCAACTGGGATTGTGCACCAGGGTACTCAGATAAGCGCAAGTAAGGTCCTTTCCAATTGGGATTGTGCACCAACTTACTTGAATAATGAGACCCTTTACCACTCACAACAACAAATGTATTGAGCGCAAAGGGGGGGGGGGGCGTATGATCATACTATCTTGAAGTAATCCATGAGAAAGTAATTTGTAGAAAATAACAAGTAAACACACAAGTCCATGTAGCGAATTGTAGTTTGTAAATAATGATTAAACGAAGTTGAATTGTTGATAGGATATATATGTTACCCCCAAAATAGCTAAAAAGGGTAAAAAAGAGGGGTGTGAGAAACTCACATTTGAAATAGGAATACAACTTGGAAACGAAACGGAAAGCGCGTTATATGAAACCGAACTATCGAATCTCACGAGCTAAAATAATAACAACACAAGAATTACTAATTAATTTAATGATGATAACATGTCGGTTTTAAGGTTCATGTATTATTATTTGTATATATATACTTTTCCCTTTTAAAGTATATTAATATTAAAGTTTAACGGATTCTAACGATATATTATTATAATATTATTTATGAGTTTTATATTAAATTTGTATATAATAATGTTACGGGATCCTAGCGTTACCGGTGTATTTTATTTTAGTATAATTGTTGTCTTTTTAGAATCTATAATGTTTACGACGATAACATATTTATATATTTATTTTACGAGTTTTAACGAACGGTTCGGGTTTGTAAAAGTTTAGTTTTTGGTTAAAAAGGTTTAAACAGTTAAAAATCAATCTTCCGTTTGTCGAGGTACTCCAGCATATGCCTAAATATGCCAAATTCTTAAAAGATCTTCTTTTGAATAAGAAGAAGCTGGAGGGACTTTCGATAGTATGTCTAAATGAAGGATGCTCTGCGGTAGTCCAAAACAAGCTGCCGGAGAAATTAGCAGACCCGGGACACTTCACGATCCCGTGTTTGTTTGGTAGCTCAACTGAGAGCTACGCGTTGGCCGATTTAGGTGCTAGCATAAATCTGACTATAAAAAGCTAGACCTTGGCGAGCCAGTTGTAACATCCTGAATTTCAGATAATAATATTTTATATATTATTCTTAATGGAAAAGTTTACTTGGAATAATAAATAAAATAATAACAGATGGAAAGAGAAGTAAGCTAATTTGATGGATTAAACATGGACTAAAAAGGAAAGATGTGCCTTAGGTCTATGGGCTTAAGGGAGTATGAATACCCCCTTAAACCCTAAATCTTTCCATTTCCATCCATCTTATCCATAATATCCCCTACACCTCCATAAACACACACACACAAACCCTTCCTATTTACGGCCGCAAGCAACCGAGCTAAATTCGGATAGATCTTTGATACGCAAGCAAGATACAAGATTTATATTACGTAACAAGCAAAACCGTGACCTAATAACCGTTTAAAGGTATGTTCTTGATCTTAAAGGTTATGTTTTTATGATCGAATAATCATGAAACTCAAACCTAGAGTAGATCGGGTCTAGTAAATTCATAAAGTAGCAAACTTGATGCTTAAAATGAACTTAATGAACCTATGGCAATATGCGGCCCAAAGATAAACCCTAGATCTAGCCTAAAACGTATTAACACTATAAAGGTCCGAGCTTTATGCAAGGAAATGGGCTAGATCCCGATGAGGGAGTGATAACGAATGTAAACAGTTAGGACTAATCATGAAAAGGGGCTAAAAGTTCATGATTTAAATCATAGACCAAGTTAGCTGGGCAAGGTGGAGCATAAGATAGAAAAATAAGCTGAGTTGGGGGTTCTTGGCCAAATTTGAGAATCCTTGGTCAAACCTTATGGTTTTCGGTCAAACAGGCAGCCAATAAGAGTTCTCGGCCAGGAAGGTCATGTGTTCTCGGTCAAGAACACATGTTATCGGCAACCTTGTGTTCTCGGTCAGAGTTCTCGGCCGAAAACACGGGTTCTCGGTTAAGGATGGATCTCGGCCAAGTAGGAGAGTTCTCGGTCAACTTAAGAGTCCTCTGTCTTGGGTTCTCGGCCACACAGTTCTCTGTTGGGCCTTGAGCCTGAGTCCAGTTGGGCCTAAATTAACTAAAACCATAAATGTTAAGCCCATATCTAATATAAAGCAAACTGGCCCATTATCTTAGGCTTAGCAAATAATCCCAACTTAGAAAAATAATTTAAAATGTTAATGGAAAATGTGTTAATACAGCTTAACCCCAGCCAGGGGCTCTGCCCCTTGGACCCCGCTAGGGGCTGCCGCCCCTAGAACCCCGCTGCCAGGGGCACTGGCCCCGGACCCCCGTTTGTTGTGGGTTATATAAAGATAGAAAAATGATATGAGTAGTAATAGTTATTTGATACATGTAAATATTATACAGTTAGCCGTGCACAGCTCAAGAAAAGAATAACTATTAACGGTAAACGTAACCGCATTCAAGTGAGTTTCTAGCCCCACTTCCTTGTTATGTTTTTGGGTTTGTGTGCATACTCGATGTGTTTGTTAATACATCTATCCTAAGTGATAAATGTATGCCTTACGTGATTATGAGAAATGTATGAATGATTGCTTGTCAGCACGTGAACGATCTTCGGATATTGCACGGGTTGTCAAGTTGTAACGTTATGTTAAATGATAATATGATATGTACGATATATGAATGAATGTAAATGAGGTATGGTTGTATGGTAACGAAAAAGGACCGAGCCCTAATAATACTCGAGGAAGGAGGGACCGAGCCTAATAATACTCGAGGAAGGAGGGACCGAGCCTAATAATACTCGAGGAATGAGGGACTGAGCCCTAATAATACTCGAGGAAGGCGGGACCGAGCCCTAATAATACTCAAGGAAGGAGGGACCGAGCCCTAATAATACTCGAGGAAAGAGGGACCGAGCTCTAATAATACTCGAGGAAGGAGGGACCGATCCCTAATAATACTCGAGGAAAGAGGGACCGAGCCCTAATAATACTCGAGGAAAGTAGGGCGTAATGCTCTTTATAACGTAAGAAACGAAGGTAAGTAAGAATGATATAAAGATATGAAAGTATGTAGATATATATGTATTGTACGTTATGTGATTAACTAGAACTCACTCAGTGTAGCTGACTTTTAGTATGCACGCAGGCGAGTAGGATGAGGCAGCTCGCTTGAGGGGACACGTGGCATTGAATAAGAGGCTGGCATCGGAAGACCCAGACGTTTAAGTTTAATGTTTGTTTATTTCGAAAGACGAGATGTTGTCTTAATACAAATATTGGTTTGTTATGTAATATTTTATGAAAGTTTTTATATTCCGCGAATGTTTTTATTAACTCTGATGACTAGAACTATGTGAATGAGTAAATCCAACGCCCAAATGTGAGGCACCGGTAACAGGGCCTTACACCAGTCCCGACGCGCATGAGTTTATCCTTAGCCGACCGTTCGGTCAAATATCCATGGGGAATCATGGAAAACGTACTCGTTAAAGTCAATAAATTTGTTTTCCCCGTGGATTTTGTTATTCTTGACATGGAGGCTGACGATCAGGTCCCACTCATTTTGGGAAGACCCTTCCTGCGTACTGCTAAAGCGCTTATTAATGTCTTCGACGGAAAAATTACACTTCATGTAGGGGAGGAGAACGTCACCTTCGATGTCGTCAAATCGATGAGGAACTCCAGTATTCAGGACGATTACGTTTACTTTCTTGACACGTTTATCTTAGTTCGAGCGTTGTCTTGATTACATTTCTAGAGCCGATTTGCTCAATCAGGAGGATGAGGTTAATGTTCCCCCGGAGCACGACCTGAGAATTCTTGTTGGCTCACCTCCTGAATACCCTGAGGTGTTCACGGTTTCCGATAGCGCCGAGGGACAGAAGCAGAGACCATCGATTGAGGCACCACCATCCCTCGAGCTTAAAGAGCTACCTCCTCATTTGGAGTATGCTTTCTTGGACGGTGAGGCCGATTTGCCCGTCATCATTTCTTCTTAGTTGACGAATGATGAGAAGTTGAGGTTGGTTGATGTGCTCAAGGCACACAAACAAGCTATTGCGTGGAAACTCATGGACATTCAAGGCATCAGCCAGAACTTTTGCACGCACAGGATACTCATGGAGGATGAGTACAAGCCTGTAATCCAACCTCAGAGGAGGCTCAACCCTAACATGTCAGAGGTGGTTAAAAAGGAAGTTATGAAACTCCTCGACGCAGGCCTGATCTACCCCATCTCCGATTCTTCATGGGTGAGTCACGTTCAGGTTGTCCCTAAGAGGGGAGGGATGACAGTTGTTACTAACGAACGTAACGAGCTTATTCTGACTAGGACAGTCACAGGTTGGCGGGTGTGCATCGACTATAGGAGGCTTAACGATGCTACTAGGAAAGACCACTTTCCTCTTCCGTTCATCGATCAGATGTTGAAGCGTTTGTCGGGGTGACAGTTTTACTATTTTCTAGATGGATTTCAGGTTATTTCCAGATCCCGGTCGCACATGAGGATCAGGAAAAAACCACTTTTACATGCCCATACGGTACCTTCGCATATAAACGTATGCCTTTCGGGTTATGTAATGCTCTAGCTACTTTCCAGCGTTGCATGGTAGCGATATTCCAAGACATGATCGAGAGTTCCATGGAGGTTTTCATGGACGATTTTACAGTATACGGGGACTCATTCGATCAATGTCTTTCTAATCTTGAGAGGATGACGAAGCAGTGCATAGAGACGAAGTTGATGTTGAACTGGGAGAAGTGCCACTTCATGGTGACTGAAGGAATTGTGCTCTGGCACAAGATTTCGCGAAACGGTATTGAGGTAGACAGAGCTAAAATCGACACTATCAGTAGACTTCCTCCACCGACTAGTGTGAAATCCGTTTGTAGTTTTCTCGGGCATGCGGGTATTTATCGTAGGTTCATTAGAGATTTTTCTAAGATCACCCGGCCCATGACTCGCCTTCTAGAGAAGGACGTCGCATACGACTTCGATGCTGATTGTTTGAAGGCGTTTGAGTTTCTCAAGGGGAAGTTGGTTAATGCCCCTGTCTTAGTAGCACCCGACTGGAGCTTACCCTTCGAGCTCATGTGCGACGCTAGTGATTTTGCAGTCAGTGTTGTTTTAGGTCAGCGGAAGGACAAGCACTTCCACCTATCTATTACGTGAGTAAGACCTTCAATGATGCTTGGGAGAATTACACGACTACTGAGAATGAGCTTCTAGCAGTAGTCTTCGCGTTCGACAAATTCCGTTCTTATCTTGTGTTGTCCAAAACCATCGTTTATACTGATCATACGGCATTGTGATACCTGTTCGCTAAGAAAGATGCCAAGCCTCGCCTGATACGATGGCTTCTCTTGCTTTCCGAGTTCGATATTGAGATTAGAGATAAAAAGGGAGCGAAGAATGTAGTTGCGGATCACTTATCACGTCTGGAGGATCCGAAGAGAGAGAGAGCAGGTTAGAGAGGATGCCATTGGGGATAAGTTTCCCCACGAGTCATTGATGATGGTGAGAGTGAGATTTGAGAAAGAGCCAGTGTTGTACGTGAGTGCCGAAGAGGAGGGTCTGCCATGGTTCTCCGACATTGCGAATTATTTGGCAGATAGAGTGGTGGTCAATGGCATGAGTTATCAGCAGAGAATGAATTTTATCGCAAACGCCAGCTACTACATATGAGATGCACCTTATTTGTTTCGTGCAGGTGCCGATCGAGTGTTGAGGAGGTGTGTGCGTAGGGAAGAGGGCCGTGAGATTCTTAGGCATTGTCATGAGGGTTTAACTAGAGGCCACCATGGTTCGTCTTCCACCGCTAGGAAAGTTCTAGATTCTGGCTTTTATTAGCCATCGATTTTCTAAGATTCGCAAGAGTTTGTCAGACAGTGTGACGCGTGTCAGTGCACTGGTAACATCTCATCCCGTAATGAGATGCCCCGAAACCCTATTCAGGTTTGTGAGGTTTTTGATGTTTGGGGCATTGATTTCATGGGTCCGTTCCCTTCTTCTCGAGGGAACTGATACATTCTCGTGGATATCGACTATGTTTCCAAGTGGGTTGAGGCTCAAGCCTTGCCCACTAACGACGCTCGAGTTGTAATGGGATTCTTGAAGAGGTTGTTCTGTCGGTTTGGTACTCGAGAGGTTGTTCTGTCGGTTTAGTAGTCCCAAGGACTTGATCAGTGATAGGGGTATACATTTCTGTAATGCCCAGATGGAGAAGGCCTTGGCACGGTATGGCGTCACCCATCAGTTGTCCACCGCCTATCATCCACAGACGAGCGGGCAAGTGGAGAATGCAAACTGAGGAGTGAAGCGAATTCCGGAGAAAACTATCGGCAAGAACTGAAAGGACTAGTCCGACAAGTTGGATGATGCACTTTTGGCTTTCCGCACAGTGTTTAAAACGCCTATTGGGACCACACCCTTTAGGATGGTTTACGGGAAAGCGTGTCATCTACCAGTTGAGTTGGAGCATAGAGCATATTGGACGTTGAGATCCGTTAATCTTGACCTGACCCAAGCTGCGAAAAACCGGTATCTCCAAATTCATGAGGTAGAGGAGCTGAGAGATGAGGCGTATGCGAGATCATGGAGTTATAAGGAGTGTACGAAGGCGTTACACGATCGAAAGGTGAGGAAAGTGAAAGAGTTCAAGTGTGGGGATCGGGTGTTGGTTTATAATTCATGTCTGAAGTTATTTCCAGGTAAGCTTAGATCGAGATGGGTTGGTCCGTATACGGTGAAGGTGGCATTTCCGCATGGTGCAGTTAAGTTAGTTGATCATGAGGGGAGAGCGTGGAAGGTGAACGGCCATAGGTTAAAGCATTATATCGGTGGGTCGGTTGATTCGGTCGAGGTAGATGTATTTATCCTTGATATCCCTACTTTGATTGCTTGATAGGGATAGGCCTCGGGAAATACCCGAGTGTAGAGTTTGTATGCATTTTATTTGTTTTCTATTATTTTTGTATTTTGAGTAAGTTTTAAGTTTTTAGAGTCTGTTTGATGTCTGTCTTTGGTGCTTTGAGCTTTGTTTTGCAGATTTGGATACTTTCGTTCGTACTCAATCTCCATTCGGACGGGGGCGTTCTAGCGTATTTGATTGTAGAGGGTACCCAAAAGCTGCGGCCGCGAATGAAATGCTATACGGTCGCTTTATTTTAACATGACATACGCAGATCATTGCCATACTATCAGGGGAGTCTGTTCCATTTTCTTTATGCTTTGTTTTATTTTATTTTATTTTATTTCTGCTATATTTTTGTCTTTTTCTTCTCTCCCATTGAGGACAATGTGAAATTTAAGTGCGCGGATGAGAAACTGACGTTTTAGATTTTTATAAAAAAAATGTCCCGAAAATTATTTTGCCATTAATGGAAAATGATATTATTGTTTAAGGTTGATATCTTATATATGAGATTAAATAACAAGATAACACACTTAATTTGGGATGTGTCGGTAGGCCCAAATAACTTTGATAGCCCTCTTTAGCATATTTTATATATCTATTAATTTGAAAAACGGTGAAACCGAATTTCGATGCTTAGGGAGGATTACCATAATCTAAAAACTTTGATATGGTAAGACTTAGATGCACTTAAACCAGCACACCACCACATGTCCATCGTCTTACGAGCTTAGAAATAGTTATATACTTTAGGGTGATAATAAAAAAATGAAAAAAAGGTAAAAAAAGAAAGTATGTGTTGAAAGTGTACTCCGAAAAGTTGTTCCAAAAAGCAATTGAATGTGAGAAAGTTATGTATTGTAAAATGCCAAAAAGCGTTCTCAAAGTTAGTAAAAGAGGCCAAAGATGCACATACTAGACGGGACTTAGAGTTTACGTGTTACCCAGGGGATGATGACTCTGAGGATACACTATTGGGGCTCGAAGGTTCTTAGTCAATAAATATCAAATTAGGAATTTATATGACAAAATCCAATAATATTTAGAAATAGCTCGTACGACCTCCACGGGACCATTCATCCATCAAATTTTACCAAGTGCATCTAATTAGTACCATCAACGAGTCCTTGGCTTATGGTGATTATTCGAACCAGTCTGTTTCGACTCTATTTCTTATAGCTTTCTTTGTCTGAGATGGGGTAGGTGTAGCATTGATTTTTGGACTTAAAACGCTTAATGCAATTGGGGCTTGATAGGCTGGTGGCTGGGTTTAGGTGGACAACAATATCGGCAATCGCGGTTTTTGCGTTTATCTATGCTTCGAAGATAACCTATATGTTTTAAAGATCGACTTTGAATTATGATTCCATTGCAATATATATTTTTTGAAGACGAAAAAGGTTTAAGTGTGAGATTATTTGATGTGGCTTAAAATATACATATTATTATTATTATTATTATTATTATTATTATATATTCCATACTATTTTGAGTACTTTTGAGATAGACTTTTATTGAATATTACTCATATGTGATACATATTTAAATTTTAAAAGTTTCAGGAGAAAACAAGCTAATATGAATATTTATCTCAAACTTGAAACGACGAGTAAAACTTTAAACAACTTTCATACCTATTGGTTTTATTTGCTTTATATGTTTAAGGTTAAAAACATAAAAAAAAAGAATACGTATGAACATAAAACGGTGCTTTTGATTTACTATTAAAAAGAATAATATAAGTTTGATTGAATGAAAAGGCCAACGAATCAATTATTTTCAAGTGAGGCTAGATTTGAAACTTATTATTTTTGTTTTTGTGATGATGTAGGAATTATGTGGCAGGGACTAAACAAAATACAATTTTGTTTTAGGTGATTATTGTGACGAGAATGAATTGTAAAAGTGGAGTCGGTATCTTGGAGGCCCAATAAGAATTATCTTTTGCCACAAGAAAGAAAAGTAATATAAAAGGCAGCACAATATTATTATTATTAATAGATAATACGTGAGAAGAGGAAAACCTACCGGAGGTTTTTTGGGGTGCCGCACAACAACATTATTATTGTTATTATATTTTTTGTTTGTGTGGTCTTGGACTCACGGGAGAAAGAAGACAGCAGCAGCAAGAAGTCATACAAATTATTATTATTTCTATTAGTGAGTGTCGCAAGTCAGAAGAATAGGGAACCAAGTAGATAGGCACACAGGTGGTCAATAAAGGTCTTCCACTCCTCGTTGGAATTATTAAGCTAGCAGGCTCGTAGCTCAATTATTATTAACTCTTTTTCGATGAACTCTTTTATATATATTTTAGTTTCGTTCTTGAGCATGATTATTGGCTAAACACATTTAGTTATCTAGGCTTGTGATGATGTTTTCTTGATTACTTTGGACTTGTCGGTTTTCGAGTTTTGTTTTTGGGATTTTGATTAATTAAAGGTCTTGATCAGATTTATTGGATGTGTCTCATGCGTGTTTACTTTTGATTTGTGCTTGAATGAATGTTTCACATGTTACTTGATTGAAAGTCTTTTGATTATATGTTGCATGTTAGGTTGTTTACTGTGTGTTTGCAACTTGTTTATGGTTTATTGAGCTCATTTACCATAGAAATTGATTTTTGGCATATTATTAGAAGTTTATATTCTTACTAGCTTAAATATCCGACGGGTGATAAGTTGTCGGGTTTGTCTGCGTTGTTTGGGTTTTAGGTTAAATTATCTGACAAGAGGTTTGCCTATTTTTGCCTTAATTTCACTGTTTACCCGTGTCCTTAGATTATTCAAAAACCACCCCGTGTACTTAGGTGCATTGAGATAGTGAAACCGACGGGTTAGCTGTTTTCTAGGGTAATTAATCATAGTTGGTGAGCTGACAGGTGAACCAATAAGCTGGTGTTTTTACATGATCTCTAAGATTTCTTTATAGGCGACACCTTGAGAGTGATTTAGGATCCATTAAGTTTCCTAGAGCTTCATACCTTTAGATTCTCGGTTCCCGTAGCATTTGCCCATAACCAATAAAAGCCCAAGTCGTCACAATTCGAATTCCTTTCCTTGGTAACTCTTGCACTCATTTGAATGTACTAAAGTCTTATTTGGTATTTAATTTTCTAGTTTACTTTAATTTAATTAAGTAATTAGTTTAATTAATTATTAGTTTTTAAAATAAAATAAATTAAAATCTAAAAATAATATTTTCTTAATTATTAATTTAATTAGCTTTTAAAACTAGTGTCGTTAATTTAAAAAGTGTGTCTAGGGTTCGATATTCCCAGTATTCCCATAGCTGTTCTACACCCGATAGGTTCACTTGCCTGTTGCTAGTGGTTTGGTTTAGGGTATTCTAGGTTTTTATTACTCGTTGTGTTTGGTCATTATTTGTTAAAATTTTATATACCACTTCGTGCATATCAATATCGAACCTAGGACACTATGGGCAAACTCTATTTATTAAAACTAATGATTACTAACCTTGACTTTCTTTTGATTTTTAGAATTTTTTATATTAATTAAACTAATAATACTTAACTAATTAAAAACTAAACTAAAAATAAAACTTTATAAAACATTCGGGTTTTTACTAATATGCAAGAAAGACTACCTAGGAAATGGAATCCTACTAGTTAAATTAATAGTTAACGAACTTGACTTGGTTGAAAAACAATATCTTAAAAATATAACACTAAAGACCACTAAAATACGCTAGATCGCCTCCCGGCCTCAACAACGACACCCTAGAACTCTAATGACATGTGAAGCTCAATTGTTAAAGGTTTGGATCACCTCCTGGTCTTACCTTACCTAATAAGTATTATGGTACCACAAAACCCAAATCACCTCTCGGTCTCTTCGAATACAATATAAATTAATATAATGGGTATTCTTAATTAACTTGAACACAACTTGTATCACAATAATCTAAAGGACCTAGGATAACTCACTCCCGTGCAATTATTACCCAAACTTGCAAAAGACAAAGATGACACAACACTAAATTGCCTCCCGGCCTCTCTAGTGATTGAAAATAAAATCTAATAAGCTTTTAATAATTATTCCTACGATTATTTCGACCATAAACCGCAAACAAGTTGAAAACACAAAGTAGCCAACCTAATCATCCGTCTAATAATAACCAAAAACTATTAAACACAAGTGAAAAAATTATTAAAATAATAAACTCGATTTAATTACTCAACAATACCATGACCAAACAAATTAAAAACTTTTACCATACCATCAAATCAATCCACATCAAATAATAGTTCTTCAAACCATTAATATAACATGGTATTCAACCAAAACCTATGTAATATAAAGTATTTAGTTACTCATAAAAAAGTATAAAGCAAAAATAAATGAGTTCATGATAAAATATATAAAAGAGTTAGAACAAATAATTCACCAATATGCTTAGTTGCTTTCTTCTTCCTTTATATTTTATTACCACAACCGGCTTCAAATCACAATTCTTTGACTTCTGATATGTCCACCGTGGCCTTCCCCCAATAATAATAATTATAATAATTGTCACACCCCATCTACGACGGAACATGCCGGGGCGCGACATTGATTATATCATACCTCATAAGACACTAAGTAAAATACACGTGTCAATATCTAAATTATTCATTCATATATCAAGATTCAAAAGCACAAACATTGTCAAATACCGTTACATTTATATATTCGAAACGTAAATAACTTTAAATAAAAGTGTTCATCCGAGTTTTTGAGTATATATAATAATAAAAGGACAATTTCATGCAATAATCGTACATTACTACAACTAGTTAACAATAATAAAAGTTGTCTTTTCAACCGAATCACATAGATAAGGGTTTACTTCGACAGCGTATGATCATACTAATGAGGATGAGGATGAGGTATCAACCAACATAAAATAAACACACAATCATATTCGCACATAAAAACTAATCGAGCAATTTCAATTATGCGTATAACGGAATTGCTAGTGAAAACAATAAGTTGATTTTGAACGCATAACGCCTCCAAAATTGTAAAGCGGTAAAAGGGGGGGGGGTGAATTTACTTACCTTAACAAGTGATTAAGTGAGGACTGATGACCGTCGTTTGAGTCAATAATAAACCTAATTAAACTACCTACATAGGATAAGTAAGGTATCGTATCCACCAGGAGTATGTTGTCAATGTGATTCGTGTGCAGATTTAATATTATGAAGTAACTGGTTTTTAGTGCTGATCACACAAGATAATAAAGTGAATTTATGGAACTACACTAGTAAGCAAATAAAAGAGTTTCTAGCAATTAACAAAGTAAATCACACCCGGGAATTCAAGTAAGCAACCTACAGTAATCTCATGCAACATAACAGATTAATTATTACTGGTTAACTACAAACTGATCAATAAGACAAAACCTTAGACATCAATAATTGCTTTACACACGGCACTGGTTATCAACCGGTCCTTGCCAGTGTGACTCAGTTAAGGGAAATTATATGTTTTATCGTATTCAATCTAAACAAACAATCATATGATCAATTATCTAGCAACTGGTAACAAATCGTTCAGACCAACGTAAACCTAAACCGACTGAACTCACAGAAATACTAAACATCAATAATCATATATTAACCATCAATAATTATACAAGAATGTTCTTAATCACATGAGAAAAACTATAAAAGTTACAAACTATACATCACGGGTATGATTCGGTGAAAACTAGCCGAGCATCGTAATCGATAGATCTTCAATTATGATGAGGAATACCATTAGGATTGATCAAGAGATGATTGGTAGCCCTGGAATTCACCCAAAATAATCTAATAGCTGCCGCTGGTTGTCAATATTGATTAGGGTTCGCAAAATAGAAGATATATGTCAAAACCCGTTTTTTCCCGTTTTTTTATGTCCATCGCGATACGCGATGGCCATATGACCATTCCATTGCATATCGCGACCTAAGAAAACCTCATTTTCATATTCCTTTCATCGAGAAACCCAAAATTTATATATTATGACTCCCGTAACTCATTTTATAGCTCAGGATATGCTCGTTTTACTTCAAGGTCACATTTTGTCAACCCATTTTGTTCAGTTTTAGCATCGGCTTATGATTTCTCATCCATACTCTTCCCGAATCCTTGTAACACTTCCCAAGACATCAAATCATGTTTCGGTCTTCCTGAGATATTATTCCATGCTCGTACAAGTCTCCAATTTAGCATCTTTAATGATCATTGACCTGAAATACAAAAGCACGTATGAAGTACCAAAGTTCTAACAATATATTTAATAAAACTACATAATTAATACACTAATATATATACAAAATACAAGACCATCACATCCCCACACTTATCTTTTGCTTGCCCTCAAGCAAACTCTAAAGCAAACATTAACCACCATCATATGTATGTAAATTATCACCATTAATACTAGTAAGGTTTAAGGTCATACCCAGTTTCCCCAACTAACACTTTCTATATTGACATCCCACAATTTAGGTTAAGTGCTATAATAAAAACAATAGAGCCACCCAGACAAGTGTACTTTGTTTCCGGTTAAGGTACACATGCTCATACCCCTCATAATATAATAACTCTCCTCTCGGGTTAATATCTGAACTAGCAAAAGATGTGCTAGTATCACTCTGCTCTCATTATCACTCATAAACAAGTATTCGTCCATAAAACTGCTTTGACACAAATGCAAATCAAGAGGACTTAAAAAGTGTTGTATGGGGCTAGGTGTAAGGGTATGGAAGGGAAATTTTTAAGTAGCTCAAACGATCCGACCCGGCTTATTACAAAACATCTAAATAAACAAAACTAACATGCAAACTGATTTCATCTTTTTTTTTTTACTATACATAGACGAACTACTACTTGCGTAACTGAATATAAACATACATTTTTTGGCTCTTTTATTTTTTTAAGCGTAATAAACGTGATGCTTAATACTGGAACAAATACAAATACATAAACAAAAACAAATACAAATACAAATACAAAGAAACCTACTAAGCCGGATCATCTCGTAACATAATATCGGGATTAATCAAATGAAAAACAGATCCAAGAAATGTTTTCTAAGGGAACCAACCCCCCGCCTCTCTCATTACCCACTCTCATATGTATAATGTATGAGGCCCAACCCCCCCCCCCCCCAGTACCTACACTCTCGCTCATCCAGACGATGCTTAACCTAATTGCCTTTATCACTTTTGCATTTTGCCAACTACGATCACGTAATCCATGAACATTGATGAAAGCGCTCAAATGACACGTGTGTACTATATATCATATGTGTATTATATATGTGGTCAACTCACACACGTACCGGAGGAATAAGGTTGCCTATATAAACATGTGTACCTGTCCCCATAACTCGTTATCCCCGCCTAAACGACCCCATTTTCAACTTCTCGTTATGAAAACATTTGTGAGTAAGACTATTGAGAAGCTGAAAAACCAACCATGACCAGAAACCTATAACTTGACATTAATGGCAATAATTAACAGTTAACAACTTTGGTTTCTGAACACTCTTCGAGGTACTATCGGGTTAAAATTTTCAAATTTCGCCCATCCCCACACGCGAGGTTTACATTGTCCTCAATGTTAAAATAGTTAAACAATTAATGAACATTTGAGGGACGGGGTTGAAATTGACTTTTTGACTGTTAAGCAATTTTAAAATTCGGGGCTCAAATGTGACGGTTCTACTAGCAACTATACAACTAAGAAAACAAAATAAATTATGAAACTGAAATCACCTGATATCAACGAGACTGGAAGAGGACCAGTCGGCTCGCGAACTCTCATAAACACTCGTATACCCTCGTCTCGACCAACTACCAAACTGACAATCGAACCTGCAAAATCTCGAGACGTGTAGAAGCAAGCTTCTCACAAGTGTAAGACCTAGGTCTTTTAAGAGTTATAAAAAAAAATTGTTTTGCTGTTGATTTTATTAAAATAATTACCGAGCCAAATTAATTCGTTTCATAATAAATTTTGTTAAACAAGTTAAAAAGTTAAAAGACCTAACTCACTTTCGTAGGAATCATGATTGCATTTAGCATATGAAACAAGCCCTGTAAACCTCCCGGTAGCCCGGGAGGACGAGTGGGGTCTCTTGAGGGTTTATAGTGAACTACACCCACAAAGTTCCAAATACAACACAATATACAATAAATCAAAATACAGAAGATAATAACTCAAATAAAAACAATTTGGAAAGATACTTGCAAACCCCGAGTTGCCTTCCTGTTAGCGCTGAATTGATGTCTACAGCTCGACAATACCTGAATTTCTCACGGTGGTCGAAGTGCACACTTACCCACCGAGTTTCCAATATGCGCTCGGTAGCTTACATGCCAAGTCCATAACCGCTTTTCAGTGATTGGCATGCTACTTGAATGATTATTGTGAGGCCGCTTCTTAATTATTTGCCCAATATCTTGCAAGCTTACTTTCTTTTCATTCTTTACCAAGCCTTCATCCTCACACTTGTTGTTTTGAACAATAAGTACTGGAGAAGGCATAGGATTCACATTGGCTACCTTGGGCTCTTCATAATCTGAAGGAGTTGTATCTTCTACTTGAATCCCACTTTCACTTTCTTGCTTTGGAAGATCAACAACCTCATTCTCTTCATAACCATCAAACATAGTACCCCTAGCCAACTCTTCTTGGTCTCGTTTGATTTTAGTATTGTCCTCAATATTCGGATTGAGCGAGGCCAAAATTCTTTCATGTCTTAGCTCATATTCCTTTTCTTCTTCCATCATCTGTCTCTTATGTTCCATTAACGTATTCATGATGGTATCGAGCTTAGAGTGCAGAATATATTGTTGGTCTTCATCAACCGACTGAGGATATTTATAATCATCTTCTTCATGAGAATATTCATAATCATCCTCATCCCAGTCTGGTTCAGTGTGTATAATCTCTTTATTAATTTGATTGGTCCACTTAGCCTCGAGAGATTTCCTTTGTTGTTATAATTCCTTGTCATGCTCAACCATAATATATATCAATTTGTCAAGTTTGGATTCCCCCGTGTCTAGGAACTTGAGGAATAGGGCATCTCCGGTTCGCAGTTGACATAATACGGCTCTTGATCATATTGGTCATCCATGTCTAATTGATAATCTTCATCATAATTTGGTGATGTGTGTTGTTCAGAGTGTGAATAATATGACAAAATCTCTTTATCTTCATAGCATGTCGTCATATATCTTCGCCCATGGCAATGCTCTTGCCGATTTTGTGCAACTACTGGACAATCCCGATAATGATACGGGCCTTCACAATAAAAAAAATCACCATAATTGCTCATAGTGACAGTTGTGTGCTCGGGTTTCGGGATGGGTTTTGGTTTTGATCCACAAGCGGTGACTGTCTGCCCGAGTGGCGGGTGTGTAAAAACCTGTTACCTGCACAAACAACACACCCCGCGTAAAATGAAAAAATAAAATAAAAACCAAAAATAAAATTAAAAATTACTAAACTAAAATAAAATAAACAAAGAAATTAAATAACACGAAAAACACTAAGCGCACTAACTCCCGGCAACGGCGCCATTTTGATGACCGTCATTTGAGTTAATCAAAAATCTAATTAAACTACCTATATAGGATAAGTAAGGTATCGTATCCACCAGGGGTGTGTGGTCAATGTGATTTGTGTACAGATTTAATATTATGAAGTAACTGGTTTTTAGTGCTGATCACACAAGCATATAAAGTGAATTTATGGAACTACGCAAGTAAGCAAATAAACTAGTTTCAAGCAATTAACAAAGCAAATCTCACCCGAGAATTCAATTAAGAAACCTACAGTAATCTCATGCAACCTAACAGCTTAATTATTACTGGTTAACTACAAGCTGATCAATCAGACAAAACCTTAGACATTAATAATTGCTTTACACACGACACTAGTTATTAAACGGTCCTTGCCAGTGTGACTCAGTTAAGGGCAATTATATGTTTTATCGTATTCAATCTAATCAAACTCTCATATGATCAATTATGTAGCAACTGGTAACAAAGCGTTCAGACCAACGTAAACCTAAACCGACTCACCAGAAATACTAAACATCAATAATCATATATCAACCATTAATAACTATACAAGAATGTTCTTAATCACATGAGAAAAACTATAAAAGTTACAAACTATACATCCCGGGTATAATTCGGTGAATACTAGCCGAGCATCGTAATTGATACATCTTCAATAATGATGAGGAAGGCCATTAGGATTGATCAAGAGATGATTGGTAGCCCTGGAATTCACCCAAAATCACCTAATAGCTGTTGCTGGTTGTCAATATTGATTAGGGTTCGCAAAATAGAAGATATATGTCAAAACCCGTTTTTTTATGTCCATCGCAATACGCGATGGCCATATGACCATCCCATCGCGTATCGCGACCTAAGAATACCTCATTTTCAAATTCCTCTCGTCGAGAAACCCAAAATTAATATATTATGGCTCCCGTAACTCATTTTCTAGCTTAGGATATGCTCGTTTTACTTCAAGGTCACATTTTGTCAACCCATCTTGTTCAGTTTTAGCATCGGCTTATGATTTCTTATCCATACTCTTCCCGAATACTTGTAACACTTCCCAAGACATCAAATCATGCTTCGGTCTTCCCGAGATATCATTCCATGCTCGTACAAGTCTCCAATTTAGCATCTTTAATGATCAATAACCTAAAATACAAAAGCACGTATGAAGTACCAAAGTTCTAACAATATATTCAATAAAACTACATAATTGATACACTGATATATATACAAAATACCAGACCATCAGGGACGAGATAATAAAAGAAAAGGCTAGAATGGAAAACGGTCAAGCTCCTCAAGGTTCACCGACAAATATTCCTAATTGTTAATGATAAAGTGAGTTAAAGATAAAAGATAAAATAATATGACGGATATTGGGTCTCGATGACTTTATTAATGTGTAATTAGTCTTATAATCATAATGTTGTTGTATTTTATTAACGTTTTAATTATTACTACTATTATTATTAGTTATTTTTGATAAATAAGATAAATATTACTTAAAGATAAATAAGTCAAAGGTTGTGTAATAAATTAACGTGGAAGATTAAAATAAGATTTATTATGAACAATCTAAGTTCGATTTATCAAAATATTGTATTATATGTAGTAATGTAAAAATTTGATTAAAAAGGTTTTAAAAAGATAAAGCTATAAAAACCGGGTTTCGTGAGACTTAGGAGTTCGGTTTTAAGAAAAATAACATTTATTACTTAATATGTATATATATATATATATAGGGGATGGATCTTGTGAGAAGTGATATTACAGCGAGAAGTGCGAGAAGTGAATGTGTAACTCTATTAATCCATAATTTTTAACTCTCTTGCTTATGATGTTACCTACATGTAGGTAAGATGGTTGTATTTTTGTCTTAATACACATTCAAACCTACCTATACACATACAAATGTACCGAGCAACATTGAAACCTACGTATCTACACACATACGAACATGCATACACATATACAAACATATGTACCTATACACGTACATACGCACCTACACACGTACATACGCACCTAAAAAACACACCTACATATAATAAATGGAGTGAAATTATGGATTAATGGAGTTACACCTTCACTTCTCGCTGTAAAAAAACTTCTGAAATGATAGAATACCTATATAGATATATATTATGTATTTATTTCTTTATAAACAATATTGAGTATATTAAAAGGTAAGGTAAAAGAAAAATAAAGAAACCGGGTTTTAGGATGACGGGAAAACGGCTCAAAGTGTCGGTTTATAATATTTAAATGTTTAATTGTGTAAGGATTAATTAATGTTAAAAGATATGAAGCAAACAAAGAAAGAGAATAAATGTTAAAAAAAACGGGTTGGGTCGGGTTCGAACACGTGAACCAGCCATGGTTATATGTGTGACCAACCAACTGAGCCAAACTATCAACTTGTTAACATTACAGAAACGAAGATATATAAACACAGTTAAAAGCGGATATGAACCCTAGATTATCCAATTGGGTAATCTGATTCATATTCGATTAAACAAAGTTGGGGCTATTGATCTATGACAAAACCCGATTCTAGCCCTTTTAATTGAGTTATAACGTTCGGTACAATGGTGTAATTGATCCAACGAGCTGCGGCCAAGAAGTGGTTAGGTGACGGGATGTTATTGTAAACAGAATTGGGTTTGGGGGAAAAGTTGGCGACGGGAAGGAGATGGTTCTGGCAAGTTTAATTGATATATTACGAGGAGATTATATAAGATCACGATTTAGGGTTTGTTTAGGGCTTAATAAGATTCATTTATCAAATTACGGACTAATTAACACACTCCTACTATAATTAAGTGTTGGTTACACGTTTACTTGGTGGAATATGCTAATTTCCTAACATAATCGGTCAAGAACGAGCGGGAATTGAAGATTTGGAAGACATTGGGTGCGCCGGGTCGGGTTTGGGTCAACTGGTCGGACCAGCGGGTGGTTTGGGTTATATATATATATATATATATATATATATATATATATATATATATATATTATAGTATCATAAATTACATAACAGGCCCCTGAATTTTTAGATGGAAACGGGAATGGGTTAAAGTTTGAGTTTGGGTGAAAGTTGCAAGTTCTTGTAAGTTAGAATATTGAAACTATTAAATGATAAAACTAAAACAATAAAAATATTCAATAAATGTGTCGGTTTTATTAAAAGAGTGACCCGAACCCTTAAACGGGTCGGGTGTAATTACAAGAATACAAGAATGAAAAACCCGAAATGTTACAGCATTCACTACTTTTGAAAATTTCGTCCCGAAATTAGGAGTTAAGCCCAAGGTGGTTTGCAACGATTTCCAAAAAAATGAGAGGTAAACCGACCATCACGATCAGAATAATGGTCACAGGCGTTCCATGGCGGCAAATGATGTTCTTGACATAGAGTTGGGCTAATTCGCTTACGGAGGACTTTTCTCAGAACGGTATGAAATGAGCTGACTTGGTCAAACGATCGACAATTACCCAAATACTATCATTGGGGCTTTGAGTAGTGGGGAGTTTAGTAACGAAACCCATGGCTATGCCTTCCCATTTCCAAATGGGAATCGGAAGTTGCTTGAGCAAAACAAATGACTTTTGATGCTCGGCTTTAACCTTGGAACAAGTGAGACATTAAGATACATACACCGCGATATCTTTCTTCATTCTCGGCCACCAAAACATGGAACGAAGATCGGCATACATTTTACTCGCACCGGGATGGATAGAGTATCGTGACTTATGAGCTTCATCGAGGATGAATATGCGAAGATCGTCACGATCAAGAACCCATAAACTATTCGAGTAATAGAGTAAACCGTTACGTTTGGTTTCAAGCTGAAGTTCGGCGCCACATGACATCTCGTCGTATAAGTTACCTTCGGTGACGGAGACGTGTTGTGCGTCGAGGATGCGGTATTGAAGGTCGGATTGGATGGTGACACAGTTTGAGCAAAATGGATTTAATGTGACTTTTACGACTAGTCCCGAAATTAAGAAATAATATATCTACACCGTAAAAGAATTCTTTTTATTTATTTATTTATTATTATTATTTTTTACTTATGATTTAAAATAATATATAACTAACCGTAATACGGAAGGAAAAACTTTAAAACTAAAATTTATCATAACCCGTAACTTAAAGTAATAGAAATAATGCTACAAATGACAATCGGATAAGAACACTTATATATAGGATGTACCAGCGACGTATCCACCATGTTCTCATCATCTCAACATTGTACCGTTATCCCAAACTAGCATCGGTTCTAGGATTATGACACACGATTGTACGTATTATGATTTCCATGCGAGGACTTGGGTAATTATGTATGCATCCATAATTACTTATTTCGTCGGATGGTCTGCATAATTCTCTCCATCGTGTGGGTTACCAAGCATTGGAAAACATTATTTTGTGAAGGAACATAAGTTTTAAAATGTTTATCTATAAACTAGGAAAAAGTACATAAGTTTCTAAGACATTATTTAAATATAAGTCCTTAAAGTTGAAAAGGAATAACTTATTAGTAGTCGAGATTAATAAAATGGGCTGTGATGATTGAGGATGATAAAATAAGGCAAACGCGGGCTTTAATAAGCAATCTACATAAATAAAAGGAACTTTATTTATAAGATACACGAAGGATCATTAGTTCAAACTGAAATAATTCGATGCCATAAACAGGTAGTACTAATTCATAACTGAGAAAATACCAAAATGACTAAGATCGACTAAGGGATACAACACGAGTCTTCGGATTTCTTGAGTAGCCTAGCTGATGTGACATGAAGCATCATGAGAAATTGAATTCATAAACGTTTGAGCAGTCGGGGTGGGTTATCTCGGAATAGCTTGAGTAGGTTGGGCTCGAAGAGGTTGCGCAATTTGGGATTCCAATAGAGTATAATCGGTGAACTTGAGCTTGTGGGTATGGAATTTGGTATGGTTGGGTTAGGTAATGAGGTCTTGATTGACTAAAGAAACTTGAAAGATGTAGGGTTGATAGGTTTGAACTTAATGAGCAAGGGCAATTTGGGGACACATATTACGAAGATGATTTGGGTCTCCACAATGGTAACAAGTGCGGGTGTCAAGAACACCGGTTTGAGTATGAGCGGTAAGCTGTTGTGGGATGGCTCGTGCACTAGGCGGGGTACGTAAAAAGCTAGCAAAGTGGCCATAGTGATTGAAATTTGTGCATAGCTGTCACAGGGATTGATCAGTGTGATGACGGGTGAGTACCGATGTACAGTTTCCTTTTTGAATGCGATTCGGTTGTTGTCAAGGTTGAGGGTTGGTTTGATTAACAACATGATTTTGGCGACTGACTTTACGCTTGTTGTTGCGGTTGTTGTTAATTGAAGCAGATTTTGGTTCGGCTTTAGCGTCAGCGGATGAGTCGGTTTTGGTCTTTTCGGGAACAATTGTTTTAGCAGCACAATTAGAGTTGATGCTCTGAACTCATGTCACGATTGCTTGTATAGTAGTTTCAAGCTCTTTGGTGATCATAGCAGCCATAAGGCGGTCGCGCGAATCTGATAAACGACGATGAAACGTTGGTTTTCTTAGTGAAGGTATCTTATAAGAACATAAGATGAAATGGGATGATGGTAGATACAACAGGAGCATATCGATGAATTTTGACATAAAATCTTCTCGTTTAAGACACTAAGATTGGGGTGGGTTGACGATGAATAGTATAGCTTCACGATGTTTGCCAATGTTGGTGGTGAGGATAAGCAGTGGGTAAATGAGTCAATATTTCCAAAAATTAGCTTAACGCACAAGATTTGGTTTGATTGCTTTCAACATTTTTAGTTGAAGTTACTATGCGAGTGACCATAGAGGAACAGTTGATTAATTTTTTGTACAAGGATTTCTTGCTTAAAACCTTTTATCATTAATAATGACACGATTTTCAAGAAATGAGTTGATGAGTTGTGTAAACCTGAAATGAACTATTAAGAAAAATTGAATTTTGAAATTTGTTGAGCTAGCGTTTACTCTTAACTTAAGGACAAGTTAGAGTCTATGTTGAGAATTAATCGGATGATTTTTGATGAATGAGTTTTATCCAAATTTGATAAATTGATAAGTTTTAACAAATTTTAAAAAATATCTCTGGTTGAATACTTGAAAATAGTTTATGTGTGTGATACCATGATTATGAGGGAGTCATTCGATTATTAAATATGCAATAATGTTGTTGATGTTTTAGTAATGTGATAAAATAAATAGATGTAAATCAACACAATAATAGAGTTTAAATTGTTTGGTTGACTCGTGATAGTCAAGTCTCAATGAATGAGGAATTTGTATCTAATTATGTAGATGAAAAATATTTCTAAGTGTAAGAATAGATCGAATCAATAAATCTTGATTCAAAAGTGATTTAGTAAATAAGTATTGGATGTAAATTGGTACTCGTGTATTATAATAGTAGTTTGAGGTTGGGATTGTGTTTGAGGTTAAGAATTTCCAATACCTATGAATATTTGATTATAGAAGTCTTATCATTTTTAATATTGAGAAAACATAACTTAAAATATAAATGGGTTCATTCGTTGGTTAGGGCTTCATGAATCACCATGGGTCCTCCCAACAAAAAGAAAAACATTGAAAGCCTAAATAAAATCATTTAAAATCAAATTGAGGGGGTGTTGAGGTAGACGGTCGAAGTAATTCGGGAATCACCCCGTATTTACATACTTCATCCATCAACAAAACACAATACAGGAAAAACCGTGTTTAGCCACGAATCGCCGTGAATTCGGCTATAAATTTAAGAGTGTGATCGTCACATGACCACATTTGATACAATGAGGGTAGTAGATTCGGTTTCGTTTGGTGTGATATGCTTTGGCTTAATAAGTTTTACCATACCATCAAATCAGCCCACATCAAATAATAGTTCTTCAAACCATTAATATAACATGGTATTCAACCATAACCTATGTAATATAAAGTATTTAGTTACTCATAAAAAAGTATAAAGCAAAAATAAATGAGTTCATGATAATATATATAAAAAAGTTAGGACAAATAATTCACCAATATGCTTAGTTGCTTCAAATCACAGCCGGCTTCAAATCACAATTCTTTGACTTCTGATATGTCCACCGTGGCCTTCCCCCAATAATAATAATAATAATTGTCACACCCCAACCTACGGTGAAACATGCCGGGGCGCGACATTGATTGTATCATAGCTCATAAGACACTAAGTAAAATACACGTGTCAATATCTAAATTATTCATTCATATATCAAGATTCAAAAGCACAAACATTGTCTCAAAAGAAATACCGTTACATTTAAATATTCGAAACATAAATAACTTAAAATAAAAGTGTTCTTCATTCATCAAGCAACCTAAGGTCTCATCTAACTTCCATACTTGATTCATCCGATAAAGCTACCCGCGTCATGCGTGAAAATATATATTTTTGTCAACATAAAGTTGAGCAAGTAAACCACAGTTTTTGAGTATATATAATAATAATAATAATAATAGTAATAATAATAATAATAATAATAATAATAATAATAATAATAATAATAATAATAATAATAAAAGGACAATTCCATGCAATAATCGTACATTACTACAACTAGTTAACAATAAATAAAAGTTGTATTTTTAACCGAATCACATAGATAAGGGTTTACTTCGACAGCGTATGATCATACTAATGAGGATGAGGATGAGGTACCAACCAACATAAAATAAACACATAGTCATATTCGCACATAACAACTAATCTAGCAATTTCAATTATGTATATATCGGAATTGCTAGTGAAAACAATAAGTTGATTTTGAATGCATAACGCCCCCAAAGTTGTAAAGCGGTAAAAAGGGGGATGTGAATTTACTTACCTTAACAAGTGATTAAGTGAGGACGAGATAATAAAAGAAAAGGCTAGGATGGAAAACGGTCAAGCTCCTCGAGGTTCACCGACAAATATTTCTAGATGTTAATGATAAAGTGAGTTAAATATAAAAGATGAAATAATATGACGGATCTTGGGTCTCGATGACGTTATTAATGAATAATTAGTCTTATAATCATACAGATGTTGTATTTTATTAACGTTTTAATTATTACTATTATTATTAGTTATTTTTGACAAATAAGATAAATATTACTTATGGATAAATAAGTAAAATGTTATGTAATAAATTAACGTGGAGGTTTAAAAGAAGATTTATTATGAACAATCTAAGTTCGGTTTATCAAAATATTGTATTATATGTAGTAATGTAAAAAATTGATTAAAAAGGTTTTAAAAAGATAAAGCTATAAAAACCGGGTTTCGTGAGACTTAGGAGTTCAGTTTTAAGAAAAATAACATTTATTACTTAATATATATATATTATTTATTTTTTTATAAACAATATTGAGTATATTAAAAGGTAAGGTAAAAGAAAAATAAAGAAACCGGGTTTTAGAATGACGGGAAAACGGATCGAAGTGTCGGTTTATAATATTTAAATGTTTAATTGTGTGAGGATTAATTAATGTTAAAAGATATGAAGCAAACAAAGAAAGAAAATAAATGTAAAAAAAATGGGCTGGGTCAGGTTTGAACCCATGACCCGGCCATGGTTATATGTGTGACCAACCAATTGAGCCAAACCATCAACTTGTTAACATTACAGAAACGAAGATATATAAACACAGTTAAAAGCGGATATGAACCCTATATTATCCAATTGGGTAATCTGATTCATATTCGATTAAACAAAGTTGGGGCTATTGATCTATGACAAAACGCGATTCTAGCCGTACCTTTTAATTGAATTATAACATTTAGTACAATGGTGTAATTGATCCAACGAGCTACGGCCAAGAAGTGGTTAATTTAGGTGACGGGATGTTATTGTAAACAGAATTGGGTTTGGGGAAAAAGCTGGCGACGGGAAGGAGATGGTTCTAGCAAGTTTAATTGATATATTACGAGGGGATTATATAAGATCACGAGTTAGGGTTTGTTTGAGGCTTAATAAGGTTAGTTTATCAAATTACGGACTAATTAACACACTCCTACTATAATTAAGTGCTGGTTACGCGTTTACTTGGTGGAATATGCTAATTTCCTAACATAATCGGTCAAGAACGAGCGGGAATTGAAGATTTTGAAGACATTGGGTGCGCCGGGTCGGGTTTGGGTCAACTGGTCGGACCATGGGGTGGTTTGGGTTATATATATATATATATATATATATATATATATATATATTATAGTATCATAATTTACATAACAAGCCCTGAAGTTTGTAGATGGAAACGAGAATGGGTTAAAGTTTGAGTTTGGGTGAAAGTTGCAAGTTCTTGTAAGTTAGAATATTTAAACTATTAAATGATATAACTAAAACAATAAAAATATTCAATAAATGTGTCGGTTTTATTAAAAGAGTGACCTGAACCCTTAAACGGGTCGGGTATAATTACAAGAATACAAGAATGAAAAACCTGAAATGTTACAATAATAATAATAATAATCCTTTGTTTCGTTGACTTCTGTCCCTCCTCACATAGTAGCGCACCAAAAAATATTATTCCTTTCTTCGTTTCTTTTTTTCTACCATAGTTGTCGCCCCCCCCCCCTAATTATAATATATATTGTTCTGCTTTCTTTTTCTTTGCTTCGTCTCACCTCCCTCTATACTAACAGTGTGGTAGGGTTTTTTTCTTTCCCTTTTATTCCTTGTCCACCGACACCGTTATTTTCTTTGGGTGAGCCCTACAATAATACATTTAACAATTAATATTAATGGGCTTCCGATCTTCTTAAAAACAAAATTGTGAATAATAAGAATCAACTAATATTTAGATATTCAGTAGTCACCAAATTTGACTCTTTTATTTGAAGTTCATATATATAATTAATAAGTGAACTTTTAATCAATTGAATATAATTAAGTTTAGATAACACATGTTAACTCGTTAATCAAAACTTTAATATACACTCTGTTTTAACTTGTTGTCTCTTATAACCCATAAAATGTATATATGAACAAATTTGGAAAATTATTTTATAAACACATCACCAAAGCTACTCAAAGTGTAGGAAATATTAATATAAAAATATGTATAATTAAACCATATCACCTAACCAACAAAAGTACCACTGAAAAAATTACCATATGGTGAAATCAATAGCCGAAAAGTCTCGATTCAAGTATGATTTTACGAGGTGAATCCCTCATTCTAGTATACTTTTACAAGTTTGCGCTTCCATTAGTTCGTTTGAAAAGCGTCATTTTTGTTTTCACTGAACGGGGCTTGCAGCGAATAGTGAGCTTTCGTCTTCATTGAATGAGACTATCAACACTCGTGGGATGATTACGAAGGTGAATGTAACATCCCGAAATTTCAAGATAATATTAATTATATTACTTAATAATAGAGGGAAAGTTTACTCGGGTTATCAGGAAATAAATAAAAGAATAGGAGTTGGTATGGGTCGGGCTAGTGTCGGGTAATGGATGTGGGTTATGGACTTGGATTAATAGAGATGGGTTAAATGAGAATGGGCCTTAGGTCCATGGGATTTCAGGGATATAAATATCCCCTAAACCCAAAATATCTTTCATTTTTCACCAAACTCCCTAACACACAACCACACACTAACTTCGCCGGAACCGGGCCGAGCCAAGGGAAGAATCGGGCAGGTCCAAGAGAAAGAGATTAGTGTGCTAGCAGGTTAACGAGATCCAACAAGCTCAAAGGTATGATTCTTGATCTTTGAAGTTTAAAGATCCAAGCTTTTTAGTGTATAAGCGACCGAAAATGGTCGGGAAGCGTAGTGGGTGAGATTGAACCATAGCAAGGGTGTTAAAATCGCTCAAAATGCTGGAAAGAAACCGAACAGCGGCTGTCTGGGCAACTTCGCCTTCATCTGGGCAACTTCGCCTTCAATGCGACGAACTTCGCCTGCAAGCTAAGTTCGCCTGATGAACTTCGCCTGCAAGCTAAGTTCGCCTGATGGCAACTTCGCTGTAAAGTTAAGTTCGCCTAAGGTTTAACTTCGCCTGAAGCCAAGTTCGCCTAAGGTTTAACTTCGCCTGAGGTTTAACTTCGCCTGAAGCCAAGTTCGCCTGAGGTTTAACTTCGCCTGAAGCCAAGTTCGCCTGAGGTTTAACTTCGCCTGAAGCCAAGTTCGCCTGAGGTTTAACTTCGCCTGAAGCCAAGTTCGCCTGAGGTTTAACTTCGCCTGAAGCCAAGTTCGCCTGAGGTTTAACTTCGCCTAAAGCCAAGTTCGCCTAAGATTTAACTTCGCCTAAAGTTAAGTTCGCTTAGAAAATAGATTAAAAACCTAATGGAAAATGTGTTAAGACAGTTAATGTAAATAAAATTTTTCCAAGCTGACCTGGCAGCTCGACCCCAGCCAGGGGCTCTGCCCCTTGGACCCTACTAGGGGCTGCCGCCCCTAGACCCCACTGCCAGGGGCGCTGCCCCCGGACCCCCGTTCGTTGTGGGTAGTAGTTAAGACTGGAAAGATGATATGAGTAGTGATAGTTGTTTGATACGTGTACTTGTTATACAGTCAGCCGTGCACAGCTGAAGAAAGGGATTACGATTAACGGTGAACGTAACCGTGTTCAGGTGAGTTTCTAGCCCCATTCCTTGTTATGTTTTCGGGGCTGTGTGCATACTCGATGTGTTGTTAATACATTTATCCTAAGTGATAAGTGTATGTCATATGTGATATATGTGATAGATATGAATGATTGTTTGTCGGTACGCGAACGATCTTTGGATATTGCGCGTACTGTCAGGTTAAAAATAAAGGTACGAATATTATATATCAAAGATGTATGAATATTTCAAATGAATACTTGTCGGGGCGTGAACGATCTTCGGATATTGCACGTAACGACAAGGGGTATGGTTGTTAAAGGAATGAGGTAAAGAATGCCTAGAGTGTTCTTATGTTATAATGTAAGTATGTGTATATAGGTACACGAATGGCATGTGAGTTCTACGTTCGACATAGTAAGCTAGGATGGCAAATCCCTCTAGCTTCTGTCGGACATAGACTCGGCTGGTGATGGCGTAGTTAAGGACTGCGAGCCTTATACGTGAAGTAGATGATATATGTAAACGTAGATAAGGACTGCGAACCTTATACGTAATGTAGATAGGTGTCAGCATAGGAAAGGACTGTGAACCTTATACGTGCTGTATTTGTAGCATAGGGGAGGACTGCGAACCTCGTACGTGCTATGAATTAGGTTGCAACATAGGGAAGGACTGCGAACCTTGTACGTGTTGTGGATGTATTTCAGCATAGGAAAGGACTGTGAACCTTATACGTGCTGATATTGTAGCATAGGGGAGGACTGCGAACCTCGTACGTGCTATGAATTAGGTTGCAACATAGGGAATGACTGCGAACCTTGTACGTGTTGTGGATGTACTATGGTATAGGGAAGGACCGCGATCCTTGTACGTACCATAAATGGTGAACATAGGTAAGGACTGCGAACCTTGTACGTGTTCACGACCTTGAGTATAGGTATAGACGGTGAACTATGAACGTACTCTAGGTAGACTGAGGTTAGTGATTGTAGATATGTATGTATGTATGGTAGCAAGTATGTATGTAGAACAGAAGGGTAACTAGTGAAGTATGGATATGTATCTACAGATATGTATGTATGTGTATGTATTGTATGGCGTTCGATTAACTAGAACTCACTCAGCGTAGCTGACTTTTAGTATGCACGCAGGTGAGCTGATTATAGAGTTAGCATGAGGATGACACACTGCATGGATTGAACGGCTGGCATCTGAAGAAAGAAGTAAAGATGTTTTAAATATAAAGTTTTGTGTTATGGTATCAAAGAAAAGATTTAATGTTTTGCAACAAATGATTGATGTTTTATATTCCGCGAAAAGTTTTAGTAAACTCTGATTTGAAGAACTGTGTTTATGAGTAAATCCGACGCTAAATTAGGGCCACCGGGTTCGGGGCCTTACAGTGAATCCCTCACTTTAGTCTTCGTTTATTCATTGTGGTTTCCATCTGTTCGTTAAAAAAATGTCGCTTATGTTTTCACAGAACGGAGCTAGCAGCGACCAATGGCCTTTTTATTTCACTGAACGGGGCTATCAGGTAATCTTGAGACGATTAAGTAAGCGAGTCCCTCATTATAGTTTACTTTTACTCGTTGTGGTTTCCATTTGTTCGTTTGGGCTTCTATTTGTTCGTTTGAAAATTGTTACTTTTGTTTTCTCTAAATGGAACTAGTAGCAACCGGTGGGATTTTATTTTCACTGAATGGTGCTATCTGGGACTCATGTGATGATTAATGAAGTGAGTCCCCCATCCTAGTCTTTCTTTACTGGTTGTAAATTCTGTATGTTCGTTTGGTCTTCCATTTGTTCATTTGAAATGTATCGCTTTTGTTTTCGCTGAACGGGGCTAGCAGTGACCGGTGGGCTTTTGTTTTCATTGAACGGGGCTATCAGGGACTTTTGGGATGATTAAGGATGCGAGTACCTCATTCTATTCTTCTTTTACTCGTGGTTTCCATTTGTTCATTTGAAAAGTGTCGCTTTTTTTTACATTAACATGGCTAGTAGTAACTCATGCGTTTTTGTTTTCACTGGATGTGGCTATCAGGGACTCGTGAGATGACTCAGGATGTATGCCCCTCATTCTAGTCTTTTATTTTTTGTGGTTTTCATTTGTTCGTTTGAGCTTTCATTTGTTCGTTTAAAAAGTGTCGTGTTTTTTTATCATTAAACATGGCAAGCAGGGACTCGTGTATCTTGTTTTTACTGAACGGGTTTATCAGGGACTCGTGGGATGATTAAGGAGGTGAGTCCCTCATTGTAGTCATATTTAATTCATAGTGGTTTCCATTTGTTCATTTGGGCTTCTATTTGTTCGTTTGAAAACTATCGCTTTATTTTTTCTCTCTAAACGGAGCTAGCAATGACTGGTGGCCTTTTGTTTTCACTGAAACGGGCTATTAAGGACTCATGGGATGATTAAGGAGGTGAGTCCCTCCTTTACTAGTTGTAGTTTCTGTTTGTTAGTTTGGGCTTCTGTTTGTTCGATTGACACGTTCACTTTTGATTTCACTGAGCAGAGCTAGCAGTGACTGGTGGGACTTTGTTTTGATTGAATGAGGCTATCAGGGACTATCAAGATGATTAAGGAGGTGAGTACCTCATATTAGTCTTCTTTTTATCGTTTGAGTTTCCATTTGTTCGTTTGAAAAGTGTCGGTTTTGTTTTCATGGAACATGGCCAGCAAGGGCTCGTGTTTTTTTGTTGAACGGGGCTATGATGTGTTGTAAAACACACTAGTTTTCTGCGCTATTTATCATTGGTTTAATCGCTTATATATCTAATATTTAATGTTTTTAACTTGTTTTTTGTATGATCTTGCATGAATATGTATTTTGTAGGCTACGGGTTTAAAGAGAAAGAAACCGAGCTTTTCAAGACACTTAGAGGCCTTTTATGCACTATTCTTGATGAACCAAGTCAAATGTCTGACCCATATCCATTTTGTGAAGCCCATATGTGTTATAATATAGTAAACAACAAGAAAACAAACCCTAACCGGCCCCATAATCCCGAAATCAGAATCACAAGGAAGAAAAGAAGAAAAAAAATTATAAACCCTAGTTTGGTGAAGGTTCCGATCGGCAACAGCTAGGAGGAAGAAAAAGAGAGTTTTGCAGCCAAGTTACAAGTGTTTTCTAAGTGTTTTAAGCCTTCAAAGACAGCCATCATCAGGCTATCAGTGACTCATATGATGGTTAAGGAGGTGAGTACATCATTCTATTCTTCTTTACTCGTTGTGGATTCCATTTTTACTTTTAGGCTTTCATTTGTTTGTTTAAAAATTGTCGCTTTTGTTATCACTGAATAGGGCTAGCTGGGACTCATGGCTTTTATTTTCACTGGACGGGTCTATCAGGGACTCGTGTGGTGATTAAGGAAGGTGAGTCTCTCATTCTAGTCCTCTTTTATTCGTTGTGGTTTCCATTTGTTCGTTTGAAAAGTTTTGCTAGTGTTTTCACTGAACGGGGCTAGTAGCGACTTTAATTTGTTCGTTTGAAAAGTTTCGCTTGTGGTTTCACTGAACGGGGCTGGCAACGGCTGGTGGGGTTTTTTTGTTTCATTGAACGAGGCTATCAGGGACTTGATAGATGATCAGGAGGAGGTGAGTCTCTCATTTTAGTTTTATTTTACTATGAGTTTCCGTTTGTTCGCTTAAAAAGTGTTGCTTAGTAGCGAATGGCGGACTTTTGTTTTCATTGAACGGGGAGGGGCTATCAGGCACCCATGACATACAATCAAGCATTTACGTTGAACTGATAACATCTAGAAAACTTGGAATGGTGTATTCTTTAGCGACAACTTAAGTTGAGCGTTTTAAACTAAGAAATGTTTTGTGGTTTTAGACTCCAAAAATCAAGTTAGTCATGGAAGTATAATAAGTCTATAAGATGCTTCGTATGAGTACCTTATGTGTTGTTGTTGTCTAACTTACGATCCACTTCAGCAAGCAATACTGCCCCCCCCCCCCCCCCCCCCCCACCGGCCACCACCATCACATAACTCACATTTCTCTTACACATTGTCTTAAGAGGAGTATATTCTTAAGCTACAGGAGTTTAATAAATAATGTAGTTCAAAATTTATATAATAATCAATTAATTAACATAAAGAAGGATATAAATTCATTATTTTAGGTAATTAGCCCAAAATTTTCAATCGCAAAGGGTTTACCAAAAGCAAAAAAACTGAAAACCAGAAGTATTGAAAACAAGATAAAACTAAAATCGATCGGTTTTCAAAAACCTAAATGCAAAATCAACCAAATTTAAACACAAAATCACACACCTTCCAATTATAAAACTCTTGTATTTTTTCTTTAAATCAAGGAGGCAAATAAAAACCTCAAATCCAGCTAGTTAAAAGTTCAAATACATGAACAAACAAAACATGCCTATGCCCTATAAGTTAACACAACAAACATCAGCTTCTACACCTATAACCCACAACTACATCATCAAGCCGATTTCTTCTTTACAACGCCTTCAAGAACCCCGTTGTCC
This sequence comes from Bidens hawaiensis, assembly GCF_021521415.1. Classification (NCBI taxonomy): domain Eukaryota; kingdom Viridiplantae; phylum Streptophyta; class Magnoliopsida; order Asterales; family Asteraceae; genus Bidens; species Bidens hawaiensis. The sequence goes on from NW_027491351.1 coordinate 1,589,628, forward strand.
AACACCTCTCCAACGTTGCTGGGTCCACATGCCCAGGCAGCTTGAAGGAAACCGTCAAGTCACCCGGTGGACATAGGTTCTGGGTGTGCATTTCGAACACCATATTGTGGGAGTGAACCGTCTTCCCACCGGTGTTTGACGCTCCTTCAATCTTGACTGTTCCATCTTCTTGAACAGCACACTTAAACTCTGCATATAAATCATTGAAACAGACCAAAGCAAGTCAGCTGGTTTATGATTTGATGTTTTTTCATCTATGGAACATGCAGTTATGTGTATCTATAACATTTATAAACCATCTTTATCATTTTCAAATTTTAATACAAACACAATACTTGATTCACAAAAAATAAATAAATAAATAAATAAATAAATGATTCAAACTGCTTAAATCTAGAGGTGGCAAATTTTGTCACGATCCATTTGGCACATGATTATTACCCACTAACCCATTTGAACATTTAGATTAAAGGTTATCGTGTTCGAGTTCACCAGCTTAACTCGTTTAGTTAAAAAGATTGACCCACAAAACCATTTATGAGCCACCTAACCCATTTTTATAGCCCTCCAACCTCTTTATAACATGTTTAGATAATTTGGTTAAACGGATACCTGATTATGACCCATTTAACCCATTGGTTAACCCGTTTACAACCCCGTCAACCCATTTGACATGTTTGGATAAATGGGTCGTCAAAGACTCAAACAGGTCACGTTCAGGTTACACGCTTTTAACTGTGCACGGGTTAGGGTTGATGTTTTTCACACAAATATAAATATGGATCGTGTTCACGTCAAGTAAAGGTACTTACTCTCATTCTTCTCCACGCCCGGTAAAGCAACACGGAACAAGAATCCATCGTCACTATCGGAAACATCAAACGCCCCGATAAGTGGCCCGAGTAGATCACCTGCGGCGGCGCCTTCAACCACGAATCCTTGGATGGATAGTATTTGCTGTAGCTCTTCCACAGTCGTGGATTCATGCAGCATAACCATCGTCGGATGATTTAACGCCTGATTCTGTTCTGCAGTATCAAAAGGCGGGCCCGTGTACGGAACCGAGTTTAACGGGGCCACAGCAATTGGAGCTTGGTCAGCCCAGTCCATGTTAGATCTGAAATTCACAACCCATTTACTTATTATGTTTAAAACAATTACATTATAAAAACCTTATCATGCACACATACATACATATATACAGAGAATAAAAACAAATATAAAATATCATAAAAAACCATAAGTATTGCTTTTGAGCCCAAATGAATAGACAAGCGAGATACCGAGGGATGAGTCTATTAAGTCTTAATGAAGATAAAAAAAATACAACGTGAACAGTAGGTCTTATATAGAATTTACAAAGCAAAAGCAAAAGCAAAATAAGATTTCAGAATATTTATTTAATAAATTTTTCGGTATCACAAGAAAGAGCAAGTAAAATATGTCAACTACAAGATTTCATCAAACATACAAATTCATAATATAAAGACAAATTTAGACAACTATGAAGTCCTACAAGAGTCACAAGTTTGGACAAAATAAAGGAACAAACAACTTAACTTTTAAACCAATTGCATACCGCTAGAGAAAACGTATGAACTCATAAAATCATATTATCAGTCACAATGAAAGAAAAACAAACATCTAAGCAAACAATTATCTTCAAGATGCAAAAGTAAGTATAACAGCTGGCAAATAAACAGATTGAAAAAACTGTATTAAATCCAATTTAAATTCACAATGAAACAAAATATGATTATATGAAACACCTCACAACATAGCTAAGATCTCTCCGATCTCAACGGTAACCTTTGTAAATTCAAATCTTTTCAAAAAGAACATATAATAGGTCCACTGAATATCCCTTATAGAAAAATGAAAACAGGAGTACAATGAGCGTAAATATAAAAAAAACCCGATTAAATCATATCTCCGGGTTATGATAAAGATATATAAAAAAAACCCGATTAAATCATATCTCCGGGTTATGATAAAGATAATTACAATAAACCCTAACTAATATATTCTTTCTAATACCACAACACCAATAAAAGATCAAACAAATCACAAAAGTATGATATAAAGCCCCAATTTTTAGATTTTATTTTGAGTTTAATTTTAAAAAATGAAAGATTTTGAGACTGTACAACAGAGTGAAAAGAACCTACTCATTCAAACTTGACCAAAAAAAGATTTTTCAAGCTAAAAAGGACAAACATTCATAGGACACAAATTCCATTTATAAAAAAATTAAAGAAACTTCCACACTTTATAATTTATAACAAATACACACACACACACATAAAAACATGAACTTTTTACAGATAAATTCTTAATCTTGAAAACAATCTCAAAACCTTAAATCATCATCAAGAAAATCAACACTATAGATCAATCAAAACAAACGAATTAACAAATAAGTACTAAAAATTGGGATAAATTCAAACATTTACTGAAAAAAAAAACAGTAAAAAAGAAAAGGGTCAAGACTTGAATCTCCAAATGTAGCTATAAAACATCAACAAAAATTAAAACAAATTGATTCTATACCAAACAAGAAATTAGGGTTTTGTAGCAAACCCCATAAAAACACAAAATTGAAATACAGCATAAATCTTGAAGATGGGTTTAAGGGCATACGTGTTAGGAGAAGCCATTGGAGATGAAAAGCTGAGGAATTTGTAGAATGAAGAAGTGGGTTGTTGAGTATTGAGTGATAAGCTGCAGTGATGCGTTAACACAGGTGGGTTGCTTTGTGTGAAGAGGTTCATGTTATATAGAGCAAGGGATTGACTTGATATAAAAAATATTTAATGCTAAAGAAATTTTGGTTTGATATTATTATTATTATTGTTATTATTTTTGGTGTCTTAATTTGATAATTAGAGTAATTTCAAGTGTTTATTTTTTAATTTGGTATTTTATTTAGTAAAACAATACAATATCAACTATATTCATCTAATTTGTGGCATTTATATTCTTATTTTAAAACTAGTATTTAGATTGTCACCCGTTCACTTATTTTGTTAGAAATTCAGATTACAAAAATATCATCACACACATATATTAATACAAAGAATAAAAACAAATATGAGATACCATAAAAAAATGCAAACCTGTTTCTTCTTGATAACCCCTCCAAAACACCATTGTCCAACACGAGCTCTAAGGTTGTTGGGTCCACATGTGCAGGCAACTTGAAGGAAACCGACAAGCCTCCCGGTTGCCAGAGATTCCCGTTGTTCATGTCGAACACCATATTATGGGAATGAACCATTTTCCGGCCAGTGCTTGTTGTTCCATTGATTGTGATTGTTCTGCCTTCTTCAACATCACATTTAAACTCTGCAAATTAAATAATAGGAGTGTTTATAGACCATTGAAAGTAGTTTGAAACAGACACAAACCAGTTGTTTAGCCTTTTTTATTTAATGTTTTTTCATCTATAGAATATGCAGTTATCTGTATGTACTATATTTGTAAACCATCTTTATCATTTTAAATAAATGTAAAACAACTTAAGACTTTAAGAAAAAACTTAATTCAAACTGCCAAGTTCCAGAGGTGGCACTTTTCGGCATGACATGTAAATAACAGGTTTTGGGTTGGTATATTAACCCAATTGTAAAAGAGTCATGTTCGGGGTGACTTGTTTAATCCTAGGGTCGTGATCGGGTGGACATGTTTAACCAGTTTAGTTAACAGATCGACCCACTAACCAAATTAACCAACTTTTTTACAACCCATCAATCCAATTAACATGTTTACAAGTTGATTAATACCTGCCAACTCATTTGACACGTTCAGATAAATGGGTTAAGCAGATCATGTTCGGATTAACCTGTTTAATTCAAAGTGGCATGTTTGTGTTGACTGTTTAACCAGTTTAGTTAAGCAGGTCGACACGTTAGCCCGTTAACTCATTTATTACAACCCACCAACCCAATTAAGTAATTACCTCTTTACAACTTGATTATCAAACCGCCAACCCGTTTTACATGTTTAATAAACTGGGTTTAATGGGCCATGTTCAAGTTGCATGATTTTAAGTGTGAGCAGGTTAGGATGATGCTTTTGACACAAATTATAATATGGGTTGTGTTCAGGTTGAACAATTCAACCCACCACGACCCTACACCAAACTGCCAAAGCCAATATGGCCGGTTTGGTTTATCGTTTTCTGAAAACATTCGTTAAAACCAGGCATACCAAACGTGAACACCCCTGAAACCAATCAAATTTGAAACTGTTTTAAGTGATTTATATGACAAAAAAAACTGCACTTGAACTTCGTTTCTCACCAATCAACATATTTGTGAAAGTTTTTTTTTTTAAGGAAAAAAAATCAGCTGTACTTTCATTCTTCTCGATATCAGGAAGAACAACACGGAACAGGAAACCGTCTTCAGATTCAGAAATGTCAGATGATCCGATAAGTGGCCAGATTTGCCCACTAGCAGCACCGCCAGAAACCACTATTCCATCTTTAGTGTCGGATGGCATGCTGTTTAGTTCTTTCATAGTGGTTGGTTGAGGCAGAAAAACCATTGATGGATGATTCTTTAAAACCAGGTTGGCTTCGTTCTGCTGGGAGTGATCTAAAGGTGGGCCCGTGTGCGAGACATAGTTGAGAGGAGTCGCACCCATTGTAACTTGATCGGTCCGATCCAAGTTTGATCTGAAATCCACACATAAATAAACACCTAAATACATACATACACACAGACGCGTGCACGCACACCCACCCACGTGCTCGTGCACAAAGAGACACATAAATATAAATAAATAAATATAAAGAATAAAAACATAAATAATACACCATAATAAAAAGCATAAAAAATACTACGAGAATAATGAATAAAGATTACCTCTTTTGAGCTCAAATGATTACGAGATATCAAGGAGTAAATCTACCAAGACTCAATGATGTTTAAAAAGATATGCGAACGGGAGGTCTTTATATAAGTATTAAAAAGAGCCAAACTTTAGCGGCCGAACGATGTGGGACAACTACAATGAAATGCTAGAACAAAATTTTAGCATTTTGTAACACAAAATATATAATTTCTCTATCCCCAACAAAGAATTCTTTTTCTTTATATAAACCAGATTCATTAAAAGATCCCATGTTCTTGATATTTTATGCATCAATCCACTCAAAGTAACAAACAAAAATTCACTACTTTATAAGAAGATTTTCAAATAAATTTTGGTACATTCAAGAACCAAATATAACTCTTTTCAAAAAAATCGGTTGACTCTCAAACTCAAACATGAAATCTTCATTTCTTTTCACTAAGTGGTGGCCACTGGCCACTTAGTTTTTCATTTTTCAGTCTTTGGTGGGATTATTATATAAACATGTTGAAACTTTATAATAGAATAGATTTATATTATTTTGTTGCATAAAAAGTTCACCTTTACTGTGTGCAGGTGCTCTTAAAGCTTGCCTGTACAACTTCAACACCCAAGCACGCAGAATGAATGTCTTCAAATCAAGGAGACATCCATAACTGTCTCCCCCCTGCAGTCCAATAATATCAGATTAGAACTGGATTATTAAAATTATGATATAACAAATTAATAATAAAATTGTGAAAAAAGCTAGAAAAAGTAGCGATCGTATCATATCCTACAATATATCAAAGGCAGTAGAAAAATCCAACCCGTTTGAAATATGTAAAGGGGATCCAATTCTGTGAAGTAGAATCAATTTGGATTAATAGTTTACTAATAAAACACGTCAAACGGGCCAGCTTAAAAATATTTAGCTAAACAGGTTGTAAATTTAAAAGTCACCCAAAGTATGCTCAAGTGTAAGCATCCTTCCAAGGTGCTTTAATAGAAAAACTTGCATCAGTTTTTTAAGAATAGGTTTAACATATTAATACCCGGCCCGATTACCCGAACCATATACCAGAAAAGTTTTCATTTTTATTTTTAATCAACCCTAGTCTAGTAATGGTTTATTCTAATAGTTTTATTACGTGACAAATGAACTTTTCTTTTGGAAGATGTATTTGATAAAATATTATTTATATATTTTCTTATAACATGAAGCATAAACTTATCTTTTTGGATTTATATCATAATAAATTTAACATATATTTCAGACTTTTTATAGTAGTGATAAGCGTATATTTATCATATCTAATTTATTGTAAATTTGTAGTTGTTAAAAACTTAACACTATATAAAAATTAAATCGATAAAAAAATGTGTTTGAAAATCATCATCATCATCATCGTACTCAGTATATCCCACCAATAGCAAAGCTATGGTAGGGTCTGAGGAGGGTAAGATGTATACAGCCTTACCTCTACCCCGTAGGAATAGAGAGGCTGCTTCCGGTGAGACCCCCAGCTCGATGGTAGTTTTGCATCAAGCCTTGGACATAAGGCACATAACACTCAACCATTGGGACACCGGCCGATTGGTGCATGTACCCTTGTCTTTTGGCTATCAACGCTACCACATGATGCCTGATTAACCTTCCGCCACTTTTAACGTTATTTTCACGAGATTAGTAAAATAACGTCAAAATTAGTGCAATTTCACTTTAGCCCACCTGAGGGTTCACACATATACACATTATATGCGCGCACCCAAGCAGGGCATGTGTTTGAAAATCCTAACGAATATTTTTTTAACAAACTAACAGGTATACCCAATACCCAATGGGTGATTACCCGACGTATACCCAAAACGTAACAGGGCGGATATGGGACTGGGATAACCGATACCCGTCCCATTGCCATCTCTATTGCATCTGAAATTGAAGCACAAGTTTTTGATTTAGAAACTCACACCCACGTTAAATAACACCTTTTATTAACACAACTGTAATGCCCAAATCTGAAATAAAGTTTTAAACTCGATTTATAACTGAAAGGTCATATCCGTACTCCTATTCAATTCTGAATGGAGAGGGTAATACTACCTAGAGGTTGCATGACACACTTATAACCCAATTTATCTGTAATAGTGAAAGGGGTGAAATTATCAGTCTTGCTAGCATGTCAAAAGCTACCCCAAACATCATTAGAAGATTATTATTGACATATTGTAAGTTGTGTAATCAAGGAGTAAATCTACCAAGTCTCAATGAAGATTTAAAAAAAAAAAAAAAAGATATGTGAACGGGAGGTCCTTATATAAAATTTTAAACCAGCCAAACTTTGGCAGCTAAACGATGTGGGACAACTACAACGAAATGCTTAAACAAAAATTTTAGCACTATATAACACAAAATATATAATTTCTCTACCCAATCCCTCAACCTAAAGAAAGAATATTTTTTTTCTTTATATGCTATACATATGAACTGGATTCATTAAAACATCCCATGTTCTTAATCATTTATGCATCAACCCACTCAAAAAACAAACAAGAAATAATTACTTTATAAGAAGATTTAAATAAACTTTTGGTACATTCAATAACCAAAAATAACTCTGTTCTATAGAACAACCTTGTGTCTGACTAGCAGCTCCTTATAAAAACTCTTTTCTAAAGAACTTGGTTGACTCTCAAAAGTCAAACATGACATGTTCATTTCTTTTAATAAGTGGTGGCCAGTTAGTCTTTCATTTTGCAGTCTTTGATGGGATTATCATATAAACATTTTGAAATTTTAAAATAGAAATAAATTATAATTTTGTGGCGTAAAAAAAGGTTCACCTTTACTGTGTGCAGGTGCTCTTTTAGCAACTCTTAGAGCTTGCCTATACAGCTTCAATACCCAAGCATGCAGAATGAATGTCTGCAAATCAAAGGAGACAGCCATATTCGACTCACCCCTGCAGTCCAATAATATCATATCAGAACCGAATTATCAATATTATGTTATAACAATTTAGTGATTAAACTGTGAAAAAATCTAAAAAAAGTTAGGTCGAACGATCGTATCATATCCTATAATACATCAAAGGCAGTAGAAAATTCGAACTCATATGAAAAATGTGAAGGGAAATTTCAATCCAATTCTTTGACATCAGGTCAATTTTGAGTAATAGTTTATCGATAAACATGTCAACGGGTCAGCTTAAAAATATTTTAGCTAAACAGGTTAAATTTAAAAGTCACCCAAAGTATGCTCAACTGCTCAAGTGTAAACATCCTTCCAAGGTGCTGCTTTAATAAAAAAACTTGCATCAGTTAAATAAGAACAGGTTTCGCAATTATATTTAATATATTAATAGCCAACCGAACCATATACCCGAAAAGTTTTTATCTTTTATTGTTATTTTCCATTAATCCCAGTTCAATAACGGTTCATTCTAATAGTTTTCTTACGTGACAAATGAACTTTTATTTTGGAAAATGTAGTTGATAATATTATTTATATTCTCTTATGGTATGAAGCATTAACTTATCTTTTTGAATTTATACAACAAATTTTCATATAAAAAAGTGTATTTGAAAATCCTAACGGGTGTTTCTTAACAAACTACTGGGGATGCCCAATACATGATGGGTAATTACCCAACGTGTAATGGGCCAGGCAGTGGACTAGGATTACCAATACGCGTTCCATTGCCATCTGTACTGCATCTGAATTGAAGCAGTGAATTTGGAAACTCAAAGCCATTTTATAACAGATATGGAAGTTTCTTATCTCCTAAAACTTCATATCATATAGTTTTGCGCGTTAACCTAGTGTCATCAACACAACCGTAATCCCAAATCTTAAATAAAGTTTTAAACAAGATTAATATCTAAACAGGCATATCCATACTCCTTTTTGGTTTCTACATAGAGGTTAAGTTATGTATTAGATGTAATAGTGAAAGGGGTGAAATATATTAATCTAGCTAACATAATGTCAAAAGCTGCCCAAACATTATTATAAGATTAATATTATTGAAAAAAATATTATTATAAGTTTTGTAACCAATTGTTCCTCTTAAATTCTACAAAACTGACTACCTAAAAAATTGAAGTTGAATCTGCACATTTCATACAGCAAACACTAAATATTATTAATGCTGACTGAAAGCCATCAATCAAACTGTAGCTAGGGTTCGTATCACAAAAACCTGAAAATATGCAGAGCTTTATCTTCAACACTTGGTTCTCAGTTTCTCTCCTTCTGTTTAAATCAAAGCAAAACCCTACTTCAGGTCGGGTCGGGTCGGAAAGGATCCGTTTTGAAAATTAGATAAGTTTGCAAACATCTAGGTCACCGTGAGTACGAATGAATTCACTCATACACCGGTACCGAAAATACTTGGTAGGGGTACCGGTTCAATACCAGTAAAATTCTGAAAAATATCTAACGGTACAGGTATAATATGATAGCAGATATAGTTTACTCATCCCTACCTTGAGTGACTAGCTAACTTACTTATAGTTGTTAATGGTTAAATATTTATTTACTTATGTGACGTACCAAATATTTAATGATTGTATTTCCTTGCTTTGTATTGAAATAACCTTAGTTATTTGTAAACTGTGTATCCCCATGTACTAGAACTCAAAGTTGCAAACCAGATGATCGTGGTTGGTGCTGATTGTTTTCTTAGAGGTAAAATGTCTGTAGTCTGTGGACCACATATCTATAGCAGAAGAGGTGGATCAAACCTCTACAGTCTGCAACAAGAAAACTATTTGTTTTTTAACGCCTGCAAACTGCTAAAATAAACTAACATTTAAATAAACTGAAATTTAACAAAAAAACTTTAACAATTAACAAAAAAACTACAAATTTTTTTCAACTACAAACTAATAACAATATTCATCAAGTCTAAAATTTCTACAAACTTTTTTCAACTACAAACTAGTTACAATAATTCATCAAACCTAAACTTTCTATAAACTTATAACAATTTAACGAAATTAGCAAAAAAAATTACAAACTAATAACAATGATCTCCAATCAAACCCACCAAATCCAATCATCCACTCACCCAAAACCCATTTCAGAAACCCTAATCCAACCCCAAATGGCAGTTCCAAAACACCCATATTCCATTATTTAACACTATCTTCCATTCTTTAACTTCATGGATCCTTAATTTCATAATTCATGAATTTATAGCAATTAACATCGTGCCATTCAATATGCTAATTCCCCTTCGTAATCTACACTACGCATCCGCGACAAGGAGCTATTGGAGGCTTTTTGTCGGAGCCAACCCGGCTCCGGCAGGTATGGGGGTGGTGGAGGCGACGGCGGCAGGTATGGGAGGTGGCAGGTATGGGAGGTATCGGAGGTGGTGGAGGTGGGCTGGGTTGGATAGAGGAGGGGAGAGGAGATTAAAGGTGGAGGAGGAAGGTCGCCGGCGATGGAGGAGGTGGAGCTAGGGTTGGGGTGGAGGAGGGTGGAATCTGTGGTGTGTGTTTTGTGTTGTTGATATGAAAAAAAGAAGAAGAGGAGGAGGAGAGGTGAGAAGTAACAGGGGCTAACACTTCTAGGAGGGGAGGACGCGCCGACGTTTTTTAATGAAACGTCTTCGAAAAAACAAACACACTGCAGAGCCCAACGTCTGCGCGTGGTCTGCACGGCGCAGACAAAAGTGGTGGAGAAGTGCTTTTGATGAAAAACAAACAGCACCTTAGTGGTGCAAGTCTGATAGCTAATTTCCATAAGAACCGAATTCTTAAATTGGCTATAAGCATCGCAAGTATGATAACAACTTGAATCGATCATGGGAAATGTTGATTTAGAACTAGTAATCGATTGCTAGAAAGAGTACTGCTATGTGGCATAAAGTGATTGTGCTTAATGGTTAGGTTAACGCCAGGGAAGAACAATTAGGTTTGCTAGAGCCTTGGGAAATTTGATAAGTCGATGGAGCCATAAATCCACGAAAACGGTAGGAATGAATGGTCGTTGCGTGTTGAGATCAACCTTTTATGAGTGTCTCATTAGCGAATACCAAAGTGAAGCATATATTCAATGTGCTGCATGGGATATGTAGCTAATGCACGAAGATGATATGTATGGTTTTTGGGTAAGAGAATGTGACATGCAAAGTGTTTGTTGATCATAGGTGTTTGTTTTGTGCTTGACATTTGGGTTTATTGGCCAATCCTGCTCATCCAGGACAACCATAGTAATTTATAAAAGTGTAGGTGTCGTGATGATGTTCTTGCACATATGATGAAACTATTGACCCTTATTACAAGCGAGGCGGGACAAGTGACATTTGGCTTCTAAGCAACCAAGGGTGCCATACAAGACCTCAAAAAGACAATCTCGTGGCATCCAAGTTGAGTAAAGTTGGTTTAAGTAAAGAAGTTTGGTGCCGTACTTGGCGGCACCGTATTGATTGATGAATTTTGTTTTGTGTTTTTAGTTCGGTTACTATAATAAACGTAATGGAAACCAATCAAACGTCAATTATTTAAACCTGAAGGAAACCTACTTAGTACGTGAAGACTTGCGGCCTTATTTAAAACCCAAGACTGACAAAGCTCGAGTTTTACCAATGTGCAAGTTTACCAACCGACCCCCCCCCCCCAAAAAAAAGGTCGGTCCACCTCACTTTTATATGTTTTTTTCATTTTTGAGTTCCGGTACCATAATGTACGTAATCAAAACATGCTGAATTCGTGTCAAGTTACCGCCTCAATGCTTGGTACTGGCAACGCTTGGGTTTTACCAGTGCCCGGGTTTGCCAACCAAATAAACATTGTTTTAAATATATTGTTTTCTTATATGTTAATGTTTTTATATGTTCATTTAACGAATTATTTTTTTAGGTTTTAACACTGAAATATAATCAGTGGTGTCTATGTCGTAACGAACGCAGTCAATACTGACTGAATTTGTGTCGACTCATTGTCGTAATGCTCGAGTTTTGCCAGCTGCCCCGGCGCAACTCACCGGGTAAAAAAACTAGTATATATTATAAATTATAAAGTAAAAGTGGTTCCATAAAAAAACAACAAAATATACAAGCATCTTTAGTAGGTTTTTTTAACACTTATATTAAGAGTCTTAAATATTTTACCATATACAGTAGAAACTCGATAAATTAATATTCGATTATTTAATGAACTCTCTAAGATAATATTTTTTGCCGGTCCCGACTCGGGGATAGGGTGCTAAATTAATAATTCGCTAAAATTATAAGATAATACATTTTTGATAATTTCTGTAGACCCCATATAAAATATAAATTAATAATTCCTTATATATAGCATATTACATGAATGATTTATGAAAGTTTCTTGAAAAATGACTCAATTGTCTTTTGCTTTTTATTGAAATCAATTTCTCCTTGAATCTCGTCTCTAATTTTCCTTAGCATGATAAGAACTTCTGGTGTTGTTTTCCCATAGCTCAACAAGAAATTTCTCAATGTGATTGTCGCTTTAATAGATTCGTTTTGCGAAGGGGGCTCCATTGTAGAACTTTCATCATCTTCTTCATCGATATCATCTTTATTAATTCCAATAACGCTTTCAATAATTTCTTCATCAGTCAACAACTGTGCAACTACATTTTCTTCTGGGTGAGTCAGAACATCTTTGACATCCATTGCATTGCAATAACCCAACTCTTTGATCAATAATTAAGTGGAAGCTTGAAAGGTGTTTGTAAACTAAGTATTCTACTATAAATTAATAAAATATTAATTAATATATAAATTAATAATTATTAATTTATCGATTAATTAATAACTCTTTTAATTAATAAATTTTGGTGGTCTCAAGTGTATTATTTTATAGAGTTTCTACTTATCTCTCTCCACTTTGGTTAAACTAATTTTCTTAAACCTAGACTTTTACAACTTTTTAGTTCTTATTGTACAACCTGGCATATGTTATACTCATATGGTTTCTCTTTTTTGTTTGTCCATACTTCTAAATTATGATATTATTAAATTCTAAATATGTTATTGCAACACACTTATTTACGTTTCGATATAAGTTTCGTTCTAAACAAGCATATGCAAAAAAATCATATAAGTTATTTGTATTTCCTTGTTTACGTGGGTTTTTACCATTACGATTTGATTATTCTTTTCCACAATAGTTTTCCTTTTTTTGTTTTATCAAATTTTGTTATTTCATATTTTAACGTGTTGCAAAACGCGTGTTGTAGTACTAGTTAACTATTACTTCAAAAAGTAAGATAATAAACCAATCGAGCATTTTTGTTGAAAGCATGAATAACTAAACCAAAAATCAAGCAACCGTTTAACCAAAAGTAACAAACGAAAAACCGAAAATACTGAAAAACATAAAAACTAAAAATCGATTGGTTCTCAAAAATCTAAACGCAAAATCAGCCGAATTTAAACACAAAATCACACACTTCCAATTTTAAAACTCTTGTATATCTTTCAATCAGGAGGCAAAGAAAAACCTCAAATCAACTTAAATTAAAATTCAAAATCCATGAACAAACAAAACATGCCTATAACACAACAAACACTTCTACACCTACAACCCACACAACTACATCATCAAGCCGACTTCTTCTTCACGGCGCCTTCAAGAACCCCGTTGTCCAACACCTGCTCCAACGTTGCCGGGTCCACATGGCCAGGCAACTTGAAGGAAACCGTCAAGTCTCCTGGTGGACATAGGTTCTGGGTGTGCATCTCGAACACCATATTGTGGGAGTGAACCGTCTTCCCACCAGTGCCTGATGCTCCTTCAATTTCGACCGTTCCATCTTCTAGAACAGCACACTTAAACTCTGCAAAAATAGAAACAAATTAATTAGGGTGTTTATAAATCATTGAAACAGACCAAAACAAGTCAGCTGGTTTGAAACTTGTAACTGACTTTATGATTTGATGTTTTGTCATCTATGGAATATGCAGTTATGTGTATATATAATATTTATAAACCATCTTTATCATTTTTGAAATTTTAATACAAACACAATACTTAAAAAAAAAAACTTGATTCAAACCGCCTAAGTCTAGAGGTGGCCATTTTTGTCACGGCCCGATTTTCTAGTTGGTATCTCTATCCCGTTTGAAAAAGGGCCGTGTTTGGGTGGACATGTTGAATTAAATGGGTTGAGTTCGGTTGATATGTTTAATTAAAAACGGATCGTGTTTGGGTTGACCTGCATCTCACCCCTTTAAATTTACAGCCCATCAACTCGATTAAAACGTTTACGACTTCATCATTAACCGTTAACCCGCTTGACATGTTTTTAAATGGTTAAAACGATCCGTGTTCGGGTTGTGACCTGTTTAATTAAAAGGGTCATGTTCGGGTTGACTTGTTTTTCCCATTTAGATAAACAGGTCAACCCACTAACCCATTTATGACCTATCTAACCTATTTTTTATAACCCACCAACCCGATTAACACGTTTAGATAAATGGGTCATCAAACAGGCCTCGTTTGGGTTACACGACTTTAACTGTGCACGGGTTAGGGTTGATGTTTTTCACACGAAGATAAATATGGGTCGTGTTCAAGTCAAGTAAAGGTACTAACTCTCATTTTTTTCAACACCCGGTAAAGCAACACGGAAGAAGAATCCGTCATTATTATCGTAGACATCATACGCCCCAATAAGTGGTTTGAGTAGATCACTAGCGGCGGCGCCTTCAACCACTAATCCTTTTCCACCGACGGATAGTATCTGGTTTACATTATCCATGGTTGTGGATTCATCCAGAAAAACCATTGTTGGATGATTCAATGGTTGATTCTGTTCTGCAGAATCAAAAGGCGGACCCGTGTATGGGACCGAGTTCAACGGGGCCACGGCGATAGGAGCTTGGTCGGCCCAGTCCATGTTAGATCTGAAAATCACAACCCATTCACTTATTATGTTTAAAACAATTACATTATAAAACCCTTATCATGCACACATAAATACAAAGAATAAAAACAAATATATAAAATCATAAAAAAAAGAATAATTATTGCTTTTGAGCTCAAATGATTAGACAAGCGAGATACCGAGGGATGAGTCTACTAAGTCGCAATGAAGATAAAAAACACTATGAGAACAGGAGTTCTTTAAAGAATTTACAAAACAAAAAGCAAAACAAAATTTCAAAAAATTATTTAATAATCTTTTCAGTATCGCATGAAAGAGCATGAAAAATATGTCACCTCAAGATTTCATCTAACATACAGATTCATAATATAAAGACAAATTTAGACAACAACTATGAAGTCCTACAAGAATGACAAGATTGGACAAAATAAAGGAACAAACAACATTTAAACTGATTGCATACAGCTAGAGAAAACGTTTAACAGTCACGATGAAAGAAAAGCAAACATCTAAGCAAACAACTATCTTCAAGATGCAAAAGTATACATAATAGTTGGCAAACAAACAAATTGAGAAAACTGCATTAAATCCAATTTAAATTCACAATGAATAAAATATGAAACATCTCACAACACAGCTAAGATTTCTAACACTATCCAGCTGTATACTATAAAAAATTAAGCTTTGAACTGAGATTTAAAAAAATAACAGGATCATGTAACCACTTTTCTTCTCCGATCTCAACGGTATAAGTGGACTTTACAACCCTCGTAAATTCAAATCTTTTTAAAAAGAACATACAATAGGTCCACCGATACCCCATCGAAAAATGAAAACTACGAGTACAATGAGCATAATTATAAAGAAAACCTTTATCAAATCATCTCTATTGATTATGAAAAAGATGACTAAAATAAACCCTAACTAGTATATTCATGTTAATTCCACCACACCAATTAAGGATCAGACAAATCACAAAAGTATGATAAAAGCCCCAATTTTTAAATGTTATTTTGAGTTTAATTTTTAAAAATGAAAGACTTTGAGACTGTACAACTGAGTGAAGAGAACCTAGTCATTCAAACTTGACCAAAAAAAGTTCTTTCAAGCTAAAAAGGACAAACATTCACAGGACACAACTTCCATTTATAAAAAATTAAAAAAATCTTCCACACTTTATAATTTATAACAAATACACACACACATACACACAAACATGAACTTTTTACAGATAAATTCATAATCTTGAAAACAATTTTAAAACCCTAAAGGCCTAAATCATCATCAAGAAAATCAACGCTATGGATCAAATTTACTAAAAAAATGGGATAAATTCAAACATTTACTGAAAGTAAAACAGTAAAAAAGAAAAGGGTCAAAATACAAATCGCCAAATGTAGCTATAAAACATCAACAAATTTTAACAACATATCGATTCGATACCAAACAAGAAATTAGGGTTTTGTAGCAAACCCCATAAAAAACGCAAAATTGAAAGAAAGCATGAATCTTGAAGATGGGTTTAAGAGCATACGCGTTGGGAGAAGCCATTGGAGTTGAAAAGCTGAAGAATTTGGAGAAAGAAGAAGTGGGTTATTGAGTAATAAGCTGCAGTGATGCTTTAGCACAGGTGGGTTGCTTTGTGTGTTGAGGTTCTTGTTATATAGAGTAAGGGTTTGACTTAATATAAAAAATATTTAATGCTAAAGATATTTTTATTTTATTATTTATTTTTTTTTGGTGTGTTAATTTGATAATTGGAGTAATTTTTTTTTTAATTTGGTATTTATTTAGTAAACAATATAATATCAAATATATTCATCTGGTTTGGGACATTTATATTTTTTAATGTTATTTTTTTCTTTATGTTTTAAAGAACCTCGGTTAATTTGTGATAGCTTATATGATTCTCTACGATTTTAATTTGTTTACCTAATTTTTATATATACAGTGTGTTCTTTGGTTTTATCAAGAGTATTTATTGTGCGTACGTGTTTTCACAGGCAACCGGTCTCAGTGTGGTTTCAGATTGGTAAATATAGCTTTGGTTTTCAATGAGTTGTGTATATGTGCTTGGGAATTTGGGAATGTGTGTGGTTGTGGATGTTTATGTTTATGTGTGTTTATATGTGTGTGATTTTAGGAAAGTGTGTGATTTGGTATTAATATATGTTTGAATCTAGCGTTTCATACGGTTTTCAATGGGTTACGTGTATGCGCTAGAAAACGTGTGTGTTTGTGTGTGCACGCACACTTGAATTTTATGTGTGATTTATCTTGATTTATAAGTGTGCGATATGGTTTTAATGTGTTCGAATCTAGGGTTTTTTACAGTTTTAAGTGGTTGTGTATGTGTTATAGAACAAGTGTGGTTGTCGATGTTTCTTGATTTGTAAGTGTGATTTAGGTTTGATTGTAATTAAGTGTGTAGTTTGATTTGACTTTGTGTTAGAATTTAGCGCTTGGAGGTGGTTGGTTGCAATACCCATGTTTTCGTAAACCAATTTTGAAGGATATTCAACTGAAATTAATCCAATATTATTAAATGGAATATTGGATTTTAATAATCCCTATTAAATGGTATTGGCTAATAATAATCCCTATTCACTTATCGTCACTAGCAGTCCCAAATTCAATGGCCCCCCCGTTAAATATGACTTAACGGCGTTATAGTTTTTTCTGAATTTCAAACCAATGTTTTAGGGCTTTTGATTGTTAGGAGGATACGAGTCGATTGGTGTAAAATTTAGTTTGAAACAGTGCTTCAAAATGACGAAGCAATGCTTCGATTCGGGTGTTTGAACTTACAATTAACCAAAACCAAGTCGTTTAGATCATTGTTTGGAGCTAAGTTTTATATCATTCGACTCGTATCTTCCTTCCGATTAATAACCCTAAAAAGTTAGACTGAAATTCGGAAAAAAGAATAAAGCCGTTAAGTCTTTTTAACGGGGGACTATTGGGGGCCAACTTTTTTGAATTTGGGACCGCCAGTGATGATAAAATGAATAGGGATTATTATTGGTCAATACCATCCAATAAGGATTATTAAAATTCAACATTATTAAATAACAAAAAGTCAGAATATCTTTGAGGCAAACTAACATAAGTTTAAAATTTTCATAAGATTCTTGACTAATAAGGTAACATTGTCAAAGATTCTACCAGAAAAAACACACACACACAAAACGCAATGGGCGACTATGGGTTACATTAATAAGTGTTCCCAAGGCACAAGATACAAACACATTTTGATTTATGTGTAGCTAGCTTAGGCACTCGATAACCTAACTTACGAATCTTGCTAACATCTTAGAAGACATGAGAAGGGTTGTACATCTTAGAAGACATGAGAAGGGTTGAAATACATAACAAGAATCTCCAACCATAATCATGTGGAATTTATGGTAGAATTTAGGTTTTCGTCAAAATAAAAGAATACAACTATGTCTTTCCAATCCATAGCTAATTAAGATTACATTCCAAAAATCCAATAAATCACACGATTTTGTGTTTCCAAATACATAGTCGTATGAGATTTGTTCAGAAAAAAAGCAATAAAAACACACAAGTACATGTTTTTAAATACATAGCCTCCTAAAAATTAAAATTTACAATATTGATAGTTGTGTAAGCACATTGACTCCAAAAATCAACATATTAACATCAACATTAGTTAGTATTTAAAAGAAAATTGGGTTTGTGTCTTCTATACATTGTATCAGATATACGATTTTCAAAGCCTTTGGTACAACTGTCCAATGCATATTTTGGTGGTTTTTCCCATGTGTTCCCTATTTACACGTGTGTAAAGTCTACCTTCCCACTTAGCTTCCTGCTTTATGATATTGATATACGAAGCGAAAGAGAAAGCAAAATAGAGAGATCGGGAGACTATAATTCAATGTCGTTGTAATTGACAACGGTGATGGAGGCACTGAGGTTTGCGGGTGATAACATAACTCAAAGTTTGGATGGGAGGATCAATTGCGACAAAAGGTTTGTAACGCAACATTAGCATTTCCGTCATCTATGACTCTATTTGTAATCTATGTCAAATTTCCTTTTATTTGTGTTATCAAATTGAGTAATTGGCTTGCTAAATTTCACATAGCACAACAAAATCCATTCAAAGAAACAATGCATTATTCGAAAGAATCACATGCTTTCAAAATCAACAATACTGCAAGCTAACTTCTATTTCTCTATATATCTGCCGGTATGTTTTCTTCACAATCTTATGTGTCTATTTCTTCGATTATAGTTATGGTTTGCACCTTTTGACGTCAATTGTGTCACATAACCCATGATGTGCTCAGCCAATTTGCTAGTATTGATCAAGGATAATCAATAACATATGAGGGTTTGATGATGGCGCTAGGGTTTCATTTGCACCTTTTGACGTCAATTGTGTCACATAACCCATGATGTCCTCAGCCAATTTGCTAGTATTGATCGAGGATAATCAATAACATATGAGGGTTTGATGATGGCGCTAGGGTTTCAAGATTATAGCTTGAAGATGATTGAGTGACTTTGGATTTTGTTGTTAAAGTAAATTAGGGGTTCAATTTCATGTTTATCGGATGTTTCATGTTCTCCTTGGAAGTCGTACCATAGGCCCCGGGGTTGTAACTTATGTCTTCCGTTCATGCCATGATTGTTCTTGGTTTTTAATTGATTTGAGTTCAATGGTTAGTTTATTCAGATTTAATTTGGATTTTGATTGTTAATCAAAATAACCATAATACATGTTTACTTTAGTTGGGTGCTATGCTGTATGTATTTTTAGCGTCAATTTATGGCTAAACTGTAAAGAATCCAACTTTTTTCTCTATCCAACATTTTGATTATAAGTGTTTGTTAAAGAGAGAATTTATTATAATGATTTGAATGATTTAATTTTCAAAATTGTGGATGTAAGAAACTGTTAGGATTAAACACACACACCGACCAGACACTAACACGAAAACAATTAACGAACACCGGGATTTAACGTGGTTTGGTCTAAGTTGACCTACGTTCACGGTGACAACTAGGTATTCTTTATTGAGTGACAAATAATTACTTGTACATAGCGTTGTTTAAATAGAAATCGAACTAGGGTTTGTAAATTATTGAACAAGAAATCCAAACTGGGCCGGGATTCGATCTGGCCACCCTACACCCGTCTGCCCTCGAACCCAACAATCTCCCACTCGGAGGCCATGAGTACTTTCGTCTGCACTTCTGATTGTACTTATGTAATCTGAACATTAAACATCTTCTAGTTGCCACCGTCTTCTCATCAGTTAACCTGAAGGCCCGTTGAAGCTCCCCGGAGCTCCAACACGTTAGTCACAATTGAAACTGCCCATGACCCGTTCTTTGTCCTTACCAGCTCCCATTGTAATGAACTGCTAGATCCCAAGATATCCTGAGAACAAACACTCACCATATTCAACAAGTAATCAACTGGAGAGTCTTTTACAGTTGGAATACTGGTATTCCTAATCCACTGTCGACCTAAAACTGTAACTGAAACACGACAGTGCTCCCACTGTCACAATGTCCTCTGATTGATTTAACCTTCCTAGCTTGTTCATCATGAATCTTCACTTTGGCTATGGGTTTGTTACTTACAAAACGAGCCTTTTTCTGCCTACGAGATTCTGTGAACCGGACCTTGTCTTTCACCAAAACTAGATCCACTCATTTCGATGACATATCGACCATATACAAAGAACCCATTTTTTTTCCACGAGCAACCACAAGATTCCCTTTGACTACTTTCCACAGCCCATTCCCGAACTTAACATCGTAACTCTGGTCATCCAACTGCCCGACTGAAATAAAACGTTTCTTCACACTTGGAATAACCCTCATGTCTTTCAAAGTCCAAAAAGTACCGGCTGAAGCTATAAAATCAACATCTCCCATACCCGTTGTAACAACTTGGTTTTAATTAATTATTTATTTATATTAATATTATATTAACCTTTACCCGACCCGCTTTTATGTTCGGGTTATCTTATTTAATAATAATATCACGTTTATTGAGAAGGTTAATTATTATTATATTATTTATAATATATATATATATATATATAGAAAGGTTCAAATAAAAATAAAGAGTTTTCTAGGAATGGTAAGAACCAATAGATTTTTGACATCTGGCATTACATATTATGATTAAAGAATAATTCTAGAAAACTATGTCGGTTTTTAGTAATTTTAAATCTCAACAATTGATTAACATGATACAATGGATATGATCTATTCCTAGTCTTCCTAGGAAACTACTTCTTTTTAGCATAACCTTATATATATATAGTAGTTTTTATCCCCCGTATTACGGGGGCTGTTTTACATTACTTGTTTTTAATATTTATATACTTTTTTGGGTTTAATTTTATTTATTGTAATGAAATTTATAATATACTTAGAGTTCGATGATAAAAAGGTTTAACAAATAACTAAGATGTTATAACCTGGTTTAAAAGTTATCTGGGATTGGTAAGACCCAAGACCCGCTTATTTTTTTTACTATAAAATTGTTTCTTAATTATAAATAATATTTTAAAAAAAATCATATGATAATTTTTAGTATATCCTATTTTATAGGATTTTCACATCAATAATTTAATGAGATTTTATACCTCATTTAAGGAATATCTGGGTTTGGTAAGACCCATACCCGTGAATCGGGGTTAAATGCATGAGAAGCCCCCATTTAAAAATCAAGCAAATCTGATGACTCCAAAAAAGGGGGAGCGACCACATCGTGACACGTAGAATTTTTATGTTTTCCTTTATATATATATATATATATATATATATATAACTATCAAAAGTATACCTTTTTAACCTAAAACCTTACTTTTGCCATAGTATGTATGCACCTTGATAGTTGGAGGACCTTTTTGAAAATATGTGAAAACTATTATTATATTATATCAAACACCCAGCAACCCATGTGCCCGTATTCGTGATCCGTATACCAACCCGTGGCCCGTTTAGTGTCTTGAGCCGTAATTCTCGTCATTAACTTGGAAATCAAATCATAGGTTTTGTTAATCTTTCCATTTACGACATCACCGACGTTTTAATTATGTTATATCAATCATAAATGTGACACCTGGCATTTGTAGGTTAACCCCGTTAACTAAACTCGGTTAATTTTGTTAACTCCGTTAGAAAACTAGCATCCATGTCGCATGTCACATGTCACATAATCACACAAAAGAGTTTGTCTGAGTCGTTGGCGGTCTAACAATAATAACAAGTGCTATTAATTAAAATAATAAACTTGTTATAAAGGTTATGATACATATTATATGAAATATGATAACTTGTTACAAATGTTATGATACATATGGTAGGCAAAATGTTAAGTGCTACATGTTACGTGTTATATAAACTAGTGTGATATATATTACATACTACTTGTAACATGTTACACCATAAACTAATGTGATATATATTACACACTACTTTTTACATGTTACATTATGAACAATGGTAATATATGTTACATGCTACATGTCATATGCTACATGTCTATATGTATGTTATGTGTAATAAATGGTCAAGAATGATTGTTATATGCATCTTATATTACATGTACCTGTTAATTAGTAAAATGTACCATGAACTTTAGATTATGTTGTGCCTTGTAAACTTGTATTAAAAATGTTACCTGATACATGTTATTAAATAAAAATCTTAATCTAAAGTTTATTATTGATTAATAGTAGTTAAATTGTTGTAAATGAGAGTTAATATGTTTTTAATAAGATTTTGATTACACAACCTTTGATTTGAAAACCTTTTCTCTTCCTTTTCTCCTTCCTTGGCCGAAATCCACACTACACACACACACATCACATTTTTCTCTCTAAACAACACTTTCTTTAAAACTCCTCCCTAGACATACATACAATTGATTTTGATGATTCTTGAATCAAGGTTTTGGAGTCTTCATTGATGAAACAAGAAATTAAGCATGTTTTTATATGTTTTATTTAATTTTCTTTGATTTGGGATTGTGGGATGAACGTATCCAAGCACATGAAATCATAAGAAAACAAAACACGATAAACTTGACAATCTACATGTTAAAATTGTTTTATTTATTTCTTGATATGAAAACCCTTAAAATATTTGTAATAAAATATGTATGAACAATAAAAAGATGTGTTTTGATCATATAAAATGGTCCCTTGGTGATTTAGGATCATAGAGATATAAAAATCATGATTTTGTGACTTTTGGTTTGAATCTGCTTGTTGACAGATTCTGTGATTTAGATTGTAGATTGAATAACTTGATGATATCTTGGTGTTTCTGATTGATGTTTGATTCTATGATTAATTACTTTGAATCTAGTTTTCAAAAAGTCAAGAATCTTAATTTTTGGACTTTGTTTGACTAGTTTTTATTAATTTACAAAATTGGGTTGCAATCCTGATTGAAAGATAAATTTTCTGAGCTGTGTTATAAATTGTATAACTTTATGTTAAAAATATATATGGGTATGGTTCTACTTCTGGAATGTTTTAAATTGAAGTAGGAATCTAATCCAATTGGTCTTGCATCAATTGGACAAATATATATTTTTTGGCAAATATTTGTGTACTGTTGTGTTAAAATAGGGACTGAAATTAGGTTGTTGTAGAGTGTGAATATTCTGTATTTTGTGTGAACTGGAAAATTATAAGAAAAATATATGTTATACCTAATACTTGTTAGAATATGTGTGAATTATTTGGTAATTTAATTACAAGTTTTTGTTGGCTGGAAAAATCAGTTTTGATGATTGAAAACTTGTTAAGGATGATTAGCATATTTGTTAGTAAAAATAATTGTAGTTTGTAATAGAATGATTGTGGTAAGTTGGATTTTGAATTTATGAGTTAACTTAGAACTATTTGACTAAGTGGTTACTCTTACTTTTGAAGTGTTGAAAAGTGGTATAAGTTAGACTTAGTCATAGAATTGTATGAAAAGTGGCTAAGTGCACATTACTTGATTGTTTGTTAAATTGTGACTAGGAACATCATGTAATCATTCTAAGTCTAACAAATTACTCAAAAGTCACCAACGGGCCGCGGTCAACATTTTGGACCGTCGGTCAACATTTTGGTCAAAGGTCAACATTTTGGTCAACGGTAAACAAAACACAATTTTTAGTCTTCGGTCATCGAGACTTGGACTTTTAGTCAAAAGTCAACAACTTGGACCTTTTGGTCAAAAGTCAAATGAAAAGTCAAAATTTGGTCAAATTCAACAAAAAAGTCAGACTTTGGTCAAAGTCAACAAAAAGTCAAACTTTCGTCAAACTTTAAATAAACAATGGAATTGTTTGTATACTAAGGGTTCTAGGAATCGCTTAGCAAATACTTATAGTGCTTGTATGATTTAGGCACTATAACAACTTTGACTTAAGCAGTTGACTTTCAATTTGAACCGCATTCGAGGTGAGTTTCACTACCCCACTTTTTACGTACCCTTTTTGGGGGGAAAGCATGCAACATACAAACTTTTTGATAATTGTAGACTTTTTAATACCTCATGGGTACATAGTGCACTTAAACTGAAGTCCCCCATGCACATTGGACCGTTAAAAATTGTACATTGGCTCGGTAATGAAAGGTAGTACTACTGGGTTTGACGAACCCCCTCGGGGCTCTCGGTTGAGGGAGTCGCCGGGCGTTTCATTTACTAGGAACGCAATATGCACTAGTCTTATATTAGACTCCGTGGGTGGCAAACAAACTAACAAGTCAGCCTCGGTCACAATGGAACTCACACTAATGTAACATGATTGCTAGCGTAATTAACTAGCGGTATTACTAATGCATACATTATCCATGCTTTACTACTTACACGTTTATTTACTAAATGGTTTGTTTAACAAACTTGTTTTCAAACTCAAACCTGTGAACTCACCAACCGTTGTGTTGACCCGTTTTAGCATGTCTTTCTCAGATGTTTAAGGTGCACGTGCGAAGTTGAAATGAGTCTTGGATGCATGGATCCCACTAAGCATCGAATTATGCTGGGAGTCTTCAATGAAATGTTATGTCTGGGCGTCTTGACTTGCCTTTTGGGTTTTTAATTGTTTTCATAAATTATTCGTTTCCGCAAATGTAAAAGCTTTATTGTAAATGTACTTACCTCATTTATGATGAGCAATAATATTTAAATAATTTCCATTATAAATTGGTTGTTCGTTATGACACATGGCTAGATCCTGGTATGTCACGCGCCTCACGGTAAAACCCCGCTAGTCGAAAATTGAGGGTGTGACAGATTGTTATCAGATCCATTGGTTATAGTGAACTAGGTTTGTTTTCAAAAACAAGTCTATAACCGTTTTCAAAGCTTTGTGTCAGTTTTAATACTTACAAACCCAGACATACGTTTCATTCATGCATGCACTGCATATGTGTACGCGTAGTATTCGCACCGCATTGATTTCGCACTTTGCTTCTACTCTCATTTATGATAAGCATATTAATCATGCATTTTCATACACATTTATTCTGTACTTTGGGGTACGTAGTATAATACATAACCACTTAAATCAACAATGCCATACGGGTATGTAGACATCATCCACAACATTATATTCGGATAAGGAGCACGCCACTCTTGTTGTCACATCGGAACCTTCACCCATTCTCACATCATTGGAGCCGAGGAAATACCGGCTTGAATATATAAACGACATC
The DNA here is from genome assembly GCF_021521415.1 of Bidens hawaiensis. Classification (NCBI taxonomy): domain Eukaryota; kingdom Viridiplantae; phylum Streptophyta; class Magnoliopsida; order Asterales; family Asteraceae; genus Bidens; species Bidens hawaiensis. The sequence continues at coordinate 1,615,047 of NW_027491351.1, forward strand.
GTCTAAAATGATGATTCATCTCAAGCCCTTGCACGGGCAACGCCAAACGAGTATAACCTCTTCAAGAGTTGGGTATGTCGGAAGTGAGTCTCTTATCTATCTACCATCTTGAGTATCCTAAACCTGCTAGCCATACTCCACTCCAAACTCCAAACTTGATTCTCGGGTGAGACACACCTCTTTGAGGCAAACCCTGGAAGACATTTTTCTATAGAAATTCATCGGCATTGAGATGGCATAATTTTCATTCCTGAGCCGCACGCTCATTTCATTAGTCGATGCTGCTGGAAGAGTAGATTGACTGCGCAACTGAAAACATCTTGTTTTACACTCAAAGTCTATTCTGACCTAAAGGAATGTTTGCTTCGATGGAATGTTTGCTTCCCGAACATGTATTCTTCTGCCATCTGTATAGCTGAACTCTTAGTGTGTTCGACTCGAGTGAATACTCGGATAATCTATTCCCAACCAAAGTTTTGGGTAAAACTCTGACCTAATACATGTACAATCAATAAAAAGTCTTTTTGCTGACCTTTTCATGATTAGTAGCACTTTGTACCCGGCAATCCAAACTAAGGGACAACTTGACGCATGGTGGGAGGAATTGGTCTGATCATGTAAACCGAATTATTATTTTGGGTGCACACTTAATAATAATTTATGGTGCATGTGAATCCTGATGAATCCTATAGTGTGGTCATAGTCCATGAATCTCAAACCTATGTTTCCACCATTGCTGGAAGATCTCGTAACTCGTCCAACACTAGTAGAAATCGTATAATATGTTCTATAACTGGTAGAAGAGACTACCCGATTGAAGATGGATCATCATAAAATTTGATGTTTTAGTTACCAATATGCAAGTTATTTTGGCAAGCTTAAGATATCTTTTCCAAACCTTGTTATGAAAATAATTTGAATTCAAAACCTCTCTAGCGTTTCGTGGCAAGGCCTCTAACCCTAGTGTATATGAGAAATTTTAAGAACCTCTTGTAAATCAACACCATGTTTGTGCGACCTAGCAAAAAGTTCCTGTTGATATACTTACCCTGACCAATTGTTTACTCCCATTTTTGCTTGATTTTTTTTCTTTTTCCGACCCTGACAAACTCAATAATAAGACCATTCCATAAGATAATTCCATTTTCTTAAGGACATTGGAAAACATAATTTAAACCATCGAACCTCCACTAGAATGCGATGAATTGGAATACCTTATGCACGGATGGAACCGTAGCCCTACAACAAAACTCTTTGAGAAATATCTTCTTTAACACCCCTCTTTGGCCATTCTCAAAAACAATTTTAATCACTCGCCTCATCTTGACCCCGTGAACTAACTACTAGTATGGTCCTACCTCAACTCTCATGGAAATCGGTAATTTAGTTATGTAACCATTCATAAAGCGTTGAATCTTCCTCTCGACCCATAGCTCTAAAGACATCACCCTAAGGATTGGGGAATACCCTATGCAACTTTTCCTAGAAATTTTTTGGCCCCAGAGCAATGATCCTTAATCGTCTGAAGTAACGCCTTGATCGTATGTGAAGGCTGATGGCGTAACTCATCTTATGTGCCTATAGTTACAACGAACAAGTTTTTGATACAAACCTCCAGCACTGTCTCGCCCTAGTTTGAGTCAAACCTCGAATAGCCTAAGTATTATTGAATGCCCTCGTGAAGGAAACTAAATTGATTTCCTCCCATTTGTCTTCTGTACAAGCTCGAACCCGCTAATGCCATCAATTTGTACGAACATAACAAAATGATAAATACCAAACCTAAACTTCAATAGAACATCGAGTATGACCTTGACAAGACATATGGTTAAACTTTTCTTCTAGTAAACAAACAACAAAGTGATGGACATACTATCCAATAGACGATCAACCTATGATAATGACTTCGCCTGTGACGAACCTTAATTTGAATGAAACCCGAATAACCGTGTCTTCATTATGACTTCTATTTCCCCTAGGACCAAAGTTTAAGAAACAACGCATTTCTATTTCCAGGGTACCCTATACCGCACGACTAAGGACCAAATAGTTAACGTGAATAAGTCATGTCAGTTGGTGAAAGACATTCATCATCAAAACCCTGCTCAGATCCATAACTCACAAGGAACGATGAGTAACCATCCATCCAAGTATTTACATGGATTCATATTGGTCTATCTTAGATGGAAAACATATACTAATCTTTTCTTGCCTAAAATGGAGAAGAGAAATTTACCAGTTACACTTGACACTAGGAAGATACACTTTGGTTAGGATTGGTAATGAGAACCACCGAAGATGTGCTATTAGTGTGGTGAGTTAGATGCGGTACACCCTATATATAAACGCTAACGGTATGTTGATGTTGGGGACATCACTAACCGACTTTCCTACCTTGAGCATAGTTATTATTTACAATATTTATTTAACATAAATCTTTATTAATAATAGAAATATGTATTAAAAGTATTTTAATTTAAAATAAATATGTTTAAAAAATATCTTTATATAATCGATTTAAAAGTTATAAATATTTATTTATAAATGTATTTTTTCATAGTTAAAGATATATTATTTAATAAAACTAATAATGAATTAACGTAATATATAACTTTCGCAAGAACAAACTCGACAATCAATTTTCGAACCTATATCTAATTTTAACTTTGTATTCAATCCATATTTATTTTCCCTCAATTATTGTTACTTAGGATTTCTCGTCGGTATCATTCCCGAAGAGCCTTCGTTTACTGCGTTCTTACCTAATCATTAAATCTTGCTTAATTGCTAAGGTGAGAATCACACTCCTCATTTTAACTCATTTTATACCATTTTGGGGACATATGCGTATTTACATTGTGTGTATATCAGTTTATGCCTAACTTGCTTTATTTAAACGCATTTTGGTGAAGTTCCTCATTATAGTATGATCATACGGCTATCTTCGGCAGCTGATGTCCATTTTTATAGAAACGGTTTAGTCCTTGCTTGGTAACCAATGTCCATTTATATGTAATTGGTTAAGCCCTTTTTTATGGTTTGATTGATTGTTTATGTGATATGGCTTAACTGTTTATTCTCACAGGAACAGTTTGCATCTTTATTTATTTATTATATATTATTATTGTTATGTCTTAAATTGGTGTTTTACTCACTCAACATGTGTTGTTGACATACCTTTCTTTTTTATATGCATTTGCAGGTTATTGTTTGAACTAGTTGCAAGATTTAGTGAAGACTTAGTGAAGAATTTATGTTAGAAAACTTTTAATCAAGATCATTTGTGATATAAATTGTATTGTTGTATGATTATGGATTTTGTACTTTGTACTTGAATTATTTGAATCATTTAAACGAATTAAATAGATATTGTCACTTTTAAATACTACATAATAGTACCTTGAGAGCTGTGAGCAATCAGCTCATGCCCCGACATTTCCGCCTTAGGTTGGGGTGTGACACCCGTAACCTCTAAAATATCATCGTTCGCTAGTCGAACCTTTCAAAAATCCCCAAACTTTATATTCTTCATCATTTCACTACAACGAGTGGCATGAAACGATGCACCATAATCCATCACCCAATTAATAACGTTACTTTCAACACTATAAACCAAAGTCTCATCACTAGTGACCCCGTCATATGTGTCGTCTTCTATAACGTTCATCTCTTTCTTATCATTCAGACACTGATTCCTGAAGTGTCCATTCTCTTTAAAACTCCAACACTCAATATCTTTACGAGTTCTTAGACTAACTCTTCTTTCTGATCCCACTGCCTCGTTGTTATCCCCTACCTCTACCTTCTGTGACTGATGTATTACTTGATGATTCACCTAAACCTCAAAAGTAATTTTTTTAGATGAACTACAGACCGCGGTTACTGTTTGCGACCAACTTTCAGGCAAAGATGATAATAACAACAAGCCTTGAACTTCATCATCAAAATTTATGTCGACTGACACTAAGTGGGACATGTTCAAATTAAAATTATTGATATGCGTTGTAACTGACCAATCCTCTTTCCTTCTAGTTGTCACTAACTCTCGGATAAGATATACATTATTCATTGTCGAAGGCTTCTCATACATGTTGGATAATGCCTCCTTTATACAACATGTTGTGGTTTCTTTCATGATGTTAAACGCAACATCTTCCGACAACGACAAAGTAATACAAGCCCTAGCTTTCTTGTCTAACTTCTTTCAATCTTCATCTGACAATTTTTCTGGTTTTTCATCCTCAAGCACTACATACAAGTCTTTCTGACAAAGTAGCGCTTCAATCTGCATCTTACACCAACCAAACTTCTGCCCGTCAAACTTCTTTATCGAAACCTTTCTGTTTTCTACCATGACTAAAACGAAAAACCTGGATAAAAATAGAGACATACACAATGATTGCATGCCCTGAACTTAATGGTTGTTTTATTGAACTCTGTTATACAATTAACCTATTTAAACGCAGTGGAATAATGAACTAAAAACCAGAAACTAGAATTTTAAACTGAAACGATAAAATCTGACAAACGCGATTGACACTAGTTTTGGTTTATCTAAGGCTTCTTCTGATTGACAACTATTCTTCAACAAAAATAGGATCTTGATTCAACTGTTCTTGGAACCCGAAACACTGCTGGTCAAACAAATGGTCAAGTTTTGATCAAAGAACCCTTTGGTCAACACACCAAACAAATAAAATAAACACTCCTTTTTATATTTGGAGTACAGAAAATTTCCCTTTTCCTTGGTGTGAACTCCAAGACAAAAAAGAAAGAAATAATATTTTTTTTTCTTCTTCGACATTCTGGTCGAATGCAACCACTACCAAAAAAGGTGAAATATTTCTGTTTTTATCTTCGGCAATCCGGCGATCCAAAAAAAGGAACTCGCACGGCCTGTAAACTCTGATCGAACCCTTACGACTAAGCGACCACACACTGTGGTTATGCTGGTAGTATTAAACGGAATTCCGGCACGGCAGAACCTTACATAGCGGCGGTGGAGACTGCCTGCTTCTTCAGCTTTCGAAATAGAACCTCCACAAACGTCGATGGTTGGGAACAATTCCTAACTGACTGTGACGAAGACCAACCGAATATGACGGAACCCTAGCCCTGACTTTAGGTGCGGCGGCAACGAGCGGAATTGGTTCAACGTGTTCTCGTGTGTAACAAGCCTAATCTCTTGATACCACTTGTTAGGATTAAACACACACATGAACCAAACACTAACATGAAAGCAATTAATGAACACTAGGATTTAACGTGGTTCGGTCTAAACTGACCTACGTCCACGGGTGGCAACTAGGTATTCTTTATTGAGTGACAAATAATTAGAAGTACATAGTGTTGTTTAAATAGAAATTGAAATAGGGTTTGTAAATTATTGAACAAGAAATCCAAACTGGGCCGGGCTTCGGTCTTGTCACCCTACACCCGTCTGCCATTTGGACTTCAAATGATAAACCGAGCCAACAAGGCCTACGAACCCAACATAAATAATGGTGACATTTGTCATTTTTGGTTTAATTCATATATGTACTTGTATTGTAAACCCGACCCGTTTTGTCTTTCGGATCCTTCGTTACTAATAAAAGAGTGGGTTTTATGTTATGATTTTGTTTCACACTTTTCGGATCACGATAATATCCTTTACGGTATTTTAAAATTCTCTTTGGACACACAAAACAACTTAAAATGAACTTCAGGAACCAAACTCGCCAAAAACCAAAGATCTTGACCAACACATTGATGGTCGGGTATTTTGTATATATATTAGTGTATTAGTTATGTAGTTTTATTGAGTATATTACTAGAACTTTGGTGCTTCAAATCATGCTCTGGTATTCCGAGACATCATTCCATGCTCGTACCAGTCTCCAATTTAGCATTTTAACGATCAATGACCTGAAATACAAAAGCATGTATGAAGTACCAAAGTTCTAATAATATACTCAATAAAACTACATAACTAATACACTAATATATATACAAAATATCCGACCATCACCCACCCCCTAGGAACGCCGCGTCGCATGGTCAGAGAAGGGAAGGCTGGTCGCGCAGCGTAGCCAGCCACCTGCAGCAGATCAGATTCGTTTTTTAGATATTTTAACTTGTTTAAGACCCACTAATCAACCAATTGCATGTAAAACTATTGGTGGAGACTTAATACCAATCCTTACAACCCTCCTCTATAAATACTAACTCATTTCATACTTTCTTAGCTGCTCTCACTTCAAACTCTTTCTCAAATTAGGGTTTACAAGCTTCATTTCCAAATTCATGACAGTTTAACTTTTCGAAGTCAAACAGAAGCTAAACCTTGATTTTAATTCATTTTTGGTAATTAAAACTTATGATTTCAATTTGATTATGTTATAGTACTTAGCTTCTTTATTTTCCTTCTTCAACAACGGTGAATTAGTGTTTATGCCATCATAAGACAAGTTTGCATGACATGGCTATTTTAGTACATTTTAGCATTTTAATTCGTTTAAGCTTACTGTTTCGTTTAAGTTCCGAGTTTCTAAGTTTTTATATATTATTTCTTCGGTAGTGGGTATGTGGTAACCAACCTCGGCCTTATACCGAGTCACGGACCGAACAGAAACCGAACTCCCGTTTTAACTCTTTATTTAAATGATTTAAAACAAGTTGCATGTAAGATTTAAGTGTCTTAGTTCTTTTATTTACTTTTGTATTTGTTGTTGTGATATAGATTTGTTGGAACCGAACTTGGTCATATACCAAGTCTTGAACCACCTGAACCACACAAACCGAACTAAACCGAGCTCACTCGCTTAAAACACACTAGTTGTGTTTCGGGCCATCGAATCTCATATTTTTCTTTATGATTTTTTTATAAATTGATTTATAAATGTTTTTTTTCAAAATACTTGGTATGTCGGATCCAACTTTATATTATAACAAGCTTGAACCGATAAAACTAAACACTCGCTTAACGTTGACGTTTGGATTTCTTCATAATAGATCTTCTAACTTGGTTAAGTTTCTGATTTAAATAAGTTACCTCATAATATTTATTACTTTGAAATGTCGGGTTCGGACTTGACAACTTATCAAGACCCGAATAGACTAAACCGAACACTAGTTAAAAATCACGTTTTGGTATTTATCTAACAAATGGTCGTGCCCTATTGCATTAAACCAATCCCCTCATATATACTTAACAAAAGTTAAGTAAAACCAATGGATAGAACACCAAGACTCCATTTCGGGTTAAGTTATTTTTCAAACCATCGCTTTATTTAGTTAAGTTTTTACACTTTAAACCCCAAAATTTGTTTACTTATTTTGGTTGTCATTTTATTTTACTTTAAGTTTTCTCATGACATCCTACTAATTTAAGGACCATTTTAACCTTGGACTCGCAAGTTAACTCGTTGAGCTCGTTTTCCCGAAGCTTTCTCTTGAACAAATTCTTCATCAACGTCACTTATTCCATGTGAGTAATCACACTTCCCCTTTTTACGATTTTATACTTTTGGGGGTGGCATGCGTACCATATTTAAACTTACATGTTTTAAGTCCTGAATACTAAATCCACAATACAACATTATGTGTTATATGAATATGTGCTCGAACATTTGTTTATGCGTCAAATTGATTACGTGCACAATTTTTTTGATGTTGTTGTTAAGCCTCATTTAGTATGATCATACGCTCCTCTAACTATTTTAACTTTGTGATAATAGAATAGGGCCTCATTATTTATCCGAGTATTTTGGTTGTTACCAAATAGACAAGAGTCTCCGTTATTTACTTTACATTTATAATGGTTTTTGCAATATTCTGTTTACACATATGACTTGTGATTTTGCCTCATTATATACATATAACAAAAACTAGTGTATTGCTCACCAACATTCGTGTTGATCAAATCTATTTTTATGCATGCTACATGTTTACTTGTCATTACTTATGAAGACTGAAGACTCATCACTTAGATTATACCTTTAAGATATTTTAATGAATTAAATATTGTTGTAATTGTTTATATTTAATCTTTGAACAAGTTGTACTTGAGTTATTGAATGAAATAAATGAGTTGAGTAAATATTGTCAATTTAATAGTGTCATTGTGTTCTTGAACAATCCGTTGCGCCCCAGCATGTTCTGCCACCTTTGGTCGGAGTGTGACAAAAACTTTGATAATATTTCATGGATTATGAAGTTCTAACACTCTCGAAAATTTTGCTTGAATTCCTCCCTAAAGGAAGTTTGGCGAATTTAAATATTCGAGCATCAATATTAAAAATTTTTGACCGAGGTATGTATAAAACATGATTTACCTTGACTTAACATAGGTTTTGATTTGGGTATGAGTGGGTGTGGGTTTAATTTTTTGACTAAAATGTCTTAAAATAGTGAATTTGAGCATGAAACCCTTGATTTAATTTTTTGTTAGCCACATATTAATGAATACAGGGATGTAATGAGTTTGGAAAATACAGTCACTAATAAACATTCAAATAGTTTAAATGTGAATTCTGTATCGGATAAACTAGACAAATCTTGACGCAAGGCATGCATGCGTATGAGCTTATCTGGACTTTTAATAAAGTGTTACAGGTTGCTTTGGGTAAATTAATATTGAGAAAATTAGCATTTGCCTCCCTCGGTAATATTGTCGCGAGATGGATTGACAACTGAAAAAGAATTTGCGCATATTGCACCTCTGTGTTTCTCGGGTGGGGTTTTTGGCTCCTTCTGGTCAGTTGACCAAGCGTTGACCTGTTAAAAAATGCTGAAATTATGTTTTTACCCCTAAGCCTTTAATTCAGTTTAAAAATAATCATCAAAAACCATGTAAATGCTGGGATTCGAACCCAAGACCTCCAGTTTAACATCCCACCAAAGCTACCACTTGAACTGAGTTAGTTTTTGGTATAACTATACAACATAAATTATCATTTTTATCACTTCATCTTCCCCAATTATAATTAGGGTTCCTAAGTTTTAATTCAAGACAATTCATCTTCATTTTTATCTTCACCAATTCATCCAAACCAACCGATACTTGCACATCAACAAAGATTCAATCAATAACATTTGTAGATCTGCTCACGTTGTGATGCATGTTTCACACATTCAATCAATAGCATTTGTAACAGTTTTCTTTTTCTTTCTATTCAAGTTTATTTAGATCTAAAACATTTACATTCCTTGGATAAAATCAACTTTCAAAAAAAGGTTGTATGATGTATCCATTAATTTACTAATCACCAAAGCAAATCAGATCATAACAAGCACTCACGATTCGCGACCTAATAAAACAACCAAATAAATGAAACTCGTGGTGTAAATTATGAGACCATACTTCTCGGATTGTGATGGTCTTATCACTAATATTATTTGACATGATTATTATTTGAATATTGTTATTGTTGTTGGTGTGTGAGTGGATTATTGAAATGGGATATATACTTATAGATGAGAGTATATGATTGAAGGTAGGCGGAAATAGGGGATTTGACGGAGGTTGAAGATGACCAGATTCACGCGTATCCAACTTTCTTTGTTTGACTAAAATTAGTGTTTGGAAAGGGTACATGAACCTGCCTTTGTTATGATACTGTGCTTCTAATAATAGCAACAAAAGAGAAAAAATATCTCCTTATTATTATTTATTAAAAGAAGATTACTAAAATACCCTTGCCATCCAAGGGTCAACTAACGGAAGGAGCCAAAAAACCCGCCTGAGAAACACAGAGGTGCAACATGCATAAATTCTTTTTCAGTGGTCAATCCATCTCGCGAAGATATTACCCAGGGAGGCAAATGCTAGTTTTCTCTATAATATTTATCATGGCTAAAATGGGCATGTAAAAATTAATATACTTTCTTTATAATTTTTAATTAAATAAAAACACATTTTTATACCTTTATTGGTACTTTTTCTATCTTGTTGACTCATAACTATTTAAAAAAAATATTAAATAATAATAGAGAGTGAACATAAATATTTCAAATATATAGAAAAATCACTACATTCCCTCTTATCCACTCAAAACACCCTAAACCATTTCCTAAATTATAAAAACATCACTTGCATATTATTGGGATAGGATGAGAATGTTGTATGCCTGGATAGTTGGACGGGTCAAATTGGGCTTAAGAATAAACACTTTTTTAAAATAAGCTTTTCACACATAATTCATTTGTGGGAAAATTCCCAAAAGGAACCTTTTTTAGAGAGAGAGAGAGAGAGAGAGAGATACACACACAAAATGACCTTTAAATTTCCATTATTTTAGAAATGTCATGGGGAATATGGATGGTGACGCCACTTTGGGAAGCGTTCCGATGTGATTTGCAAGCCAAAAACTAGTGTGTTGCTCACCAACATTCGTTTTGATAAAATCTATTTTTATGCATGCTACATGTTTACTTTGACGTTTCTTATGGATATTTTAATGAATTAAATATTGTTGTAATTGTTTGTATTTAATCTTTGAATAAGTTGTACTTGAGTTATTGAATGAAATAAATGAGTTGAGTAAATATTGTCACTTTAATAGTATCATGGTGTTCTTTAGCAATCCGTTGTGCCCCAGCATTTTCCGCCGCCTTTGGTAGGGATGTGACAGATTGGTATCAGAGCAATGACTATTGGACAGGCGGTTAGACGTGACGACCTAGTATAGTTTATGCATTAGTGTTCTTATATGTGTTGCCTATACGTGATTGCCCCACTTGATTGTTCATTGCACTTATTTACTTATTTACTTCATTTGATCTCGTATACACACATACACACACTCTCATATTATTCTAAGGTATTATTTCCTTACTTCAAAAAGATAGTTTTTATATTTTCTTATGGATCACAAACTTAATTCAGATCCCATTATTTCTCATATCCTTATAGATTGATCATATAACAGGTTTGTAGCAACCGTAGGAGGCAAATCACCATGATTCGATCCTTTGACAAAAAGATTCCAAGAATCAAAAGTGATATGACTTACTTAGGAGGATTAGATCTAAGTGTTTATCTCATAGGCCAAACGAACCCATGTTATACAAGTCAACAAATTTAAGTGGTCGTTGCAAGCGTTCCGGTTGCCTCCATATTATTATTTTTGTTGGAAACATAAAAGCCACGATTATACGCGGACTAGTGTTTTTAACATCTCATCGCACCTCATATTTACTTATTATTATCATGATTTTTGGTTGAAACATGAAAGACACGATGATACGTGAAAATGTTCGACTTCTCATTTTATCTCATTTTCATTTAAGTTTATTGACTGGAACAAGATTCATGCTGATACATGCATATACTCATGGTTTTTTTTTTAATTTATTTTATATTGAATGTTTATTAAGAACTTATTTATTCAAGTATTTATTTAGTAATTTTATTGTAACATCCGTTTTTTGTTCGGTTGACATAATAATAATATTTGATGTTATGAGATGAGCTTGTGTTGGGTTAAGTAATATGGGTGATGGACTTGGGCTATTAAAGGAAAGACCATGGGCTTAAGCCCATGACCCATAATATATAAACCATAATCACCCATTATTCCAATTCATTTTCACATATTTCATACACCATCCAAAACACACACGTAAGATTTCTCCCATATTTCTCTCTTTCCCTAACCCAAACCAAGAAGAAGAACCGATCCCGACCCGAGGTATTGATAGTATGATATTGTACGGATCGAAACCCGCTAGATCTAGCCGTGAAACGACGAGCTGACACCCCCAACCGTTAAAGTCAAGAGATCCAGATGGAATCGGGTATATACCAATCAAAAGATGAGCTTAGGGGTCTCCCTAGCTCAGATTTGGATCGAACGGGACGAAAAACAGTGAAAACGGTGCGAAAATACGTTTTTCCGGCGATGACAACGCCGGAAAAGGTGTACGAGGTAAGGGAATGTTAGAGAATGTTTCTGACATTCTCTGACCTAACCCTAGTTCGTTAGCGAGACTTAACGAATTAGGAGGCAATTCGTTATTCCATTCGTTAAGAGGAGATAACGAACTAGAAGCAGTTCGTTAAGCCAATCGTTAAGTAATTCGTTAATGAAGGAATAACGAATTAAGAGTAATTCGTTATGCCCCTTCGTCTAGGAAAAGTAACGAATAAGCTTTAATTCGTTAGTCCAGTCAATAAGAGATTCGTTAACGGAGATATAACGAATGAACCCTTATTCGTTAGAAGGTTCATTCGTTACAGAATGGTCATTCTTTATATAGGCCAATTCGTTATAAAATCCCGTTCGTTATAGAAGCCAGTTCTTTCAAATGGTCAGTTCGCTATAAAGGTCCATTCGTTAAAGGACTGGATGATGAACTGGATAACGAATTAAGATTTAAAAGAATGACAGAAAGGTCCCTGGACTTATTCTAAAATGGATTAATTACAAAGAAGCCCACGAACTTTACGAGTTAGCAAATAAAGTAAAATTCTAATGAAATATGTGTTAGCCCTCGACCCCAGCCAGGGGCTCTGCCCCTTGGACCTTGCTAGGGGTTGCCGCCCCTAGAACCTCGCTGCCAGGGGCGCTGGCCCCGGGCCCAGTTTGTTGAGGGTTATAATTAGACTAGAAACGCGATATGGGTAGTGATAGTTAATTGATATGTGTAATTGTTATACAGTTAGTAACGCACAGCTAAAGAAGGGAGTAACTATTAACATTGAACGTAACCGCATTCAGGTGAGTTTCTAGCCCCACTTCCTTGTTATGTTTTCGGGGCTGTGTGCATACTCGATGTGAAGTGTGAATACACTTACCTTAAGTGGTAAGTGTATGCTATAGATAATATACGAGTTATTTATGAATGCTTGTCGGTGCGTGAACGATCTTCGGATATTGCACGTATCGCCAAGGAGAGTGATTGCCAAGTGGTTATTAGTGTGTATGAATGCTATGATGTGATTTTCTTATTATGTAGATGATGAACTGATAGGAAATGTGTTGTAGACAAGTAGAATAAAGTGTGATAGAAGTGGAGAGGAGTCTAGTAAGGGTGCTAGTGGCATGACGATAGTACGTGGTAGGGTAAGCCTATACGTGCCTTTGTTATTAAAGTGGCATAACGTGAGTTTGTGGTAGGGCAAGCCTGTTCGTTCCTTCATTAATAAGTGGCATAACGTGAGTGCATGGGAGGGTAAGCCTCCATGTGTTTCCGTAAACAAGTGGCTAAGTCGTTAGGGGGCAGTTAAGTGGTTAAGCGGTAAGGTGAACAGGTTAGACTGCGGACTATGTGTCTTCGGATACGTATATAATGTATGTAATGGTTGTATGGTAAGTTTCTTGATTAACTAGAACTCACTTAGCGTGGCTGACTTTTAGTGTGCACGCATGAAAACAGGTTTAAAGGGCTAGCACGATGACCGCACATGGCATGGATTGAATGGCTGGCATCTAATGATAAAAGAAATGATGTTTTAACACGATATTTTATGTTATGATTTAAAGACAAGTTTGTAATGTTTTGTAAAGAATGATTGAAGTTTTTTTATTTATTCCACAAAAGTTTTAATTAACTCTGATTATAGAACTGTGTTAATGAGTAAATCTGACGCTAAAGTAGGGCACATGTAACGGGGCCTTACAAGTTGGTAACAGAGCATGAGTTCGAGAGAATTAAGCATCCTATATGCTTAGACTCGAACAGAGAATGGGATTTAAGTAAGGAAGGAAAGAAGATGCCAGTTCAAGATAGCCATGTGTCACTCAAGCAAGCTCAGTAAATGTAAAGTGTATGGTTATATATTAATGTATATTGATGTTAGCTTAATTGCTAAAGAAAGGATATGTGAATGATAGGGATAGGATTAAGTGATTGTCTGATTGATTAACTGTTTAAAAGTAGAACTTAGCACAAATAGACTCATAAAGGGAAGTGTATAGGACACGGAAAGTAACGTGATCAAATAATCACAGTTGGCCACTGTTATTACCTGTTAGCCTTACTATCCTTGTACTAAATAGTTCCTTGGGTGATGATGTTTGTGTTTCCTTATAGAATACAAATGGCTGGAGCAAGGAAGATCGTTGAGCGAGGAGGTCGTACGGGACGACGTGGTAGACCACGCATGGTCCGATAACCTTATGTTGAATCAACTACTAACACTGGAGAAGAAGAAAGTGCAGCTGATCAAAATCCGAGCAACAACGAAGGATATCAACTTGACCCCGCAGTTCAAGCTGCTATTGCTCAAGCTGTAGCAGCTGTCATGAAGAACTTGAATCCTGAGAAGTCTGCTGGAAGTCATGCACGAACTGCTGAGAGATCAGAGGAGAAGGGTGACTCGAGCAAAGTCCAATCTGTGAAGGTTGATGACAGGAAGAGAGGCCGAGGAGGGTGCAATTACAAGTCGTTCAAAGGTTGCGACCCGCCAAAACTGATTGGTCTAGGAGACTCAATCGCTACTCTCCAGTGGATAACCGCCATAGACAAGGTTATCCGAATTAGCGAATGCCGTCCCGACCAAGCAGTGGGCTATGCCACTTAATCGTTTGGAGAGGAAGCTAAGTACTGGTGGGAGTCAGTGGAGCAGAGGAAGACTCGAGAGGAAGTTAAGGCAATGAGATGGGACGATCTGAAGGAATTGGTTATGAAACGGTTGTGTGCTAATGCTGAGGTCGAGAGGGCTGAAATGAAGTTTTTAAATCTGAAGGCGGGCAAGATGACGCACCGCGAGTATACCACTGAATTCAACCTCATGTCTAGGCTGGTGCCTGACATGGTGAACACTGAGGCGAAATGGATCAAGTGCTATGTCAGGGGGCTCCCATAAAAGGTCTGCACTTTAGTCAGGGCTAACAAACCTGCTACCTTTGACTCTGTAGTTGAGTTAGCAGAGATGGTTTATGAGGACCTAGCGGCAGTTGATGTGGAAGTGGAAGACAGGGAAGGAGGGAAGGGAACCAAAAGAGCTGCAGAATGTCGTGGAGCATGCAGGGAGGAAGATACAGAAGATGGTAGAAAAGGAAACATGCAAGGTGTGCGAGAAAATACACTTGGGGGAATGCAAGGCTGGTCCAAACCAGTGCTACCGATGCGGGAAGAAGGGGCACATCTTTCGTGAATGCACCAAGGACCAGAAATGTTACAAGTGTGGTAAGTCAGGTCACATAGATAGAGATTGTGGATAAGCCGTGGTAGTGGAGGGAAGAAGGGAGACACGTAAAAGGATGGTTTATTAGCCCCCTGAGAAGGTTGCGGGAGAATAAGTGGCTTGCCACCATTGTTTTATGTCAGTATTGTTAAGGGGTGTTTTATGTTACAGTTTGAACCTATGTATGCCTGGAAAGCTTGAATGATTTCCTTTTTATGTTTTTATGAATGAGTTATGTTTTCTTGTGATTTCGTATGAATGACTAGTGATTGATCTATGGTTCTGACCTACTGGGCCAAGGTAGACGGTAATGATTAAAGTAATGTGTCACTCCTTGTGTAATGAAACCATCATTGAGAACTTCATAGAAAGGTACCTAAGAAAGCTGAGATTCATGATCAACTCGATGATCGTTAAGACAGGAGGTAAAGCGGTAAGCGAGAAAGTTAGGACGCTCTACGAAGGGGAAAGAGTAGGGAAATTACAAACCGTATAAGTAGTATCCCAAAAAATCTCCCTCTTGGTTTGTTTCTTCAACATCAATCGTGCTCAAGTATATTTGCATCCGCTTCTTTTTATTCACCAGCCCACAAACCTGTACAAATGATCGACCCAACCATGCGTGTATACACCTTAGCTGCTGGCTCGAACAGTGGTTCAGCCATGATTTGTAATTGCTAAGAGTTTTGATGTCTTTTTCACCGAACTTCAACAAGTCACGTGGATCGACAATTCCAAATTGCCCCTTTCTTAGAATAATGACGACCGTAGCCGTCTCACCATCGTGTGTCCAGAATTTCATTTCATCCAGAGCTCCATCGGGGATTCTTGTGGTGAGCGGAATGTGTGTCGCCTTTTTAGTTGCCGGCCACATCACATTAACCATGGTTTTCCCAGTCTTTGGATCTCGAACCCCTTTGGCTTTCTTCAATAATGATTCGGCCGTAGTCATATTTGGGAATCCTCGATCAACTTGATTCCTTAGCAAGTTCCATAAGTCGATAGCTTTCTTATCGTTATTGGGCTGTGAAAAGGAGCGTTGATCAAGTCACTTAGGTAAACTTTTTTCCATGTCCCAAAGTCTTTCATCTTCTTGTAGTATTCAGTATTACCAGACCTCATTTTC
Organism: Bidens hawaiensis; assembly: GCF_021521415.1. Classification (NCBI taxonomy): domain Eukaryota; kingdom Viridiplantae; phylum Streptophyta; class Magnoliopsida; order Asterales; family Asteraceae; genus Bidens; species Bidens hawaiensis. The sequence continues at coordinate 1,631,285 of NW_027491351.1, forward strand.
ACCCACCATATCGATTTATCTATATCAAATCCCCATGACACGACACTTGATCGATTACCATACTTGTCAAAGAATCCCTTTTTGAATTCCACAATGAATTTATCAGGGTGATTGGAAGACTCCACATATTGATTTCAGTTCTTCATTATCAAGATCTTCTTCTGTATTCTCTCGACTTGTTCAGCTGTCTTTGGAGGAGCAGCAAGATATTGTTCCAGTTGCTCAGAGGCATCAATATTGAAAGTCGGACGCATACTGGAACCACTGCCTGGATTGTCACTAGTTGTCTTCTCACCGCAATCATCACCACTTTTAAATTCATCTCCAAACTTCTGAATCAACTTTTGTTGGAGGTCTAAATAAAGTGCAGTGAGGCCACCCATGTTATCTGAAGCTCCTGTATCTTTATATCTTTTTGAGTATTACTGTCTTCAAGCTCTTGGATTCTCACATCCTTCACCACCGAGTCTTGTTCAAGTTCATAGACTCGTCGTTGCATGGATTGTACATCATCTGGTTCAGCCTCAAGAGCAATCCCCTTTCCCTTGTCTTATAAGTATTTATCTTGCATAGCCAGGATTTGAGCAATTTTTTCAGCGTTGCTTGAGCTTTGTTGACCAATCGGTTCTGATGATCCCGATGGTTCGTTGATAGACTGAATATGCTCCTCAAACTCAAATTCTTGTGCAATGTCATCAAATGTCTGTTCTTGAGTTTGTTGATCAGCAGTGGATGAACCTTGATCAACTTGAGCTTTAATTGTTTCGGGCTTAGAATCTTTTGGTTGGATGGTTGGTGTAGTTTCAGTAACCAGCACACCTGGTCTCGGATCTTTCTTTCACCTTTTTCTTGGAATGAGATCGGTGGTTGGTTGTTCTTCAATATAATCATTATGTGTCGCAGTGACTGATTGAGGAGGCTTCAATGCAGTCGACTGGAGCTTTTCTTTAAATGCCTCAAACTCTTTCATTTGATCAGCAGTAGGTATTGATTTTTCATCCTGGTACTCAGTCTCCATGTGTTGTGATGGAGAATTATCGGGCTCATCATCATCAGAAATCGTCTCATAAGCAGCTGTGAATCTCAGAGACGGAGTCACATGTTCATCAGCAATAGTGGCACGAGGACCAGTAGTGACAGTCTCTGTTTCAGCGAGCTGCTCAAATTTAACCAACTGATGACGTCCTTTGTAGACCACTTTGGCTCCCTTTCGTGACTGCTTCATCAACCCAAATGTATTGGGTCCCATGGCTTTCAGATCGAGCGTTTCTACAGATTTGATGAGGTCAGGATAGTGAGAGTCGAATATCATCTGTAGAATCTTCGGGTACATTAAGAACATCTCCTTCTTCTTGCCCTTGAGGTTGCTTATCATTTCATCAAACACAAACTTGGAATAATTTTTTTTCCAGTCCATGATCAAAGCAACCACAACCGATATTTGAGTGTGGCTTATCTCATAGGAACCTCCCTTTCGTCCTGAGAAAGGAGTTTCTCGTAAAGAGTGAGAAATTCTACACGTATTAAGCCTTACGATAATTGACTTGAACTTCTTGTGGACTAGAGGTGGATCAAAGAGGCATCCAACAATGTTATGAGTATCAACGAACTTCAAAGGTGCTTGATCAGCCATGACTGCAACAAATGAGTCCAGTTAATAATAAGTTCATTTAAATAGAAAATCATGTAATATATATATATATATAGTATCAAAGAATAGGGACTTGAAATATGAATATAGATAACATAAGTCCTCATTTGCAAATTAGTCCAAATTATATTAATATTAAACATATTCACTCAAGAAATTTAGTTTTCTGTCTGATGAGTGAGTTTTTGGTCCATAAAATGAGTTATCTGTCCAATACTGTTCATAAGAGATCTTGTACAACCGAGAACATGAGTTCTCGGTTAACCAAGGGGGTTCTCGGTCAAACGTTGACAGAGAACTCTTGGGATCTTGGCTGGTCACAGGGTTCTCTGGTTGACCAAGGGTTTTCGGTCAACCAACCCCGAGAACCCAAGATCCCGTGATCTCCGTAGATCTCGGCCTAAAAAACGCTTGGGTTCTGCCTTGAATTCGTGTCGTCTTCCCAAAACCATCAAAGCACCATTTACGGAGAAACCTAGAACTTCAAGAGAACTCATAATAAATCAAACACACACCATATTCATTCATTACAAACATGCATTTTAATTAAATATCACTGTCCAATCAATAAGCTAAACCAAAACATTCATTCCGTCCAAAGAGGTTTCAACAATGAACAGAGAACACTTTTCTCAAGGTTTCATATACCTTTAGTACCCAATGATTCAGATGATCAAGTATAACTTTGATAGAGGCAAGCATGTATGAATCAAAGGCTTAGAGTATTTGGGTTTAAGAGGATTAGAGGATTTCATATTCAAAATAATAACACCAATAATGCATACTAATGCCTTTTAAACTTCAAAAACTACATGTCTGGGCCGAAAACCCTGATGGGCCGAGAACAAGAGTATACCTGGGCCAGACCATCAGTACTAAACCATTTTCATCACAAATCACTTTATGGGCCACTCAGACTGGGCTGAGGACCCAGTCGTCTCACAACATATTTTCATAAACTCGATCAAGGGCTTGATCCATGTTTTAAAAATGATCTCTTATAGCATTCGTTTCGACAAGAGTAGGGATGAGGTAAAAATAAGACGAATAAGAAATAGTAAACATTAAGACAAAAGTAAAAAAATACAAAAAAACTAATCACCCGGTCTTCTTGTAATTTAGCAAAATTTGGGATCAGATTTCAGTTTCGATAAACAAGCAGCCTTTCAAAAAAAGATCCGAACATGGAATCATATTGATTAAGATGCTTTCACAATGATTCATTTTCAGCATTATCATGACATAGTGAGACATGTTGATAGCATGTAATAAGATACTTAGCATGATTTTCATTGTATCAATGATACGATAAAGGTTCAATTAGGCATAAAGCTTAGATAGACATCACTTATGTACATGTGATGCCTCCTATCTCTTCTCAAAGCGTATTTGGCTATCCCCAGATCACCCCAATTTGACTCCAACGATCAAAAGATTTTCTTAATACAACCAAAATTTTAAGCTTCAAGGTTGAACGTTGGACTTATAAGCCATCCGGAATTACATGCCTTACATTCAGAGCGTCTAGGACTTATAAGAATGCTCCACCCTTGTAGTTATAGTTTGACCCTTTAAGCTTATGAAATGCGAATTTTAATAACATAATATTATATATACATAAATATTGTATTTTATTTTTAATATAACTTAGAAACACAAAAATTTTGGTGATCAAGACGCTAACGGGCTCGTGTATGACTGGGTAATTACTTTTTTGTCTATCATTCGGAGAGATGTATCTGGAGACATGCACACATCTTCAAAATGACTCCCCACAGTAAGTTTAGCAGATTTAGTTTATATCATTTAAAATTTTACGCATCATGGAAAGCTACCATACAAATCAATGACTGTTAAAATCCCGTATGTCTATAGTAGGGGTGTTCTTCGGGTTCCTTCTTCGGTGTTCGGGTTTTTTGGGTCGGGTTCTTCGGGTTTCAAAGTTTTAAATCTTGACCCGAAACCCAACCCAAATCTCTCACGGGTTTTTCGGGTTTGGGTAATTCGGGTTCGTTTTTTTCGGGTTGGGTTAATCGGGTTTTGAGTATCCTAGAAAATAAAACAAAAAACAAAACGATTTTAAAAACTACAATGCCAAAATTAAAACAACATATTATTCTTTGCTCGTAAGCAAATAATCAAATAATAAACCAACATAACTTGATTAAACAATCCAAAAGAAGAGTAAAACTAAATCGAACCATAATCGTCTTTAATCGAACGTGACTTGGTTGTTTGATTACGGCTGCTATTAGTAATCAACGGAAAACATAAATTAACAATAAACAATTGATCTATAATAGTTGTAGCGACAACAATTGATTAGGATAATATTTTGATAACATTAGTGGCTAAGACTAAACCTATTTATACCTAATGTCACACCCCAAACCACGGCCTAGGCGTATGACACATATGTTGGTACCATAATTTTAAATAAATCAGAGTTACGTTTAATAGCGGAAGACTTTATATACTTGTGGGATTAAAGTGTAATATTACAAAAGAGAGGATTATAGAATACCCGTTTTAAGTTATAACAAAAGCATTAATTGTTTTTAATTACAACCACCATTTTAATATTTTAAGTTTATACAAAATAGATCCGAGCCATCGGATATTTTTTGAGCACTTCGTTCCTCCAAGCGCTAACTTTGGTCACCTGCAAAATGTAAGAAAATACGTTAGCAACGAATATTGGTGAATATGCTGACGCTAAAAATATTTTCTTTACTTAATCACCCCTCAGGACTACGTAGGTCCCGGCCCAATGTGGCTTAGGAATAACCAAGTTAAAACATACAATTTATTAACTCAAGTCACTATACTCGGTTCCCCCATTGAAACACGACAGCGTTCGACTAGTTGAGTGCCTACACGTATACACGAGGTCATACTCCCCGCAGGCGAGCGTAATTGTGACCAGGTGTGATGTGCCCACCACATATGAAAGGATCCAGACCAACGATAGACTGAGGCCAATATTTATACCCTTGTTTATAAATGTTTTAGAAACACTTAGTCTCACGTAAATTTTTTCATATAACACGTTGACTTGTTGAAAACAAGTTTGTAAGATTTTGAGGGCGTATTCACATTTTGATTTGGATCGGCTTCAATCACCGTCAGAGGGTCTTTCTCTTGTTATCTCGCACCTATAGTACGAGTATAAACATTTGTTATCGGATATAGAATCCGGCTTAAGACTTTTAGTCTTATTTTATAAACTTTACCTCGATGAACCTTTAGTTCATAAATCTATTTTACTTAAAAACCTTTAGTTTAAAAGTAATTTATAAACCTTTAGTTTATTTATATAACCCTACGTTTCTTCTTCTCTAAGAAACGTATTCCTTTTCTTTTATTATTTAAGAATAGTTATTATTACTTAAATAATATTTTCATAACAAAGAATATATACTTACACACATATATATTTACCAATATTCATAATCGCATCTTTTGTTCTTTTCTTTGTTATATTTACTTTTTCTTTTATCGAGGTATCGAGTATAACCTCGACTTAAGGTTTAAGCCTTTTATAATATTTTATTATTATTTTCATTGGCGTTATGCCTACGCCTACCTTTGTTGGCTTATGGAAACCCTAATGATTCGAGCAACACTCCAACGCCTCTTTTCCTTCTTTGGCTTTTTGGTCAAACTTCCCTTCTCGCCACCTTCTTTTCAGCACGCTAACGATAAACACCAAACTTCAACGCTTGTCGGCACGCCTTTCGAGATTCACCATCTTGACATCGAGACATAACAAACACCTTTTTGGTCGATACGTCGGAGGAGAGTGGCACGAACTTCGAGGAAACGTTGGCACGAAAAACGAGAAATCGGGACACGCTTATCGAGGTGGGTCGAGTATTAGATTGTGAGTTTCTAGTGAGAGGTTAGAGAGAGATTGGAATATTGATTTTGGGATGAGATTTGTGAGATCCCGGACTTGCTATTTAAAGGCAAAACTTGGGATCCCTTCGCGATACGCGATGGCCTCCTGGGCACCCATCGCGTATCACGATGTAGTCTTGGCCAGTCATCACATAGGTCTGCCACGTGCCGTCACGTGGCGGACAGTGTGCCACTTGTTAACACGTGGCGGGAGACATGCCACGTGTGGACACGTGGCAGAGCATGTGCCAGAGGTGTCAGGCCACATCATCACGATACACGATGATGTTGGTTTAACAGCGATCACGTATCGCTATTGACTCCTTCTAGAACCTTTTGACCAATCTCTTCGCGATACGGGTTGGGCTTGTCCCTTTGTCCTGTCGCGTATCGCGACATGACATGAAAACAGAATTTTTATTTTAAACCCTAAGGTTTGGAATTTTGACATTTTTGATCCTTAGATTTTGGAAAGTTATCAATTTGAACTCGAAATTTTCTCGATGTTACATCCTCCCTACCTTGAAACAAATCTTGTCCTCGAGATTGCTTTATAAAAACAAGTGGGGGTATTTCTTTCTCATTTCCGATTCGAGTTCCCATGTATACTCGGGTCCTCTTCGTGAGTCCCATTTAACTTTCACCATTTTCAATGTTCGTCTTTTTAGTTTCTTTGTTTTCGAATCTTCTATTTGTATTGGTTTTTCAACAAATTTTAAGTTTTCATTTATTTCAACATCTTTTAAGGGCATCAATAGAGATTCGTCGGCCAAACATTTTCGCAGATTTGAAACATGGAATACATCGTGTATCCATTGCATTTCCTCTGGCAGTCGCAAACGGTATGCAACAGTGCCAATTTTTTCAAGTACCTCGAAGGGTCCAACGAATTGAGGACTTAGCTTTCCTTTCTTACCGAAGCGAACAACGCCTTTCCAGGGCGAGACTTTCAAAAGAACTTTATCACCAACATTGAATTCCAACGGCTTTCGACGGATATCGGCGTAACTCTTTAGGCGATCATGTGCCATCTTATGTCGTTCTCGGATTTGAAAAATTTTGTCGGTGGTTTCTTGGACTATCTCAGGTCCAGATAACTGATTATCTTCGGTTTCAGACCAGCACACGAGCGTTCTACATTTCCGACCATACAACGCTTCGAATTGTGCAGCTTGAATACTTGTGTGATAGCTATTGTTATACGAGAATTCCATTAGGGGTAAGTGGTCATCCCAACTTCCAACTAAGTCAATCACACAAGCCCGAAGCATGTCTTCCAATGTTTGAATTGTCCTTTCACTTTGCCAATCAGTTTGTGGATGATAGGCGGTGATAAGGTTTAGTTTTGTGCCTAACGCTTGTTGGAAGCTTTTCCAAAAGTGAGACGTAAAACGACTGTCTCGATCAAAAATTTTAGACAACGGTACTCCATGCAAAGCAACGATGTTGTTCACATAGATGCGCGCTAGTTTATCCATTGGATACGACTCATTGATAGGTATGAAGTGTGTGGACTTTTTTAAGCGATCCACAATTACCCATATAGCATTATGTTGACGAGTTTGGTTATGAAATCCATGGTTATTAACTCCCACTTCCATACAGAAAGTTCGAGTTGCTGAAGCAATCCCGAAGGCTTTTGGTGTTCAGTCTTGACTTTCAAACAAGTTAAACATTTCGCCACATGCGAAGCGATATCTCTTTTCATCCCATTCCACCAGTAGTTTGGTTTAAGATTTTGGTACATTTTGTCACTACCGGGGTGCATCATGTATTTGGACTTATGAGCTTCGTTCATGATTTTCTCACGCAAGTCTCCAACAATTGGTACCCAAATCCTATTACCGACTCTAAGGATACCATCGTCACCCTTGACTAGCGAGTCAATGGTGCCGTTATGTTTTTCGTCGGAGATATTGTTTTCATTGATTGCTTGAGTTTGAACAGATTTGATTTGTTCGAGAAGATCGACTTGAAGTTCTAGACGCAACACTCGGACTCTTTTTGGCTTCTCATGTTCCTTACGACTTAAGGCATCAGCCACGACGTTGGCTTTGCCTTCATGGTAGACGATCTCGCAGTCGTAGTCATTGAGAGTTTCCATCCAACGTCGTTGTCGCATGTTAAGCACTTTTTGATCGAAGATATGCTTTAAGCTTTTATGATCGGTATACACGATAAACTTTACTCCATAGAGATAGTGCCTCCATATCTTAAGTGCAAAGATTATGGCGCCTAACTCTAAATCGTGAGTTGTGTAGTTCTTTTCGTGTACTTTGAGTTGACGAGAGGCATAGGCGATTACCTTCTTGCGTTTCATTAGTACGCATCCCAAACCGGAATGAGACGCGTCACTAAAGACAACAAAATCCTCAGTACCTTCTGGCAAGGCCAGTATAGGTGCTTGGGTGAGTTTTTGTTTAAGTATATCGAATGCCTCTTGTTGCTTTGTTCCCCACTCATACTTGATGTTTTTGCGAGTCAAAGAAGTTAGGGGAACATAAATTCGGGAAAATTTTTCAATGAACCTACGGTAATAGCCGGCCAAACCTAAGAAACTTCTAATATCGGTTGGCGATTTTGGGATCTCCCACTTAGAGATAGCTTCAATCATAGTGGGATCGACTTGAATACCGTTGACGTTGATGATGTGACCAAGAAATTGTACCTTGTGTAACCAGAACTCGTATTTTGAGAATTTAGCATACAACTTCTCAGTTCTAAGAATTTCAAGCAAAGTTCGGAGATGATTTTCATGATCATCCTAAGACTTAGAATAAATTAATATGTCGTCGATGAATACGATAACAAATTTATCCAAGTAAGGCTTACAAATTCGGTTCATCATGTTCATGAAAGCAGCTGGAGCATTAGTAAGTCCAAACGGCATGACCGTGAACTCATAATGTCCATACCTTGTTCGGAATGCAGTTTTCGGGATATCTTCGAATTGAATCTTGAGTTGGTGATAACCAGAACGATGGTCGATTTTGGAAAAGAAGCTAGCACCTTGAAGTTGGTCACAAAGATCATCGATTCAAGGGAGTGGATAACGGTTTTTGATTGTGACTTTGTTTAACGCACGATAGTCGATACACATACGCATAGACCCATCCTTCTTCTTGACGAATACAATCGACGCTCCCCATGGTGATGAAGTCAGTCGAATGAAGCCTTTCTCAAGAAGCTCATCGAGTTGTTTCTTTAATTCTTTCATTTCAGTCGGAGCGAGACGGTATGGTGCCTTTGCGATCGGAGCAGTACCAGGAATAAGATCGATCCTAACCTCTACTTCACGATCGGGAGGGATTCCGGGAAGTTCATCAGGAAAGACATCAGAAAAGTCGGAGACGACATGTACGTCCTTTATCTCCTTTGACTTTGATTCTTCAGTGACATAGCCCATGAATGCTAAGCATCCTTGATTTAAACATTTGTTAGCCCTAATCATGGAAATTATGCTAACTTGGCCAGCGTCTTTATCCCCTTCAATTCTAATGGTTCGTTTATCGGGGGCTTGAATTTCAATGGTTTTGCTATTGCAGATGATAGGTGCATGGTTGTTGGATAACCAATCCATACCAAGTACAATATCAAAACCAGCAAGTGCCATTGGTAAGAGTTGGATAGGCAGAATATAACCAGCTAAATGAATTCTTCCGTTTTCAAGGGCTTCGGAGATCTTAACGATTTCACCACTAGCAGTCTCGACGCTTAGAGTTTTATTTAACTTTATTAGAGGTTCGTTTAATAGACTACAAAAGCTATAATCTATAAAACTTAAATAGGCACCCGAATCAAACAAAACTCTAGCATAGGTGTCGTTGACTAGAAACGTACCGGTAATGGTTTCCGGTATCTCAGCGGCCTTTTTCGTGTCAAGTACGAAGACTCTAGCATTTCCCTTCTTGTTCTGGCCACTTCCACCCACACCACCAGTCGCGGGTTTGTTCTTTGGGCCCTCGAAATTCAGATGTCCCATCTCCTTGCAATTGTAGGACGTCATCTTCTTTTTCCAACATTCAGCAGCAGCATGGCCCGGTCTTTGGCATGATACACATACGGTTGTTGAAGCATGTCGGCATTGCCCTCGGTGGTGTTTTCGGCATATCTTGCAGTATGGAGCGTTTGAGTTGAACCTGGATTGACTATGATTTGCGCCTTTGCCTTTGTAGTTGGCACCTCCACTTGTTCTTCCTTGAGTGGTTGTTGCTGTTATCTTCTTATCTTCTTCCTTGTTTCGGATCATTCCGTCCATCAAATAACCAGCCAACTCCATCGCGGAATCAGCAGTTTGAGGTAAATGAGACCTCACCATATCGCGGATTTCCCGCGGTAGTCCCGAAATATAGCGTGTAACTTTGCTGGATTCAGGATTCACCAGCTAGGGAACTAAACGACAATATTCATGAAACTTGGTGTTGTATTCTCTAAGATTTGTCCCCATGACCTTGTGATTAAGAAACTTAGTTTGGATTTGGTCGGTTTCATGCATGGGACAAAATATTTCCATTATCATCACCTTGAACTCTTCCCAAGAAGATTGTACATCACCTCCCTTCTTTTAGTCATGATCATCGTATTCCACCAGTCGAGCGCTTCCCCTTTGAACATGAGAGCAGAATATTGAATCTTTTCTTCATCAGAACACTTGCTTGTTATTATAATCGTCTCCATTTATTCAAGCCACCTTACGGTTGTGATGGCTCCTTTATCACCATGGAACTCCTTTGGTCCATAATACTTGAAATCCTTAAACGAACACCCACCAATCTTGAGTTTCTTAAATTCTTGTCTAACTCCTCCATCAGCATTTGATTCGTGAACACTTTCTTCGACATGGGAGGGTTTCGGACGAGACTTTACGGATTTATGGGAAAGATTAACAAATTGGGAATGTTTGGAATGTTTTGATCGGGATCTTGCCATTGATTCTTCTCTAACCGCATCCTTTATCATTCGTTGTATTTGACTCATATATTTTTCGGGGATCGGTTCATCTTGTTTATTCATGGGGTCTTTCCCCTTTTCTTTTCTTATTTCTTTTTCTTTTCGAGCATTCTCTACGTTGTTACTTTGTTCAGACATTATCTTTTTCTTTTTCAATATGTCATTTTATATCTGAAATTTTAACAAATTATTCCTTATTAAACATAGATTTAATTTCACATTAATATATATATCACAAAAGGATATATATATTTATTTTACAACACACACACACACACATATATATATATATCGATAAATCTATCTTTACATAAGAACGTCTCAATGTTCTTTATTACACTTTTAACACATAACACATATGATTACATTACACACACAACTTCCACATCACATCCTTCTCCATCTTCAATCTCTCATGAACTTCCTCACCACTTTGGTTAACTTGTTGCATTTGCGAAGAAGCGTCTCCCCCATCTTCTTCTTTTTCTTCCCCTTAATGGTCATCTTTTTCCTCAAATAGTCCGACTCATGCAAAGCGCGGTCCAAGTGTTCCTCTTGTAGTTGCAGGATTTCATTGGGGTATCCATATCTTGGAGGTGGGTCGCGGTAACCCATCGTCACCATGTCTTAATGATTTCTTGGTTTTGGATACGGGGAAGCGGTCACGTCGGATGCATAGTGGAAGAAAGCTTTGGTAGCTTTGTTTTGTTCTCTAATCTCATTGGCTTGCTCTTCTTCTATCGGGATTAAGCCTTGAAAAGGTGGAAAACTTGATGAAGTTTGATTCTTGAGTTTCTCGAGGTATTGAATGTAGGGGTCAACAGAACCATAGCTTGCATTTTGGGAAGTGAGTGATTCCTCCATCGGTGTTGATATCTCGTTGGGATTATCAGGGTACTCTTTTTCCGGTTCTTCCTCAAATTCTTTTTCTAGATCTTCCTCTTCCTTCTCGGGTTCCTCCTCTTCTTCAGGTTCTTCTTCTTCCATATGCTGGGTGGTCTCATGGATCATCAGGGGCATTTGGAAACTTACATAGGGCATCATCACCCTCATCATGGGTTTGCGGGACGGCCCTTCATCATTGTTTGGTTGAGAGTTAACTTCATTGAAGGTAGAGCTTCCGGTATGCCATCTTCGTTGAACTGAGTGGCATTGCATCCAGTCGGAGGATGGAGAACTTGGTTCTTCTTTGATTAGTCGATTTGAGAGGAAAGCATAAGATGGGCGAGGATTTTGTGGTAAATATGTTGGATTGTTTGATGGGTAATAGGGTGGTATCTCCGTTGGTTGGTATGTGAGGATCTCTGACGGATAGTATGTGGGAACCTCAGATGGATGGTACATGGGTATTGTTGGTGGGTGGTAGCTTGAGTGTCTCGGTGGTTCACTTCTTTGTTTCGGTGGGCTATCGGGAACATTTATTGGATAGTGTTTGCTTCCGGGGTAATATACGGGTTTGGTTAGATCATTTTCTACGTCTCGGTCAAAGTATGCTTCATAGTAACCCTAATGATTCGGGCAGCACTCCAACGCCGCTTTGCCTTCTTTGCCTTTTTGGTCAAACTTCCCTTCTCGCCACCTTCCTTTCAGCACGCTAACGATAAACACCAAACTTTAACACTTGTCGGCACGCCTTTCGAGATTCACCATCTTGACATCGAGACATAACAAACACCTTCTTGGTTGATACGTCGATGGAGAGTGGCACGAACTTAGAGGAAACGTTGGAACGGAAAACGAGAAATCGGGACACGCTTATCAAGGTGGGTCGAGTATATGATTGTGAGTTTCTAGTGAGAGGTTAGAGAGAGATTGGAATACTGATTTTGGGATGAGATTTGTGAGATCCCGGACTTGCTATTTGTAGGCAAAACTTGGGAGCCCTTCGCGATACGCGATGGCCTCCTGGGCACCCATCGCGTATCGCGATGTAGTCCTGGCCAGTCATCACGTAGGTCTGCCACGTGTCGCCACATGGCGGATGGTGTGCCACATGTTAACACGTGGCAGGAGACATGCCACGTGTGGCCACGTGTTGGGACACGTGGCAGATAGTGTGCCACGTGTGGACACGGGGCAGAGCGTGTGCCAGAGGTGTCAGGCCACGTCATCGCGATACGCGATGACGTTGGTTTAACAGCGATCACGTATCGCTATTGACTCCTTCTAGAACCTTTTGACCAATCCCTTCGCGATACGCGATGGGCTTGTCCCTTTGCCCCGTCGCGTATCGCGATAGGACAAGAAAACATGATTTTTATTTTAAACCCTAAGGTTTGGAATTTTGACTTTTTTGATCCTTAGATTTTGGAAAGTTATCGATTTGAACTCGAAATTTTCTCGATGTTACACCTAAAAATATATTTAATTTCAAAACTAAAAGTTTATTTGGGTTATTCGGGTTGACCCGAAACTTATAAATCAAACCCGAGAACCAACCCAAATTACTTCGGTTCGGGTTCGGGTTCGGGTTAGTCTTTTCTCGTGTTCAGGTTAGTTTGGGTTCGGGCACGTGTTTTATCGGGTTAGGTTTCGGGTTTCGGGTAAAAGTGACAGCCCTAGTCTACAGGTAGATAACATGACCAAAAATTTATACAAATATATGTCCCTCGAACTTTGAGTAGCCGACATAATTTTAAGCAAAAGAATGAAACAAAACACACTACAGTCACCTTAGTCAGTCTCAGTCTTCAGGTGAATGACTACCACGTATATCTACAAGTAGATAACAGGACCAACCATATACAAGTATATGCCCCTCAAACTTAAGCAATCGACATATTTTAAGCGAAAATGTAAAAATATTTTTGAATTTTTTAATAAGATTTTATAAGAACACACGCACACTTTTTTGAATTTTTTTAACCCCCCCCCCCTAAATTTGTGCAAGAAATTTATCAACAAGAAAAAAGTTTTATGTACAAATTTAACCTAAAAAAGACTCAATCATCAAAACGAAGCATTTTTAGAAACCCTACAAGCACATTAAATCTGGTTGTTCCTGCCGGTTTTGTAAATAAGTCTGCCACATTATTATTAGTGTGAACTTGCTCAAGATGAATTGATTTTTAGTCATAACAGTCATGAATAAAATGAATTTTGATGTCAATGTGCATGGTTATTGAATGCTGAACAAGATTTTTAACTATAGCAATAACAACATCATTATCACAAAGAATTGGAGTATCAAGAAATTCCAAACCATAATCCAGCAATTGATGTTGCATCCAGATAACCTATGAACAGCGAGCTGACGCAGCAATATACTCAGCTTCAGCAGTGGATGAGGACACCATTTGTTGTTACTTGCACTACCATGAAATAAGTCGATCACCCAAGAATTGGCATCCAGCATACGTAGGTTTCTTGTCAATATCATCTCCACCATAATTGCTATCAGCAAAAGCATATAAATCAAAATATGAATTTTTGGGATACCAAAGACCTACCTTTGGTTGCCCTTTCAGATATCTAACAATACGTTTAATAGAAATTAAATGAGAAAGTTTAGGATTAGCCTAAAAATGGGCGCATTGACAGACAACAAACATAATGTCAGGGCGACTGGCAGTGAGATACATCAGGAATCTGATCATTGATCTATAGTACGTTTGATCTACGGCTTGCCTTCAGGATCAGATGAAAGAAGAGGTATTTCCGTCATAGGGGTTGCCGCGCTCTTAGAATCTTGAAATTCAAACTTTGCTAGCTTGTCTTCGACAAATTTTCCATGATGCAGCATAATTCCCGTCGAACTCTGACTAACCTGTAGTCTCAGAAAAGTGGTCATCTCCCCCAACGTACTCATTTCAGATATCTTCTTCACAACTTCTTCAAATTCAGAACATAAAGCAGTACAGGTAGAACCGAAAATGATGTCATCTACATAAATCTGAACCAAAATCATATCTTTCTCAGTAGTTTTAAGGAACAGAGTCTGATCGATGGTTCCCCTCTTGTACCCATTCCCTAGTTGGTGAGGCGTTAAAGTTGCATACCATGCCCTAGGCTCTTGGTGAAGACTATAGAGAGCTTTGTCTAGCTTGTAAATGTGAGTAGGATGCTTTGAGTCAACAAAGCCGGGTGGCTGATCCACATAAATCTCCTCCCTGACTTCGCCATACAAAGACGTTGTCTTGACATCCATTTGATAAACCGTGAACCCCAAATAGGAAGCATGTGCCAGGAAAATCCGAATGGCCTCAAGACGAGCCACATGCGTATACATTCAGTGTAGTCAAAACTTCAACCTGACGAAAACCACGAACCACGAGCCGCGCTTTGTTTTGAACAATAACTCTAGTATCATCTTGCTTGTTACGAAAAACCTATCTTGTATCTAAAGCTTTCTTCTCAACGGGCAGCTCAACCAGTCTCCAGACCTTGAGTTTTTCAAACTGATTCAATTCCTCATGCATGACGTCCACCCAACTTGGCTCTTGTAAAGCCATTTCAACTGACTTAGGTTCAATCTAAGAGATGAAATAAGAGAATAAACATATGTTGATGTGTCATGTCTGACTTCTGGTTGACATGCTTGTTTCAAGAGGACCAATGACATTGTCAATTGGATGATGTCGTTGAATTTTTGTCGGAATTGAATGACCGGGAATAGAACTGGTAGAAGGTAAATTCGTTGGATCTTCAAGGATTTCAGAAAGAAGGTTCTTCCATTCGGATGTCGCCGTACTGTGCGAGTATGAAGTACTAGCAATGTATTCATTTGGTATGACATATGGGAATAGAGTGCTTCCAAAAATTTAACGAATAGCACTTTCCCCCTCAATTGATGAAGCGTCAGATGCAGGCTCTAGTGAAGGCACAGTATCAGTAACACTTTCTTGTTGGCTAGCTGACAACGGCTGAGTAGTATCTAATAATTCTGACAAATCAATACCCAACACTGAAGACATATGAGAGTCAGTAGGAATGTCTTCTTCTTCATCATTGGAAATTGTACCACCGGCACATGAATTTTCTGTATCAACAACTGGAAACACATTAAATGGCTTAAACAATTCATTATAATCAAATAACCAATTAGGACCACCACGAGCATCTTTCTCATTTTCTTCTAGCCAACGCACGTCATAAGATTCCACTATCTGCTTCGCTGACTTGTTGTAAGCCCTGTAGGCGGTACAGCCATCATATCCAACAAAGTAACAATCATCAGCTTTGGCTCCAAACTTTGGAGTTGTTTCGAGATTTAACAGAGTACATGGGCATACAAAGGCTCGAAAGTGTGCAACTATGGGCTTATGACCATACGCAATCTCATAAGGAGTTTTCATCTGAGATTTGTTGATCAGCACTCGATTTTGAACATAACAGGTCGTGTTGACCGTTCAGCCCAGAAGAACAAAGGTAGTTTTGAATCACACAACATAGTTATTGTCGCCTCGATAAGAGTTATGTTCCTTCTCTCAGCAACTCCATTTTATTGCGGTATGCGAGCTGAGTTGTACTGTCTAATGTAACAACTCGGGTTTTCTAACTTAATATTTAATCCGACCCGCTTCTATGTTCGAATTATTTTCGTTTACGAAATATCACATTATACAAGTTATTTATTATTATTTTAATATTATTTTTAAACATTTGGTAGATTATTAAAACAACTTTAAACTATGTATAATTTTAACCCCTATCCTTACTTTAACCTCCTTTTGTATTCATATCCATAGTTCAGGGACCAAATTGCAAAACTGATAAATTATAATCTATTAACCCAATAACCAATAACCTGAACCCGTATCCATGACCAAATAGCACCCGTGTACCCGATTAGGATTCCTTGAGCCTCAATCTTTTTTGTAAACAAAGAATGGATATCGTGTGTTGATTCTCCTTACCTACTTCGTTCTTACGATGTAAATAATTAGGAAAACAAAATCAATGATATACGAATTGATAGCACTTTACCACCGCCTTAACCCATTTCTTAATATATGATATGACGGTCATCATAACCCAATTCATCAAACATACACAATCCTCTTAGCAGCGCTAGTAATACCCCAATTATTAATTTGGTTTTCGATACCTGTTGGTGTGTTATTTGCTTCAAGTTTGGCCAGCAGTACGTATCCCTAGTTCGCCATTGCCTGTGTACCGCAATAGGTAATTCATTATATGTTTAGAATTGTCGTTTCTTCCTCAACAATAGCCCTAACACGAATTAATCAATAACAAACGGGATTATTCGAATTGATAATCTAGGGTTCTTGATAGTTGTTGGTTTTGGATATGTGTATTTAACCTAATTGATGCTGCGATATAAACTAGATGGCACCCCAGCTTAGTTGGCTTGGGGGGCATGTGTTATGGGGTTGATTTGGCTGGGGGCGCGGGTTCGAGCCACCCCAGCTGGTTTTTGTTGTTTTTCTTTTATTACTTTTATTATCCATTTGATTAAAATGTAAATAAATTTAAACATATTATAAATTATACTATTAATATTATAAATATAATCATGAATTGAAATTTTATATAAACTAACATACTAACCGATCATTTTTACGAACCTTGGTTGAAACAGTATATGTGTACCTAATTATATATATATATATATATATATATATATATATATATATATATATATTAGTTATTTAAAGTTGTTAAAGGTTTTATAATAAAGATTTTAGTAAGATTCAAATTAAAGATAATACAATTTTAACTCGTTAATTAATATAATTAAATATAATACAAGTCAAGTAATTTATAAAAGATTTTATTTTATTTAAATTATTTTTTAGCTATTAATTGTTAGTTACACTCTTTAATATAAGTTGGTTGTGGCTCAATGGTAGAGCACTCACTTTATAAGTGAGAGGTAGGGGGATCAAACCTCACTACCACCAACTTATATGGGAGATATGAGGGATGACCCTGGGTTGCCAGGGTTCGAGTCCTGATCTCACCCGGTTTTACTGGCTCCTCGCTGTCGTGCCGTTTGGCGGGCGTGGGGGTCGGGTTTTATCCGGTGAATCCCTCAACAGGTGGACCGCTAGGGGATCCGTCCGTCCGGACTAGTGGCCGGCTCGGGCTACCTTTAGTCAATGGGGGCCGCGTACGGGGTACCCGGCGTTACTTAGTTGGCCGTTCAAAAAAAAGTTACACTCTTTAATTTAAAAGAAGTTCTTTATTTATACTGAAAATATATATAAATACATTAAAGGTATTTTAGTTTAAAATAAATATTTTAAAACAATCTTTTTACATAAACTATCTAATAACTTTAAATATTTATTTATTTAAGTATTTTATAAACAGTAAGTTTATATAATCAAAAAAATGTATTATTTAATAAACTCGATAAATTATGTAATATATGACTCTCGTAATAATACACCCGATCATGAAATCCATAACTTCTATCTAGTTTTAACTTCGTTATTGAACCCATGTTTATTTTCCATAACTATTGCTACTTAGGATTTATCGTCGGTAATTCCTAAAGAGTGTGATTTATCGTTTCTTGTCGTATTCTTTCCTGCTTTGCTTATTCGAGAATGTGAGTATCTCACTCCCCATTTTAACTCATTTTTAACCGTTTTGGGTACATATGAGTTCTATTTATTTTATTACTATATATTACTCAACTTGCAACTGTTAGTCATGTGTGTTTAACAGTTTATACCTAATGTGTTATTTGTTTGTATGCTTTACATGAATACATGTCAGAGAGGTCCAACATATTCTCAGTCTAGTATGATCATACGTCTGTCGAGTTAGCCATCGTTCGGTTCATCTGACATCATGCTTACTGACATCATTATTTACTTGCTCATTAGTTAAATTGCTTATCTCACTTGACACAATTTGCCTTTTATATTATTATTATATAATCATGAAAATCTGGTGTGCTACTCACTCAACCTCGTGTTGACAAATATATTGTATTTTTAACGCATATGCAGGTCATCGTGTGATGTGATATTTCAATCAAGATTGGAAGAAAACTTAGGATTTCAAGATAGAGAAAAATAAATAAGACTTTTGATTTTTGATATATGTTTGTTTGATGACTTATTTGATTTTGGTTATTTTGTATTGAATATTTGGTTATATTTGAATTTAACTTAATAGATATTAAAAATTCCAATATTGCATGATAGTACCTTGAGAGCTGTGAGGAATCAGCTCACGCCCCGGCATTTTCGTCATAGGTTGTGGTGTGACATCTAAGCACTCCTTTCTCGGCATAAAAATAATTCAGTGTTAGGTTCTTGAATTCGGTGTCGTTGTCACAATGAATACCCTTTAGCTTTAGATTGAGTTGATTCTCCATGAGCACCACAAAGCGTTTTATCAATTATGCAGTTTCACTCTTATTTGACAAGAAAAAACACCCAAGTGAAATGTGAGTAGTCATCAGTAATAACCAGACAATAAGAGCTGCGAGAAAGACTCAAAACATGAACTGGACCAAACAGATCCATATGTAGCAATTGAAAAAAAAATGAAATGGTATTAACCAGTTTTGGTTTGTGAGATTTACGATTATGTTTACCCAAAGCACAAGCCACACATTTCTCAGTTGTTAAAAATCCTTGTCAGGCAAACCACGCACCAAGTCGTTTTTAGCAAGACGGTTTAGATTTTTAATGTTTCCATGACCGAGACGACGATGCCAAAGCATGACATTATGTTCTGACACTTTTGAAAATAGACAAGTAATTTCATCAGGAACATATTTGTTCATATCGATCACGTAAGCATTATCTATTCTTTGTGATCGAACAAGAACCCAGTCTTCTGGTATGAGGATACCAGGTTTTAAAATTAGACATTCTTTGTTAGTGTAATGGGTTAAAAGGCCTTTGTCTCAGATCTGTGAGAGGCTGAGAAAAATGTGTTTCAACTCAGGAACAAAATTGACATTTTCAAATTTTAGAACACCATTACTCACGGTACCCTTCTGAGTAATCTTCCCCCTTCTCTCCTCCCTTAAAGGAAACATATCCACCGTTAAAGATTTGAACTTTGTGAAGTTGGGAGATGTCTCATGTCATGTGCCTAGAACAGCCACTATCAATATACCAAGGTCTGATGATATTCCTCCATAGCTGTTCCTTCACGATGTGCGAGCTTAGTTAGGTTTTGGTACCCAGTCCATAGTAATGCTAGGTAAGCCTGATTTATCTAAACCTGCCACGGGTTGCCATGACATGTCTTCCCGATTATCTAAGATCGAACAGGATTGCTTGGTCACTAGAGATTTAGGCATTCGTTCATATCTTGTTTTAGAAGCTTTATTATTTGTATGAATGGATGGTTTAGTCTCCGGTTTGCGAGCGGAAGACACAATTGACTTTTACCTCTGAACTTGTTTCGATCCAAAGCCGACTTGGTTCTCGGGACAGAAGCCGAGTTCCCGTGACGCCTCTTAAACAAGTTACGCTTGGTCTGATGAAAGCTTAACCTATCGGCCTTGTTTCTTTTCCAATCATCGTCAGAAGGATTTTGCCTCATGATACCTTGATTTATTTTGAGGGGTATTTCGAGGCATATTCCTCTGATAATATCCATAATATGGGACATATGGACGGAGTGGACAATTTCTAGCAATATGACCAGGAGTGTCTACAATAGTTAAAACACGTTTGGCGTTTAATATATAATTCATTGCGGACTACTCCTAGTCTTAATATGTTGTGTGAGCTAGGTTTCCTCACTTTGTACCTAACACCTGACTTATGGCTTGATTTATCACAATTATGAACATTTGAAATTCATTCTTTAACAAACTTAGGTGATGAATATTTTTGAGAACTATTATTTTTATCAAACTTATTTAAAAACACACCACCAGATTTCAAAGTTTTAGAAGAATCAACCACACAATTGTCTTTGCTCTTAAAAAACATAGCCCACACAAACATTTTATGTAATAGAATTCAAAACAGGCAAATTTAAAGGAGCATTAGAGTTAATGTCTTTATTATTCAAAACAGATAAGTCATCATCCTCATCAGTCCAATCCTCAACAATTACTTCATCTGCACATGAAGCAAACACATTAGTATCATTCAACCTTGAGATTGATTCAGTATCATTTACTGAACCAGGAGCACTTTTGCCATTTTTAGCTGATTTACAATACTGCATTGTTTTTACCTTTTCTTCCTGCTCTTTGGTAAGAGAAAGACCAGTGTAGTTATCGTTATATGGAGGGGGTACAACACTGTACCATATACCCTCACCAAAGTTTTCTTTCCACCATAGTTGACTTTCAATCACAAAATTAACAACACTAGAGCCATCAAATTTTTAAAATTGAATTCAGCCTTTTCAAATTATTAGTTAACTTAGCGATCTCTAACTTGGAAGCTTCCAATTCAGCAGTTAAATCAGCAATTTTATGTTTGGCATCTACGTGGTGACAACACTTTACGCTAAAATCAGATTGAAGTTTAGAAAATCCTTTTTCTGTGCCTCAAGTTTTTCTTTGAGAGCTTTCTCGAATTTCTTAAGAGTGAAATTCTTAGATTTTATTTCTTCCATTTCTCTAATCAAGTTACTATTGTGGGATTTATATAAATCTACCTTAATAATACAAGATTGAGAACATAATTCAGAACTTACCTCGGATGAGATGGAAGGAGCAAAAGCCATGAAAGCAAATTGAAGTTCCTTAACTTGTTCTTCAGCAACGTTCTCTTCTTCAGCAACCTAAATCCGGGCAAAATTAGCAGTCTAATTACCAATGCTGAGAGTTGCCATCTGATCATTCCAAGAGAACTGTTGAGCTACCAGTCCCCGTTCACTTTCACCTGAACTAGCTGTTTTTTCTCCACTTGCATTGCTTACCGGAACCAGTTCCCTTTCTCTGTTTCCTTCCTTATTTGGATTAGTGGATTCACGAGCGAAGTGACTCGGTTCATGACAGTTGTTGCACCTCAGAGTGTCTTTGTAGAATCCCACCTTCTGGTTAGTTGGAACACTCCAGTTGTTTCTGCATGTTCTCTTTGTAAATTTCTTCGCACGAAACACTGCCATGGCTATTTGCCAATAGATATTCATTTCCTCCACATCATCATGATGGATTTGATCCAACTCAGCAGCTACAACTAGTTGAACCAGATCTCCAGCAAGAAAGACGTTGTAGAAATTCATGAACCCTGCCATCAAGGTGATGTTTTCATGAGTCTCCTTTGAGATAGTGGGAATCTGATTGGGAGATTGACTGAAAGATGCTTAAGGTGTTTGGGGCTTAGCAACAGAAACAAATTGTTGAACAGGTTGAGGAAAGAACACGGGAGTTGGCTGTGGTGGTGCCTGAGTGAATTGACCTTGAGTAGACTTAAACATTGAGAAGTTATTCTTAGACTGTTGTGGCTGAGTGTACTGCCCCTGATAAGATTTAAACATTGAGAAGTTGTCTTGCGAGATGAGAGCATTATGAGAAGCAACACTGTAACAGGCCGCATTGTAGGAATTGGCATGATTTATTGCACGATGCTCGTCATCCATGTCACAAGCTTTAATAATTGTCATTACCTCTGACAAAGTTAGCCTGGCGAGATCCTTTGTCTTCTTGATCACGGCAACATTCATATCCCATCTCTGTGGCAGGGAATTGACCAGTTTATTATTTGTCTCAGTAGCGGTCAATTTTATGTTGCAGATCGCGATTTAGTCACCAGAGATATAAATCTCTGCAATTGTGTTTCCAAAGACTCTCCCATAACATGATTGAACATATTGAATTTTTGTCGTAAGAGGTCTTGTCGTCTTCTTCTTATGTCTTCATTTCCCTCATACACTTCAATGAGGGCTTACCATAAAGCCTTAACAGACTGTAATTCTCTAAATCCCAAGGCAATTTCGTGTGAAAGTACCATAGTTAAGGTAGGAAGAGCCTTTTCATCCTCTTCAATTTTTTGAAAATATGCGTCGTCATACAATTCGACAGCCTTCACAGCCATTTCATCAGAGTTTTTTCGTTGATAGGTGATAGCTTGAGGACCCCGAACAATGCTTCTCCAAATCTTTGCAACTTTCATCTTCACATACTTTTCAAAACTAAACTT
Organism: Bidens hawaiensis; assembly: GCF_021521415.1. Classification (NCBI taxonomy): domain Eukaryota; kingdom Viridiplantae; phylum Streptophyta; class Magnoliopsida; order Asterales; family Asteraceae; genus Bidens; species Bidens hawaiensis. The sequence continues at coordinate 1,653,824 of NW_027491351.1, forward strand.
CCACTCGGAAAACCCCTCATGAGACAATAAACAGGGTACACGAGTAGCAGTTCCCATGATAGAGTCCAATTCCTGATGCAGAGCAACATTTGATGATTTATTGGTTACTTGGTCCATTTTAAGTGAAAAACTAATTACTGCTCATAAACAGAAGTCCAATTGTAAGTTCTGTTATACTGAGGCCCAACAGAACAGACCCAGATGCATAGTCAAGGCCGAGATAAGAAAGTTTTGACTGAGAACTCAATAAGTCAACCAATAACCATGAAAAATAACCTAGAAAAATTAAAATTGACCGAGAACTCTATAAAATCAACAGAGAACCCTTCAAGTTGACCGAAAACCCTAAAAGTCAACATAAAACACTTGGAATTGACCGAGAACCAGCAAAGTCCATCGAGAACCTAGAGATTTGGCCGAATACCCTTAGATGATACCGAGAACAACCAAGTAATGGACGAAAACGATCTAAATTGCCCGAAAATGATCTAAAGTGCCCGATAACGCCCAAAGAAGATTTTGACCATATAAGTTTGGTCACAACTAAATCCTGAGATCACATGGACTTGAATTTAAATCAAAATTAGATCAATCTTCAACCAAATAACCTCTTTCCTTCTCCGACGAGTAGTTCACCGGAAATACAAACACCACGGCTTACAAGATAATCAATAAAACACAATTTTTGAATATGTAATATAACAACCGAGCCTAGAATAGGTCAATAGGCTCCGATGCCAATTGTAAGTCCCGTAAACGGATCTTTCAATGTGATATCATCTAAACTCATTGTTAGGCGGAATATAATACGAGTGGATTCAATGAAACGTAAGTAAAACACAATATAAACACGATAAGATGCTTCAAAACACAAGTATATTCACATCGGGTGCTTAAGCACAATGAGTTACAAAAGCCAATACTTCTCTCACGTCTCTCTCTCGATCTCTCTCTAACGTCTGCCCAGATTAACCTAGCTACAAGGTTTATATAGTAACTACACACAAGCCTAACACTACCTAAAATCCCACCGAGATCCATATGATCTCGGTTCACAATGTAAGCCCAAAACCTAAGTACAAACCATATAAATAGTAGCCCAACAAATTTCGTCTATTTAGTTTTCTTCAATTTCATTTAGTACATTTTAAGTCCTCATGATAACTTTCATTATACAAATTTTCATCATACGATTTCAATCATTCTAAATTTTTCTCATGACAATTTTACTTTGATTTCTCAAGCAATTCTTATTGTATAATTTTTAATTGCCTTTGATTTCCTCATACAAATTTTCATTGAAATTCTATTTTTTATGACAATCTTGTTTATCTCGATTCCTCATTTCACAAAATTGTTTATTTTACATTCTCATGACTGTTTTCAATACACAATATTATATAACCTTAATGGCAAAATTCTCATTAAGTAATTTTTTTCTCATGAAAATTTTCATTATACATATCGATACCTGATAAGAACAAATTTCACTATACAATGTACTTATTTTGATCCCTCATAGTAAATTTTATTTAGATTCCCATAAAGATTTTATGTTGATTCCTCATCAATTTTGTTTTTATTCCTTATGGTAATCTTCAATATACAATTTTTTTTCATTTTTTTAGTTCTTAATATAATTTCCACTACTTAATTTTTTTCTTTTCAATGAGGATTTACGTTAAAAGGATCCGTTTATTCCAAAGTCTCTCTTATAAAAATATTTATATCAAGGCAAGCACGACCCGACGTTTTCATAGCAATACTTATTTAGCGGGATTCGTTGAAGCAATGAAATTGTGATTATTCACTTACTTGTTTCTCAAACGTTCCAATAAAACCCTATGTTTTAAAAATTTTATTGATACCTCATATATATATATATATATATGTATAATCTTCACGCGTGATTGAAACACGAACAATCTGTGGTGATTCACAAAAGTTTTCGGTTTTGCATGCTAATATCAATTGGTAATTTTGTTCTTGAAATTGCATAAATGTTTCAGCCTTTTCAATTTCAGTTTTGTTGTTTGAAAATTATAAAACTTTCAATTTCAAAGTTAATGTTGATCAAAATTCCTTTAAAACGCAACCACAAGTTCCCGAACAACCTCACTCAAACTATCATCATAATCAACCCTTCATTACCACCACTACAACTCCCTCCTTCCACTACCATATCTTCACACGAAATGAGTTTTGCCTTAACCACGAAGAGACGAAACCTAAGTTATAGCCTCACCAACTCAAACTCCATACAAATCCAAGATGTACAAAATCAACCCAACAAAAAGCCCCAATACCGACACTTTTACCCTATCTAACACCTACCAATTTCACTATTCTACTATTACGAAACGTCGACAAGCACATCAACTCATTCCTTGAACACACACAAACCAAATTTTACCAACCTGTGACCCAATCCTTTGACCCATACTATGTCAAATCACAAACCATGTTTTCATACCGTTACCACCCGAACTTCGAGCTAAATACCAAAATATGTACCTGAACCATCTTCGCAAAATGCATATACAAACCGAATCCAAGCCCAAACTAGTCAATCTTAACTTATCCAACCCATCAAGGTCAAACAAACCCAAGTAAACCCAGCTCCAGAAGACACTCTAGAACCCACTCATTCCTCAAAAGGTTCCTAAACCATCCATCATTAAAGCCTAATCCTTTACATACACACACAAGCCTCATTCCCCTTATTTACGTTTTAAAAGTTATGTATTTATAACGACTTCATGTACTCAAATCTTTATTTTAAATTATAAACCTTTGTTTTCAGGATAACGATTTACGCTTATTCATAATGCTCATTCCTTTATAAATCCTTTTCATTTAAAAGTGATATTGTCACAACAACTTTACGCACTCGAAATTTAATTTTGGATTTCATTTTCAAGATTGTTCAATAAACTATTTACATGTTTCGCTATATCGCATTGTCGCAATGCTTATTTCATTTAAGGTGATAATACCATAATGACTTATAAACATGAAGTTTTATTTCGAATATTGTTTCAAGATTTATTCAATAACAGTTTACACATTTCATTATTTCTCGTTGCCTCAATGTTCATTATTTTTTTTATGAATTATTTCTTGGGATGTTTCCACAACAACTTTATATACTCGATATTTCAGTATGAATTTTGTTTATTCCGGATTATTCGATAACAATTTATTCGTTTCATTACCTCACATTGCCGCATGTCTCATTCCTTTTACGGTTTATTTTCAATAAAAGCGATATCATCATAACAGTTCTATGTACTCAAAATTTCGTTTAAGAATTTTAGCTTTCAAGATTTATTTGATAGCAACTTAGGAGTTTATCTAACGACGCGCTACCGCGATGCCCAGATATTATTTTTCTTTTTATTGGACGGATATAACCACTTTGCTCGAAATTTTGTTTTGAATTTTTCAATAATATGCGATTTACATACTTCATCATTATCCCAAGTCTCATTTCTATTATGATGTTCTTTATATTTTAACAAGATATTTCTATAACAACTTTATGTACTCGAGAGTTCATTTGTGTTTTGATTATTCATGTCTGAATTCTGGTTATTCGGTAAACAAATTGTGTGTTTATTATGTACTACTTCAAACCTCATTTTCATTACAATTTCTTTTCTTTTTAAATGATATTTCTATCACGACTTTATTGTTCATGATAAGCGATATTTTATGCATTTTGCCGCATGACCTCATTTACTCAATTAACGGCCTACGCATGGTTGTCCACAAACATTGGCACTATTGGAAATTGTTACTATAATCATGATTATATAAAATGTTTCACAATAAAAGTCGTATGCGCATTTTATCATATTTCTTCCATGTTTTGTTAAGTTAAACAATTGTTCTTTCGTGTTTGATACATGGTTACGACCTCAAGTTTAAACTTATTTCACAAAATTATGCCCACAAATGCCTAAGACCTCAAGTTTGTTTCACATGTGAAACTCATCGTACGATTTTATTGTTAATTGTATCGTTGTTTATCTCAACATAAAGTTTTCACTTATCAAATTTATCATTATCACTTGTTTTGGTTTATCATGTCTCATTTAGTGCAACAATTACTCAATTATAAGCCTTGATATTTTCCGTGATAACTTTTGACCTCAAGTCCTATTTCATATTTCTTACTCAATAACCTCACTTATTCGACCATATATTCTGATTTACCCGTTTCATAAGACTCATTTTTTTCCTTGCAAATTTAATAGTCTAATTAGTCTAATAGATGATTCCATTTCATTAGCCAACAAAACATTCATTTTTTTCATTCATTCAGAATATTGCATTTTATTTCTGCATACCAAACACTACTTTAAAATGTTTAAATTTTAATGTGACTTGTTGGGAAAAAAATAAAATTCACATAGTTTAATTTTAAGAGAAACTAAAAGAATTCATTTAACCAATTCAATTATCAAAACTGATGTGTAGCTTAGTTGGTCTTGGCCCCTGAGTTAAATTGATGCATCAAGGGTTTTATCCGTGAGAGACTAGGGTTCGACCCCGTTAAAGGGGTTTCCCTTAAGCCAGTGTAAGGGCTATTTTGTGTGAGGTTTTTCTTAAACGCTCATCAATTTTGACATCACATGGACCGGTTAAGACAACATACTAGTTGGGGTTGGCAGAAGCTTCCCCATGTGATGGGGTGCGTCACATGATCCGATAGTTGTAGTTAAAAGAAAAAAAACTAGTTCAATGGTCTCCGTTAAATAAAAATAATAATAAATTGTAAAAATACACAAGTTTGAACTCCCTTTCAACAAATAAAAACTACTCTCTTGTCCGAAATATAAACCCGCTGCCGCCAACGTAAAGCCATGCATCCGCCTCCTCTCAAACCGAACCACCATCAACAACCACTTTTCCGTTGTTTCCACCTCTCCCCCCTGATCCAAACACCACCAAACTCTCCGACCTAGAAACCCTAATTACACAACAACTCCACTCCATAATTAAAACCCACCATCGCCAAAACCCTAACCCCATCACCACCTCTCTCCCATCTACCTTCACCATCCCATCTCTCTCCTCCGATTTCTCCACCCTCTCCCACAAGAACATCATCAAGTCGATTTCTTCTTCACGACGCCTTCAAGAACCCCGTTGTCCAACACCTGCTTCAATGTTGCTGGGTCCACATGCGCTGGCAACTTGAAGGAAACCGTGAAGTCACCCGGTGGACACAAGTTCTGGGTGTGCATTTCGAACACCATATTATGGGAGTTAACCCTCTTCCCACCGGTGCTCGATGCTCCTTCAATTAAGATTGTTCCATCTTCTTGGACATCACACTTAAACTCTGCAAAAGCCGTGTTCGAGTTATGGCATGTTTAACTAAAAGGGTCATGTTCGGGTTGACCTGTTTAACCCATTTAAATAAAAAGGCCAACCCACTAACTCATTTATGACCTCGCTAACCAATTTTGCCCATTTAGATAAATGGGTTATCGTGTTCAAGTTGACCAACTTAACCCGTTTAGTTAAAAAGATTGACCCACAATAAGTGGCCCGAGTAGATCACCTTGAACACGATAACCCATTTATCTAAAAAATGGGTTAGATGGCCCATAATTGTGGGTCAATCTTTTTAACTAAACGGGTTAAGTTGGTCAACTTGAACACGATAACCCATTTATCTAAATGGGCAAAATTGGTTAGCGAGGTCATAAATGAGTTAGTGGGTTGGCCTTTTTATTTAAATGGGTTAAACAGGTCAACCCGAACATGACCCTTTTAGTTAAACATGAATCCGGTAAAGCAACGCGGAACAAGAATCCGTCGTCACTATCGTAAACATCATACGCCCCAATAAGTGGCCCGAGTAGATCACCAGCGGCGGCGCCTTCAACCATGAATCCTTTGATGGATAGTATTTGCTGTAGCTCTTCCACAGTCGTGGACTCATGCAGCATAACCATTGTCGGATGATTCTGTTCGACAGTATCAAAAGGTGGGCCCGTGTACGGGACCCAGTTTAACGGGTCCACATCGATTGGAGCTTGGTCAGCCCAGTCCATGTTAGATCTGAAATTCACAACCCATACACTTATTAAGTTTAAACAATTACATTATAAAAACCTTACCATCACACATACGTACATAAATACAAAGAATAGAAACAAATGTAAAATATCATAAAAAAGCATAGTTATTGCTTTTGAGCTCAAATGATTAGACAAGCGAGATACCGAGGGATGAGTCTACTAAGTCGTAATGAATATAAAAAAACAATATATGAATATAAAGACAAATTTAGACAACAACAATAAAGTCCTACAAAAGTCACAAGTTTGGACATAATAAAGGAAATGTTTGAACTCATAAAATCATTTTAACAGTCACGATGAAAGAGAAGCAAACATCTAAGCAAACAATAATCTTCAAGATGCAAAAGTATGTATAATAGCTGGCAAATAAACAAATTGAGAAAACTGCATTAAATCCAATTTAAATTCACAATGAATAAAATACGATTTAAATTCACAATGAATAAAATATGAATCACCTCACAACATAGTTAAGATTTTTAATTATATCCACCTGCATACCATACAATATTAAGCTTTGAAATGAGATTTAAAAAAAAAAAGGGGATCGATCGTGTAGCCACTTTTCTTCTCCGATCTCAACGGTATAAGTGGGCTTTACAACCTTTGTAAATTCAAATCTTTTTATAAAGAACATACAATAGGTCCACATACAACCATTATAGAAAAATGAAAACTAGGAGTACAATGAGCATAATTATAAAGAAAACCTTTATCAAATCATATCTCCAGGTTATGATAAAAATAATCACAATAAACTAATATATTCTTGTAAATTCCACCACACCAATTAAAGATCACAAATCACAAAAATATGACAAAAGACCCAGTTTTTAAATTTTATATTTTGAGTTTAATTTTTAAAAAATGAAAGATTTTGAGACTGTACGTGAAGAGAACCTACTCATTTAAACTTGACCAAAAAAAATTTTTTCACACTAAAAAGGACAAACATTGATAGGACACAAATTCCATTTTGAAAAAAATAATAAAAACTTCCACACTTTATAATTTATAACAAATATATATACACACACATAAAAAAACCCTGAACATTTTACAGATAAATTCATAATCTTGAAAACAATTTCAAAACCCTAAATCATCATCAAGAAAATCAACACTATAAAGATCAAATTTACTAAAAAAATGGGATAAATTCAAACATTTACTGAAAGTAAATCAGTAGAAAGAAATGGGTCAAATGTAGCTACAAAACATCAACAAATTTTAACAACAAATCGATTCGATACCAAAAGAGAAATTAGGATTTTGTAGCAAACCCCATGAAAAACACGAAATTGAAATAAAGCATATATCTTGAAGATGGGTTTAAGAGCATACGCGTTGGGAGAAGCCATTGGAGAAGAAAAGCAGAGGAATTTGGAGAATGAAGAAGAAGGTTATTGAGTAATTAGTAGCACAGGTGGGTTGCTTTGTGTGTTAAGGTTCTTGTTATATAGAGTAAGGGTTTGACTTGATATCAAAAATATTTAATGCGAAAGATATTTTTGTTTGATTATTTATTTATTTTTTGGGGTGTTAATTTGATAATTGAAGTAATTTCAAGTTTAATTGGTATTTATTTAGTAAAACAATATAATATCAAATATATTCATCTAGTTTGGAACATTTATATTCTTATTTTAAACTTGTATTCATGTTGTGGATGTGGATGGTTTTCTTTTTAGGTTTTAAAGAACATGGGTTGATTTGAGATAACGTATATGATTTTCTACGGTTTCAATTTCTTTTACCTATTTTTAGATATACGGTGTGTTCTTTGGTTTTATCAAGAGTAATCATTGTGCGTACGTGTTTTCGCGGGCAATCGGTCTCACTTTGATTTCAGATTGGTAAATATAGTTTTGGTTTTCAGTGGGTTGCGTATATGTGCTTGGGAATGTGTGTGGTTGTGGATGTTTATGTTTATGTGTGTTAATTAGATTTGTGTGAGAGAGAGATTTAGGAAAGTGTGTGATTTGGTTTTAATATATGTCTGAATCTAGCATTTCATATGGTTTTCAATGGGTTGTGTGTATGCGCTAGAAAATGTGTGTTTATGGATGTATGTTTTTAGATATGGATGTGTTTGTGTGAACACGCACACTTGAATTGTATGTGTGATTTAGCTTTGATTTATAAGTGTGTGATTTAGCTTTAATGTGTTCGAATCTAGAGTTTTCTTCAGTTTTCAGTGGTTGCGTGCATTTATTAGAGAACAAGTGTGTTTGTCGATGTTTATGTTTTTGTTTGCACACTTGATTTGTAAGTGTGATTTAGGTTTGATTTGTGAGTGTGTATTTGATTTACATTGTGTTAGAATTCAGGGTTTGGAGGCGGTTAGTTGCAATACCCATGTTTTCGAAAACCAATTTTGCAGGAGTCAATTGGAAATAATTTAAATAACAAAAAGTTAATATCTTTTGAGACAAACTAACGGAAGTTTAAAATTTTCATAAGTATCTTGGCTAATAAATCAACGTCGTCAAGATTCTACACAAAAAAAAGAAAGAAAAAAAAACGCAACGAGTGGTTGTGGGTTTTACAACAGCGACAATTTCCAACCATAATCATGTGGAATTCATGATAGAAATTAGGTTTCCATTAAAATAAAAATATATAACTATGTGTTTCGGACCCACAGTCATTTAAGATTACATTCCAAAAATCCAATAAAACCACACGATTGTGTTTCCAAATACATAGTCGTCTAAGATTTGTTCCAAAAAGCAATGAAAACATACAAGTACACGTTTCCAAATACATAGCCACCCAAGAACATAGAAATTTACAATATTGATAGTTATGTCAACATATTAACATCAACATTAGTTAGTATTAAAAGGCAACTTGGGTTTGTGTCTTATATACACGGTATCTAATATACAATTCTCAAAGCCTGTAGTACAACTGTCTAATGCATATTTTGGTGGTTTTTTCCACGTGTCTTTGCTGTGTGATCTCTCTTTCCACGTGTGTAAATTCTACCTTCCCACTTAGTTTCCTACTTTCTTATATCGACATTCGAAGAGAGAGAGATAGAAAGCAAAGTAGAGAGATTGGGAGACCGTAACTCAATGTCATTGTAATCGACGAAGGTGATGGAGGTGCATAGGGTCGTGGGTGATAGCGTGGCTCAAAGTTTAGATGGGAGGATTGATTATTACAGAAGGTCCGTAACAACACCAACATTGACATGTTAGTCATCTATGACTTCATTTGTGAATTAGGTTTGTTTTTCTATTAGAGCTTTGATCCATGTAATCTATGTCAGATTTCCTTCTTTTGTGTGTTATCTAATTGAGTAATTGACTTGTTAACTTTCGCATAGCACAACAAAAACATTCAAGGAAACAATGCACTATTTGGAAGAATCTCATGCTTTCAAAATCAACAATAAGATATGTTTTTTTTACGAATTGATTATAATAGCCATATATAAATATATATATTACTACATATTTTTTTCTTACAATGCAAGCTAGCTTCTATTTTTCGATATATCTTCCGATATGTTTTCTTCGCCAATTTTATGTGTCCATTTCTTCGATTATAGTTATCATTTGCAACTTTTTAACGTCAATTGGGTTACATAATCCATGGTGTGCTCAACTAATTTGCTGCTATTGATTGAGGATAATCAATGGGAGAATGAGAGTTTGATGATGGCGCCAAGGTTTCCAGATTATATCTTGAAGATGATTGCGTGCCTTGGGATTTTATTGTTAGTTGATCAGGATCAACTTGAGCATGGCTGCATAATAAAATAAATTAAGGTTTCAAATTCATGTTTATTGGATGTTTCATGTTCTCCTTGGAAGTTATGCCCTAGGCCTTGGGTTTTAGTTTATGTTTGGCGTTCCGAATTGTTCTTCGTTTTTAGTTGGGTTGAGTTCAATCGGTATTTATGGTTTATTTAGATTTATTTAAGGTTTTAATCGTTAATCAAAAGAATATGTTACTGTAACCATGTTTACTTTAGTTAGGTGCTATATATGTTGTATGTACTTTTAGCGTCAATTTATTGCTTAACTACAAAGAATCCAAATTTTATAGGTGTTTGTTAAAGACTAGGTTTGTTATGATGATTTAAATTATTTAATTTTTTAGAAAACAACTTCAACCAGAGTTCATGGATCATTGAGTTCAAACACTTTTGAAAAATTTGCTTAAACCCCTCCCTGAAGAAAGCTTGGCCAATATAAACATTTGAGCATCAATAAAACATTTGGACCGAGGTATGTATAAAACATGACTAAACATATAGGTTTTGATTTGGTTATAAGAGGTTTTAAATTTTAGACTAAAATGTCTTAAAAATAGTGAATTTGAGGATGAACTTTTGGTCTAAAGTTTTGTTAGCCACGTTTAAATGAATATAGGTCCATAATGAAAATTGGAAAATAAAAGCAAATTACGCCCAATCATATGAAACCCTAACTTTGTCATAACTGCTTCTCCGATCACCGACACCTCTGAAACCGCCATTGCTAGCAGCCTTCCGCCGTGAAGCATCACTCGACACCTCTCGCTCCACCGATTATTTCTTCTGGTATGTTTAATTTCTCAGTCCACATATATGTTAAATGTCACTTGTTTAATTCGTATGGTACTATTTGATTTTGTAATTAGCTGCCACGGATTTTGAACGATTGTTAGTATTAGCGTTTAGAGCACTCACACATATCTTCAAAGCTAATCATTCAATTTCACATGGAGTATCAAGCTTCTTCATCTTCATCTTCGAATCACATACTCTTATTTCTTTGAACTATTCATAATCGTTGTTCTATAAACCCTAATTTCGTTAAGGGTTTAATTCGGTACTTTAGTTTGGTGAAATTGAAGCTTCGTGTAAGTAATTCGTGTCTATAAATTAGGCTGTCAATTCAACTGATGAAGTGTTTGATGATTTTGTAAGCCCTAAATTTGTTAATAATTCGATTTGGTACTTTAATTTTATGAAATTGAAGCTTCGTGTGAGTAACTCGTGTCTAGAAACTTACTTTCGTTAAGGTTTTGATTTTGTAAACCCTAATTTTGTTAATCTTTCGATTCGGTACTTTAATTTGATGAAATCGAGGCTTCGTGTGAGTAATTCGTGTCTAGTACCTTTGTCGGTTTATTTCATAAAGTGTTTGATTAGGTTCCATTTGGTTCTAATACCTTATCTCTGTGATGATTTCTGAGTATTAAGAGGAATAATTATATATGTATGTTAAATTTCGTTTATGTTACTTTGTTAATAGTATAAACGATTGGTTCATATGAGCATAAATATGTTGTCCTAAAAATTTATTAAAACTAAACTAAACTGTGATGGGCCTCAATTCCTAAAATATTTAATTGAGTATGTAAACAAATAAACAAATGTAAACTAACAAACATAAGTTATGAACGAGTACAGATAAATGACCAAAAAACTGTGAATGTTCGTTCGTTTATTAATTAAGCGAACATACCATATCTTAAGTATATATGTATTTTGTAGTTTTAGGTTTCTACTAGGATCAATGACCAAATTGTTGATCGGGTTGTTGATTGTGGCCATATATATTGAAACTGTAAAATTGCTTTTAAGTTGGAATGATGATGTTAACTTAAAGGTATCTTGATGTCAATCGTTTACTAATTGGCGTTAAGAGTTATAAATTAGAACTTGATCAAATTTTCGGTTTTATCATCTAACGGGTCAAAAGGTTTTAAGCATAATGTCACATACCAAATATTTGAAGATCGAGATGCTTAATTTGTGTTGTAACGCTTGGGTTTGTTGGCTCGTCCTGGACTTCATTGGGCACGGCCTCAGCGGGAAGGAAGACGTACATGTCTAGTCGTGCTGGCACGACGAACGCATCGCTGGTTGCGAGCTGTTGCCGCTCGCCTGATGAGTCCAAGGCAGGACGAAACCTGCAGACCCTGATCATGAGCGGACCGATTGGCGCCATACAGAGTCAAAGGGATAACTCCGTGACAAGTGGTATCAGATCAGGTCGAACCTCGGATACGTTGGAATGTGTACACTCAAGCAAAAAGATCTTAAAAATGTCGAGAATGAGTTATGCAATGGTGGTGGGAGAAGATCGAATGGTCTTTGTAAGCCGCGAGTATGGGATCGTGAGCTCCGCCCTAGTTCAATGAGGTGAAGGACACCGTGTTCGTGTTAAAATTTTTACGGTGTGGCAGAGCCATAATCTGGGTTGAAGTCTGCTAATATGGCGAACTTCGGCGTCACATAATCCGACGACATAATTAACCGACACGGCTAAGTCACATTTTGGCTGAAGTACCGGGTGTCCCATTTATCAGAGTGAATCATTCTCAAAACGCATGGCTTCGGCTAGTGAGCTGGTATGGGACGGCGAGCTTGCCCTCCAGACAGGCATGGCATAGGGGAAGACCAACGTCTAAGTCTTGCACGTCGGTATGGGAAGACATGTGCATGCACGAGGACTTGCATGGTTATGGTGGTGGGAGAGTGTCATGGACCAAATATTTGAAGATCGAGATGCTTAATTTTTGTTGTAACGCTTGGGTTTGTTGGCTCGTCCCGGATTTCATTGGGCACGGCCTCACGGGAAGGAAGGCGTACATGCCTAGTCGTGCTGGCATGACGAACGCATCGCTGGTTGCGAGTTGTTGCCGCTCGCCTAATGAGTCCAAAGTAGGATGAAACCAGTAAGCCCTGACCATGAGCGGACCGATTGGTTGGCTTTCGGGCGCCACACGGAGTCAAAGGGATAGCTCCATGACAATAAGCTACGAAAGGATATTGACATGTCAAACGTGTGGAAATTTATCCAATATGCATATTTATTGCATGAAACCTCCTAAATAGCTTAAGTTATATTTTTTTGGATATAAAAGGGGAAAAACTGGGATGAAGGGGATATGGAATCTGGTTTTCATGAAACTGGTAATATGTTGCTATGTATTTGGAAAAAAATATGTAAAAGTGTAGTTCCTTGTGTAAATTTTTTTTTACATATAAATAATGATCAATTACATAGACTAATGAACATGATGCAGAAGCTGAAACTAAACTGACTGGCAAGCTATATGTACTTTTTATGTATAATGACAAATTATACAGGCTGATATTCACGGAAATTGCATTCTATTTTAGTTTGCAAAAACAAACTAAAGAGAACAGACGTTGAGGCAGCAAACTTGGATGAAGGGAACATAGGAGCTGTAACTGAATGCACCAGTAAGCAAGATTGTGTGATATGTTTTTTAATATTTATGTAGTGATAATATGTATTATGTGTGTAATGTGATGTTATGTATATATGTAATATTCAATTTCGGAGGATAAGGAGATGATTAAGGAAGAAGCGCCATATTTAACATTGGATTTCGCTTAATGAAACAAGAATACGAGCCGGAAGAACGGTTAGTGAGGGGGGCATGCTTTGATGAAGTTGGTACAGAGGCAGATACTTGTAAGTATTAGTCAATTGTGTTAATGTAATTAATTGTTTTTTCTAAATGGTTAATATGTGTGATTATGTGTTACATATCTTTTGCAACATCTCGTTTTCCAGTTTCGGTTAATAAAAATAATAATATTAATTTTATTGAGTTGGGCTTGTGTTGGTTAAATAAATATGGGTAGTGGACCTGGATTAATAGGAGGAAGAAAGACCATGGGCCTAAGCCCATGACCCATATTATATAAACCATAATTATCAATTAATCCATCCATTTCCACTCATTCCATACACCATCCAAAACACACACTTAAGCTCTCTCCCTCTTTCTCTCTTTCTCTAGCCGAAACCAAAAAGGAAAAACCGAGCATTGATCCGAGGTATGATAGTATGATCTTATATGGATCCAAACCCGCTAGATCTAATCGCGAAACGATGAACCGACACCCTCAACCGTTAAAGTCACGAGGTCCGGATGGAATCGGGTATAAACCAATGGAAAGACGAACTTAGGGGTCACCCTAGCTCAGGTCCGGATCAAACGGGACGAAAACAGTGAAGAAAGGTGGAAAAACAAGTGAGATCTCGCTTTTCCGGCGAGATCCCGGTTTTCCGGTGATGACGACGCCAGAAAGGCAGCACCGGCGATAGGGGAAGGTTTAGGGAATGTCAGGGAATGTTCTGAAATTCTTTGACCTAACCCTAGGCGTGTGTAACGAATGAACTTCCATACTCTATGCCCATTCGTTAAGAAAGAATCGAACGAGTTACATTCGTTAAGCCATTCGCTATGCCCATTCGTTAAGAAAGAACAACGAATGAACTGCCATTCGTTGTGGAGAACTAATGGATGAACCCCCATTCGTTGGAAGGTCCATTCGTTAGCCATATCAAACGAATGAGTCCATTCGTTATGAGAGACCTATTCGTTATGAAGTAACGAATGAGTAGCCCATTCGTTATAGAACCCTTTCGTTGAGAGGTCATTCTTTATATCAGACTAACGAATGAGCTCACGTTCGTTAGATGCTCATCCGTTAGTCCAGCCAACGAATGAGCCCCCATTCCTTAAGGGTCAAAGGACGAATGAAGTTTGATAAAATGACAGAAAGGTCCCCCGACTTAGAATAAAATATTTTAATTACATGGAAGCCCTTAGACTTTATTAATTAATGAAAGATACCTTTAAAGACTAATGAGTAACGATTAACTAACTGGTCAAAGATTAATGAAGTTAAACCGACTTCGACACTTAAGATAAATTAAGCAAGCAGTTAAGAAAGTCTAGAGCGGTAATTAATATTGTGTTTATTAAACAGTTAGACACGCACAGCTAAAGAAAGGAATAACCATTAACGGTGAACGTAACAGGACGTAGGTAAGTTTCTAGCCTCATTTCCTTGTTATGTTTTCAGGGTTGTGTGCATACTCAATGTGAATGTTAATACACTTACCTTAAGTGGTAAGTGTATGTCCTAATGATAGATGTGATAGTTATATTTATATTATGAATGTATGCTTGTCGGTACGTAAATGATCTTCGGATATTGCACGTATCGCCAGGAAAGGTGAGTTTTACATAAGATGCATGAATGATATATGAATGATTAAGAATATATCTATATATATATATGAATGTATATAATAGAATGTATGTGTAAAGAAGCGTAGGTATGATTGTTTGGAAAGAAGGGACCAGACCCTAATAATATCTGAGATAGAAGGGACCAGACCCTAGTAATATATGAGATAGAGAAGAAAGGGACCATACCCTAATAATATCTAAGATAGAGGAGAAAGAGACCAGACCATAATAATATCTGAGATAGAGAAAAAAAGGAGCATACCCTAATAATATCTGAGATGGTAAAGATAGTATGTGTGTAGTATGAAAGTGTGGTAGTACGAAAGAATGCATGAATGAATGTATGAACGTAGGAAAGAAAGGTATCATGTAAAGTATACAACATGTATCTACGGATGTGTACATGAAAGTAAATGTATGAATGTATGTTGCCTGATTAAGTAGAACTCACTCATCGTAGCTAACTTTTAGTATGCACGCAGGTGAATAGACTGAAGCAGTTGGCTTGAGAGAAGGACACATGGCAGGATTGAAGGGACTGGCATCCAAAGAAGTTTTGTCATGATGCTTTAAGTAAACCATTTATGTTTTGTTTTGAAGACAAGTATCTAATGTTAGTAATGAATGATTGAAGTTTTATTTATTCCGCGAAAATTTTTAATTAACTCTGACATTTAGAACTGTGTTTATGAGTAAACCCAACGTCCAAGTAGCGCACCGGGATCGGGGCCTTACAAGTTTGTATCAGAGCATAAGTTTGAGAGAATTAAGCATCCTACATGCTTAGACTCGAACAGAGAATGGGATTTAAGTAAGAAAAGAACGAAGATGCCAGTTCAAGAAATCCATGTGTCACTCAAGCAAGCTAAGTAAGGGTAAAGTATGTGATTAATTTCACATGTAATGTAAGAATGTGTAAGGAAGTTAGCTTAAATGCTAGAGATAGGAGTATATGATTATGTGAACCGTTTTACTGTCTAACTGTTAGAAGTAGAACTAGCACAAGTGGACTCACGAAGGGAAGTGTATAGGACACGGAGAGTAACGTGATCAGCTAATCACAGCTGGCCACTGTTATTACCTGTTAATCTTACTATCCTTGTACTAAATAGTTCCTTGAGTGATGATGTTTGTGTTTCCTTATAGAATATGAATGACTGGAGCAAGAAAGGTCGTCGGTCGAGGAGGTTGCACTGGACGTCGTGGTAGCCCGCGTATTGTATGAGAACCTTCTGTAGAATCAGCTACTAACACAAGGGAAGAAGGAAGTGAAGCTGGACGGAACACGAGCAACAACGAAGGGTATCAACTTGACCATGTTGTTCAAGTAGCCATTTCTCAAGCTGTAGCTGATGCAGTGAAAAACCTGCAACCTGAAAAGTCTACTGGGAGCCATGCAAGGACTGCTGAGAGGTCTGGAGAGAATGGTAAGAAAGCTGATGATGGAGAAGGTGATTCGAGCGAAGTTCGATCTGTGAAAGTTGATGAGAGAAGAGAGGCCGTGGTGGGTGTAACTACAAGGCGTTCAAAGGTTGCGACCCGCCAAAGCTGACTGGTTTAGAAGATGCAATCACTACTTTCCAATAGATTACCGCCATGGACAAGGTTATCCGAATTAGCGAGTGCCGTCCTGACCAAGCAGTGGGTTATGCCATCCAATCGTTTGAAGATGAAGCAATGTACTGGTGGGAGTCGGTGGAGCAGAGAAAGACTCAAAAGAACATGGGGAGATGAGATGGGATGACCTGAAGGAGTTAGTGATGAGAAGGTTTTGTGCTGATGATAAAGTTGAAAGGGCCGAGATGAAGTTTCTGAACTTGAAGGCAGGTAAGATGACACACCACGAGTATACTACCGAATTTAACCGCATGTCTAGATTGGTGCCTGACATAGTGAATACCGAAGTGTAACATCACGTAAATTTCGGGCCAAAAATGTAAAATTTCCAAAGTCAAGGGACCAATTCTGCCAATTTCTAAACCTCAGGGGCTAAAGTGTAAAATCTGTCTTTCTGACCCATCGCGCTACGCGATAGGGTCAAGAAAGACACCCATCGCGTACCGCGATGGGGTGTCTGACACAACGTGACACGTGTGCCATGTGGCACACGGTGGCAGCACCTGCTGCCACGTGTCACCACGTGTTGACACGTGTGGCTGCGCCTGCCACGTGTCAACACGTGGCAGGTCTAGGTCTGACACAGCAGGCCTATATCTCGCTACGCGATAGGTTGGCCAAGTGACCCATCGCGTAGCGCGATGGGGTCAAATTTCGGCTATAAATAGGAGCGCTACGGGCATTTCCCAAACCCACATCAAAACACAAATTTACTCTCTCTCACTACTCTCTCCCTAACCTCGAAATTCGTTCCATTGATCCACCTCGTTTTACGTGCCCCGAAACCTCGATATTCGTGACATTTCTCGACGATATTCCAAACAAGAAGAAGGTGATGTTCCGACAATTTTCTCAAAGCGCGTGCCAAAGAGTGTTGGTGTATTGAGAAGCGTGCCAAGTGAAAGAGTGTTGATCAAAGCGAGCATTGAAAAGCTAGCGGCGTCAAGGTGCTGCCCAAGTGACTAGGGTTTATTGAGCCGACAAAGGTAGGCATGATGTTCAACCAAATAATAATAAAATATTATGAAGGCTTAATGCCCTAAGTCGGAAATTATACTCGATGATTAACACAGAAATATATAACAAAGAAAATAAAGAAAGAAAGATAAAATATATATATATGTATATGATTATTCTTTTATTAAAGTATATTATTTAAGTATAATGAGTATACTTAAATAATAAAGAAAAGAATACGTTTCTTAAAGAAGAAGAAACGTCAGGTTTTATAAATAAACTAAAGGTTTATAAAGATTACTTTTTAACTAAAAGTAAAAGAGAAAATGAACTAAAGGTTCATCGAGATAAATAAGACTAAAGGTCTTAAGCCGTATCGTTTATCCGACTAGTGAATGTTATACTCGTACTATAGGTGCGAGATAGCGAAGGAAGATTAACGGACGATGTTGGAAGCCGATTCCATTGAAAAGGTGAATACGTCCCACTTTTACAAACTTGTTTTCAAACAAACAAACGTGTTATGTGTAAACTTTACATGAGACTAAGTGTCTCTAAAAACATTGTAAATAAGAGTATAAGCCAGCCCTCAGGCTATGGTATACGTTTGTCTGGATCCTTACATATGTGAAACGCGGTGGGCACATCGCACCACGCTTGGTCACGACCTCCAGCCAAGATGGGCCGGACCTAAGTGACGTCCGAGTGGGGAATGGACATGTGTATGTTTGTAGTACTTAAGTTATGTCATAAACGCTGCGGTGTTTCGCTGAGGTGACCTAGTGCAGAGACTCGAGTTTATAATGATTATTGTTTTAACTTGATTATTCCTAAGCCAAGATGGGTCGAGGCTTGCGTGGTCTCGAGGGGTAATTAAGTAAAGAAAATATTTTTGCGTCAGCATATTCACCAGCATCTGTTGCTGACGTATTTTATTTACATTTTGCAAGTAATCATGAGTAGAGCTTGAAAGGACGAAGAAGCTCAAGTATCCGATGGCTCGGACAACTTTTGTAAATATTAAAATATGGTGGTTTTGTAAAACATATAAACAAGTAAAACTAAACGAGACCTTCGTCTCGTCTTTTGTATTGTAAATATTTATAATATCGATCATTTGTTTTTATAAAGTCTTCCGCTTAAAACCGTAACTCTGATTTAATTACAAATACGATACCAACAATGGTTCATACTCCTATGCCTAGAATGGGAGTGTGACAGGTTGGTATCAGATCCATCGATCTTAGCGAATTGGGTATCATAAAACAATACCCCAGCTTCGATCCAAGCATAGGAAATAATTAGTTTTTTTATTTGAATAGGGATAAGATTGGTTGGTAACCCTTTCTTTCCCTCTCTACATTCTAAACCACCCAAAGATGTCTTATGAAGAATTAATGAAGTATTATGATAATGAAGCAAGAAGAGCAAGGAAGTATTACAAATTCTCCAAGGACATCATGAGCAAGGATTACTTCGAGTCATTTTTCAACTCCAACGAAGGACCTAGCCAACATCCTAACATGGAACCAAGTCCTATCTATCATTTGGACAATACACCACATGAAGTGTACCAACTGCCGAGACACTCGAGTTATCATCCCACAAGTCTACCTATGTATCAACCATCGGAGGTACCGACATATTATCCTTCCGAAATTCTGACCTATCAACCCATGGAGACTCCACCCCATTACTCAGATCCAATATATGAACCACCAAATCCACACCCGTCATATTATTTCCTCGCAAACTTACCAATCACGGAGGAACCCAAATCTCCCTCTTCCGAATGGATGAAATGTCACTCCGACCAACAGAGGTGGCATACCGGCACTTCAACCACGGATACTGCCAATTCCCACCTCAACAAGAAAGGGCCATCTCACAAGCCCAAGATGAGGGTGACTATGCCGTACGAGAAAATCCATATGCCGGCAATGACTGAAGAAGAACTGGAAGCAGAACCAGAGGAGGAACACGAGGAGGAAACTGACCCTGAGGAAGAGGAATTTCCCGACAACCCGAATGAAGAGATGACACCGGTGGAAGAACCATAATCTCAACAAACCCCAAGTTATGGTTCTGTTGACCCCTACATGCAATTTCTGCAAGAACTCAAGGGTAAAACACCATCAAGCTTTCCACCGTACAATGGTGAGATCCCCTCAGTTGAAGAACAAGCAAAAGAAATACGTGAGCAGAATAAGGCTGCCGACACTTTCTTCAACTACCAATCCGATGTGACTACTTCCCCGTATCCTGATCTAAAGAACCACTTTGACGTAGTGATGATGGGATACCATGATCCATCACCACGTTACAGTTATCCCAATGACATCCCCAGTCACAGGAGGAACACCTGGATTGAGCCTTACATGAGACCAATGATTTTAGGAAGAAGATTGCAGTTGATAGGAAAAAGAAGAAAAAGACGGGGGAAACACTTCTCCGTAAATGCAATAAATTAACAAAGATCGTTAAGAAGTACATGAAAGATTAAGAAAAAGAGGATGGCGTGGAAATAAAGTTTATGTGTGTAATATAGTTTGTTTGTATAATATGTAACATAGGGTGTACTAAGGATAGGGACTTATATATCGCTTAAATGGTATATATAAAGATGTTGTGAAGATATATATCACTGTGTGATATATATATATATATATATATATATATATATATATATATATATATGTGAAATAAATAAAAAAGTATATTTAATAAAGAAAACATGTTAAAATTTCAGACCAAGAAATATAAAGAGTTAAAAGAAAATGTCTAGACAAAGTGATAATCGTTAGGTTTCCCGAAAGGAAGCCGAGAAACGAGAAGCTAAAGGGAAAGGTCCCGAGAAAGCACAAGAGGATCCGATTCCCGAAAAATACATGAATCAAATACAACAAATGATCGATAAGGCTGTTAGAGAAGCATCTAAAAATAAATCCCAAACAAAACATTCTCGATCTGAACATCCTTCTCAACGGTCTGTTTCTAAACCCCGATCTAAACCCTCCCGTATGGATGAAAGTATGCATGAATCAAATGCCGATGGAGGCATGAGACAAGAATTTAAGAAACTTAAGATAAGCGGTTGCTCGTTTAAAGATTTTAAGTATTATGGACCAAAAGAGTTTTACGGTGAAAAAGGGGCCATCAATACCGTAAGGTGGCTCAAAGAGATGGAAACTATAGTGATCACAAGTAAGTGTACGGAAGAAGAAAAAATTCAATACTCCGCCCTGATGTTTAAGGGCGGAGCACACGAATGGTGGAACGCATTAATCTTGAGTAGAGGAAGGGAGCTAATGTATAGTTTGACGTGGAATGAGTTTAAAGAATTGTTGATGTCAAAGTTCTGTCCAATGCACGAGACAGATCAAATTCAAACAAAGTTTTTGGCTCACAAGGTTGTCGGAACAAACCTTCGTGAGTATAACACGAAATTTCACGAGTATTGTCGCTTAGTGCCCCAGCTGGTTACTGCGGAATCCAGCAAAGTCACACGTTACATTTGGGGACTGCCACGTGAAATTCGTGACATGTAAGATCGCACTTGCCACAAACCGCTGACTCCGCGATGGAGTTAGCAGGATATTTGATGGGCGGAATGATCCGCAATAAAGAAGAAGATAAGAAGGTCGTGACGACTCACGACACAAGGAGAGGAGGAGATACCCGATTTAAGGGTAAAGGTGTTGATCAACGAAGGTCTAGCTCCAATTTTGGCATCCCTCAATGCAAAATCTGTAGGAAATATCATAGGGGAAGATGCAACTTTGCTTCCCGAGTGTGTGAATCATGTAATCGACCTGGCCATGCCACGGCCGATTGTTGGAAAAAAAAGATGACCTGCTATAACAGCAAAGTGTTGGGGCATCTTAGCTTTGAGTGCCCCAAGAATAAGCCCGCGATTGGTGGTGCGGGAGGTAGCGGTCAAAAGAATGATCCCAAGAAGGGCAATGCAAGGGTCTTCGTCTTAGACACAAAGAAAGCGGCTGACATGCCGGAAACTATCACCGGTACGTTCCTTGTTAACAACGCTTATGCTCGAGTCTTGTTTGATTCGGGTGCCAACTTAAGTTTTATAGATTATAAGTTTTGTAGTCTATTAAACGAACCTTTAATCAAACTTAATAAAACTCTAAGCGTCGAAACCGCTAATGGCGACATTGTTAAAATCTCCGAAGCTTTAAAAAACGGAAAAATCTTGTTAGTCGGTTATGTTTTGCCTATTCAATTGTTACCCATGGCTCTTGCTGGTTTTGATGTTGTATTGGGTATGGATTGGTTATCCGACAATCATGCTCGTATCCTTTGCAACAACAAGACCGTTGAACTCCATGCCCCTGATAAACGTACTATACGATTTGAAGGGGATAAAGACGCTGGCCAGGTTAGCCTAATCTCTATGCTAAGGGCTAACAAATGTTTAAATCAAGGATGCTTAGCATTCATGGCTTACGTCACCGAGGAATCAAAACCCAAAGAACTTAAAGATGTTCCCATTGTTTCCGAGTATGCCGATGTCTTTCCTAATGAACTCCCCGGCATTCCACCCGATCGTGAAGTAGAATTTAGAATCGATCTTATTCCCGGAACTACTCCGATCGCTAAAGCTCCTTATTGCCTCGCACCAACCGAGATGAGAGAATTGAAGAAACAACTTGACGAACTACTCGAGAAAGGTTTTATTCGACCAAGTTCATCGCCATGGGGAGCGCCAATATTATTCGTAAAGAAGAAAGATGGATCCATGCGGATGTGCATCGACTACCGAGCTCTCAACAAAGTTACCATCAAGAATCGTTATCCACTTCCGCGTATCGATGATTTGTTCGATCAACTTCAAGGTGCTAGCTATTTTTCAAAGATTGATCTTCGTTCCAGCTATCACCAACTCAAGGTTCAAACCGAAGACATTCCTAAAACTGCTTTCCGAACAAGGTATGGCCATTATGAGTTTACTGTTATGCCATTCGGACTCAGTAATGTGCCAGCCGTATTTTTGGATATGATGAACCGAATATGTAAACCTTATTTAGATAAATTTGTAATTGTTTTCATCGATGACACACTTATTTACTCTAAGTCTAAGGATGACCATGAAATTCACCTTCGAATCTTACTTGAAATCCTTAGGACCGAGAAGTTGTACGCGAAATTCTCGAAATGAGAGTTCTGGTTGCACGAAGTGCAATTTCTTGGTCACATAATAAACGTTAACGGAATTCAAGTAGATCCCACTAAAATTGAAGCCATTTCAAAGTGGGAGGTTCCAAAGTCGCCAACCGAGATCCGAAGTTTCTTGGGATTGGCCGGCTACTATCGAAGATTCATTGAAAATTTTTCCCGAATCGTTGTTCCCTTAACTTCACTAACTCGTAAAAACATTAAATATGAATGGGGAACAAAGCAACAAGAGGCGTTTGATAAACTTAAACAAAAGCTTACTCAAGCTCCTATACGGGCATTGCCAGAAGGTATTGAAGACTTCGTGGTCTTTTGCGATGCGTCACATTCTGGTTTGGGATGTGTATTAATTCAACGCAAGAAAGTTATAGCTTACGTCTCTCGACAACTTAAAGTTCACGAAAAGAACTATACAACTCATGATCTAGAGTTAGGTGCCATAATCTTTGCACTTAAGATATAGAGGCACTATCTCTATGGAGTAAAATTTGCCGTGTACACTGATCACAAGAGTTTAAAACACATATTCGATCAAAAAGAACTTAATATGCGTCAACAACGCTGGATGGAAACTCTAAACGACTATGACTGCGAAATTGTCTATCATGAAGGTAAGGCCAACGTTATGGCCGATGCCTTAAGTGGTAAAGAGCACGAAAAGCCAAAGAGAGTCCGAGCGTTAAGGCTAGAACTTCAAATTGATCTTATTGACCAAATCAAATCCGCGCAAACTCAAGCGATCAACGAAAACCAAATCGCCGACGAAAAACGAAACGGCACCATTGACTCGTGTTGGTGCATAGATGTCAGTAGTTCATATGTCTAATGTCTGTAATCGAGTCTGTAATATTGTTTATGTAATTGTTTGTAAAAGCGAAGTTGTTGACAAGTTCGCTTAGGCGAACTTGTTAACCAAGCGAAGTTGTTGACAAGTTCGCCTAGGCGAACTTGTTGAACGAGCGAAGTTATAGACAACTTCGCCTGAGGCGAAGTTGTCGTGTATTTATATTGTTTAACTGTTTACGGTTTAGGGGTTAATCAGTTGGTCAGTTAGTGTTTTGGTTGATCGAGTTCAGTTTACGTGAGTCTATTGACGTGAGTCTGTAAGTAACACGGTTCGAGTTATCAATATAACGTGAGTTTTGTTCGTATCGTGTGTACGTGTGTTTGTGTGATTATATTCTACGTCCGTAACGATCTACACAGGGATTCCGCACCTGTGTATATCGGGATATCTCGTGTGATCCGTCCAGGGAACCTACAATTGGTATCAGAGCTTTTGCTCGATTGTGTGGTTCGGGATATTCACGCGGGTGTAGAATTCGTCTCATTTCGGGTATTACCGGGACGAGTTTGTGGTGTTTTTGCTCATTCTAGCTTCCTACCAGTGTGTTCAAGCCTTCAAACCGTCAAAATCGTCGTTAAAATCCGTTTTTCAGATCTGCAGAAAGTTTCAGTTCGTCAGGCGAAGTTGCTGTTCATCAGGCGAAGTTGCCGTCAGGATTCGTAGGGTTTCAGCGAAGATATAAGGAGAAGCGAAGTTATTCACAACTTCGCCTACCTCCTCAACTTCGCCTAACTCAGCGAAGTTCTTCTCAAGTTCGCCTCGTTAAGCGAAGTTCTCTTCAAGTTCGCTTACTTTCTAAGTTCGCTTATCCTAAGCGAAGTTATTCTCAACTTCGCCCATTTACGCGAATTTACGAAGGATCCAGCGAAGTTATTACTTAAGCGAAGTTATCCTTAACTTCGCCTACAGTACTGTTTCGAAGAAATTTTTCTAACTTCGCCCTTTTCAGAATTTTTCGAGTTTCTTAGTCTTCAAGAAGGATGTCGTCAATCAACATTTCAGAGCTTGTCAAGATGGAAGTTGAAGCGGGGTCAGCTACAAAGGCCCCAAGGCTGCTGAAGGGAACCGACTTTGTTGCGTGGAAGGATCGGTTCATACAGCATGTTAAGTACCAGGATGCGAAAATGTGGGTATGCATCCAAGATGTAGATATTCCACCGATCATGGAGTATGAGGGTCGAGACCAAATCAAGAAATACAGTAAAATGGAAGAAGAGGAGAAGAAGATGTATGAAGCCGAAAGCAAGGCTCATGCTGCAATCACAATGGCTCTTCCACAGGAGATCCTCCATACATTCAGAAAGTATACATCAGCTAGAGAGCTTTGGGAAGCTCTTGAGAGCAGATTCGAAAGAAATGTAGGCATTCGGGCCTCAAAGATAAAGCTGCTTAAAACTCAATTTTCAGTCTTTAAGTACTTAAAGAACGAATCTCTTGATGATATTATCACTCGATATTATCATCTAATGACTGAATTGAGTAACTACTCCATTTCCTACCGAGAAGAAGAGATTGTGGAAAAACTTCTCGATGCACTCCCACCAAAATGGGAGATGTATACTGTACTGATGAGGGAAGACAAGGACTTCCCTACTTATGATCTTGAAACCGCTGTGAACAAGCTCAGAACTTTTGAGCTTAATATGGTAAGAAAAGAAACATCTATGGATCAGGTTCAAGATCCAGGCATGTACGGAGCTAAAGCAAACTCCAATACAAGTTCAAAGACTGATTCTGCCGCCTACTACTCGAAGGGTGAGTCGGGTGCCAATTCTTCACAGGAGGGGCAAGTGTCAGTAAACTCAAATGGGGATGTTTGCTTTGTTGCGGGTGGATCAAGTGGTACTCAACAGTCAGCAAGCAAGATTAGTGGATCTTCAAGTTCCTCAAGCAATAATTATTCAAAGATGCCAATGAGCGTCAAATCTGCTGAAGAGCAGTTTGGCCTCTATGCTTCATTTATTGCTTCATATGAAAACTATATTCAAGGAAAGGTGGTTGATCCGGCGGTGCTAGATGAAGACTATGACCAGATCGATGCTGATGATCTGGAGGAGATGGATTTACAATGGCAGATGGCCATGATAGTGAGGAGAGTGAAGAAGTTCATGAGAAAGACGGGGAGAAAGTTTGTTGGTGGCAGGCCAGGGTTCGACAAGTCTAAGGTGAGGTGCTATAACTGTCAACAAAACGGGCACTTTGCCAAAGATTGCATAAACGAGAGAGTTGAACGTGGTCAAGGCAGGCCTGCACAGCACACTGGGAATAATAAGGAAATCAATGCCATGTTGTCCAGAGAAGCAGGTGAATACAACTGGAACCTGCATTTGAATGAAACTAATGAGCAGGCAAATATGGCTAAGGTTGAGAGTGAAGAACGTGAGAAGACTACCGGAGAAGAGAAAGCTACTGGTAAAGAAAAAGCTTTCATGGCAGATAACAATGATCAACGCTCCGAGGTAAGTTCTAAATCTATTTGTACTAAATGTGAGAATTTGTCTGAGCAACTTGCTACCATAACTGATCAGTATGTTCGTTTAGATGCTGAATTTAAAACTCTTAAAGAAGATCATCACTTTACAAAAGCAAGAGAAAACAGTTACAAAGTTAAAATTAAAGCGTGTGAAAAAGATGTTAAAAGCTTAAAAACTAAACTTGCTGAAAAAATTGAAGTTATTGATCTTAGTTATGAGGTTTTAGAAGAAAAGACTAAACTGATTGCTGAACGAGAAAAGCAGATTGCTGACCACCAGGTCAAAGTGGTGGAACTAAACCGAAAACTGGAGCAGTTCCGAAATTCCTCAGCTATTCTTGATCACCTTGTTAGTGATCAAGGTACCTCTACAAAGAGAGGAGGAATTGGTTATCACGAGGTTCCACCACCGTATAACCACAATTACACTTTTAACCCTAGTGTACAGAAATCTGCTGATTTTGAAGTTCCTCAGACAGTTCCAATCAAGGTTACGAGTTCAGAACCAAGTGTTAGTAATGGCGAAACGAGTTCGCCTGTTTCAAGTGTAAATATTTCTGTTACGAGTCCAGTCTCATCGGATTCGGATAAGTTGTCCGAATCGGGTAAGACAAAAGAGAAGGTAGTGTTACCCACTGGTGGAGAAAAAGATAAAACTTCTAAAAAGAATACTCCACTCAACCCGTACGTCCCACCTTATGTGAGACGAACGGCCGCTAACACAGCCTCTACATCCAAAACAACATTTGAAAAGAAAATGGAATATAGGTGTTGTTTTAGATGTAATAAGATAGGACATCTTGTTGCAGATTGTCCTCTGACGCCTAAATTCAGAGGCATGAGGCCTATTAAAACTGAGCAAAAGATTAATGGAAATTTTAATACTGTTAAAAATGAAAACCCTTTAAAGTTTCAAAATGTAACTAATTCAGGTTTTCAAAGAAACAAACCTCAGTTTTACAATGCTAATCACCAAACCACAAGATATAATACTTTCAATGTACATAGGTTTGGAAGGTCTCACACTCAATTTCCAAGGAGATTTCCTACTAGGACTGATAGGAATTATCCAAATGCTAACTTTGGAAAGCAGAAGTACGGGATGTATAGATCCAAGACCAATTGGTCTTGGGTCCCTAGATTCTAATCATTTGCTTTATTGTGCTGGAACAGTTGAACAGGGCTGCCCACAGTCATTGGATTGTAGATAGCGGCTGTTCCCGGCACATGACGGGCAACAAATACTTGTTGCACGACTTAAAACCTGTTCAGGGAGCGAGAGTTAGTTTTGCTGGTGAAAGTGGAGGAAGAATTACTGGGAGAGGAACGGTGTCCAATGGGAAAATGACACTTGAGAATGTGAATTTTGTGGAAGAGCTGAAGCACAATCTGCTGAGTGTGTCGCAGATTTGTGATAAGGAGTATACTGTTCACTTCACGAAGAATGAGGCGATCGTGTTGAAGCCTGGTTTTCAGATACCAGACGAGTGGATAGTGATGAAAGCTCCACGTGATACAAATACTTATGTGATGGATATGAGGTCTACTGAAATGGCCACGGGAGAATCATGTTTAATGACGAAGGCAAGGAATCAGAATCCGAACTATGGCACAGGAGGATGGGGCACATTCATCTTCGGAAGATGAACCACATTGTCAAAAATGGGCTTGTGATGGGCGTTCCCTTGAAAAGTTTTAACTTTGAAGACAAATGTATAGCATGCAAGAAGGGAAAGCAACACAAGAAATCCCATCTCACCAAGAAGGTCAACTCAATTGCCAGTACTCTAGAACTGATTCACATGGATCTCTTCGGTCCAGTGAATGTACAAAGTCTAGGAGGTACTTCTTACTGCTTGGTGATCACTGATGACTACTCGCGATATTCGTGGGTATATTTTCTGAAATCGAAAGATGAGACGGCTCAAATGGTGAAGAATTTGATTACTAAAGTTGAGAACGTCATGAGTAAAACAGTTAAGTTCATCAGAAGTGACAATGGTACGGAGTTCAAGAATTTTGAAATGGAGATCTTCTGTCTTCAGAAAGGAATTGAACATTAATACAGCGCTCCGTATACTCCGCAACAGAATGGAGTGGCTGAAAGGAAGAACCGAACTTTAATTGAAGGAGCCAGGACTATGCTGGCAGATTCGAAGCTTCCTGTGATGTTCTGGGCTGAAGCGGTTGCTACAGCCTGCTATGTTCTGAATAGGGTGTTAACCGTTAAGAGACTTGGTAAAACTTGCTACGAGCTTATGCATGGAAGGAAGCCCAAC
Source organism: Bidens hawaiensis (assembly GCF_021521415.1). Lineage (NCBI taxonomy): Eukaryota > Viridiplantae > Streptophyta > Magnoliopsida > Asterales > Asteraceae > Bidens > Bidens hawaiensis. The sequence goes on from NW_027491351.1 coordinate 1,682,309, forward strand.
TTGAGTGGTCTTGAACCATTCGGGTCCCCTTGTTCGATCTTGAAGAAAAATTCTAAATTTGGGGAAGTAGCCGATGAAGGAATATTAGTCGGTTATGTTGTTGGTACTCCCAACAGACGGGTCTTCAATACTTCGACTTGCAAGGTGGAGGTGGTGTGTAACACTGACATCACAAGTTACCAACCGCCAAAACCTAGCAATGGACCTGCTGAGCTTTTCGACTATGTTAAGCTTTTTAAGTCGTTTAACGTACCGGATTTGGAGATTTCTGAAGAAGAAGAAAGAGCTGCGACGAAGATGATACTCGATGAGGAAGAAAATCTATTACAAAGACAACTGATTGATAAATGTCAACCTTCCTCATCAAACACTATCGATACCCCTGCTGCCTCAACTGAAGAAGAATTTATCAATCCTTTTCACTCTCAGCATGAAACAACCATTGATGAGATCTCTTCTAATTTGGAAGATAATTTGCATGTCGGTTCTGTTCCGACCACGAGAATTCATAAAGATCACCCTTTGGATAATGTGATTGGTGATGTGTCCTCAGGTGTACTAACGAGAAGTAGCTTGAATGAACATACATGTGTTTATACAAGCATTAAGGAGACAAAAATAATCGATGAATGCCTGTATACCTGCTTTATAAGCCAGATTGAACCGAAGAATTATCAAATGGCTTTAATGGACAGCTCGTGGGTCGAAGCCATGCAAGAAGAATTGGCTCAATTCGAGAAGATGGAAGTTTGGACTTTGGTTGAAAAACCAAAGAATGTGCATGCGATAGGCACGAAATGGGTGTTCAAGTGCAAGAGAGATGATAAAGGGATTATTATAAGAAACAAGGCGAGGCTTGTCGTGAAAGGTTTTAATCAACAAGAGGGGATTGATTATAACGAAGTGTTTGCTCCTGTCGCCAGGTTGGAAGCCATAAGATTGTTTTTGGCGTTTGCTGCTCATGAAAAGATGAAGGTGTTCCAGCTAGATGTGAAGAGTGCGTTTTTAAATGGGAAAGTTGATGAGGTTGTGTATGTTGAGCAACCTCCGGGTTTTCCTGACCCAGACTATCCATATCACGTGTACAGGTTGAGCAAGGCGTTGTATGGATTACATCAGGCACCTCGTGCCTGGTATGCAACTTTATCGGATTACTTGCTCGAGAATGGTTTTGAAAGAGGGAAAATTGATAGCACGTTGTTCTTCAAAAGAGATGGAAGCGACATCCTGCTGGTACAAGTCTACGTGGACGACATTATATTTGCTGCATCAAAAGTCTCCATGTGTCAGGAGTTTGAAGCCGTCATGAAGAAAAGGTTTGAAATGAGTGCTATGGGTGAACTAACTTTCTTTCTAGGATTGCAGGTTGATCAGAGGAAGGACGGGATGTTCATTCATCAGTCGAAGTATGTTCATGATGTGCTCAAGCGCTTCAAGATGGAGGACAGTTCTCCATATGATACTCCAATCTGCGTCAATCACAAATTGGGTGCTGAAGTAGACGGTGATGCAGATGTGGACCCAACTCAATATCGGGCGATAATAGGTTCTTTAATGTACTTAACTGCTTCTAGGCCTGATATAATGTTTGCTGTTTGTCTTTGTGCACGTTTTCAGGCAAATCCAAAAGAATCTCATTTGAAAGGTGCAAAGAGGATACTGCGGTATCTCAAGGGCAAGCCGAAGCTGGGGTTGTGGTACCCGAGAGGAGGAGACTTGGAGCTGGTCGCTTACACAGACTCTGATTATGGAGGGTGCAATCAGAGTCGGAAGTCAACAACTGGAGGATGTTAGTTTCTTGGTGGCAGATTGGTGTCGTGGCAATGCAAAAAGCAGACTTCAGTCGCAATCTCAACCTGTGAGGCAGAATACATGGCTGCATCCAACTGCTGCTCTCAGGTTCTTTGGATACAACAACAGCTGCGCGACTATGGTCTGAATTTCTTACTTACTCCTATTTGCATTGATAACACAGGTGCTATCTCAGTAACTAACAATCCCGTGAAACATAGTAAAACTAAACACATTGACATACGTCATCATTTCATACCGGATTGTGCTGAGAAGAAACTGATAATTCTTGAAAAGGTGGATACGCTTGATAATTTCGCTGATTTATACACTAAAGCATTTGACAAATCCAGATTTCAAAACCTTATTGAACTGAATGGGATGATCAATCCCGAGTAACCATGCTTTTCTTGTGTTATTTAAAAAAAAACAAAAAAAAAAAAAACGTCACTAATCGCTTAAAATTATGTCGGTTACATTAGTTTGAAGGACTTGTCTTCGGATATGTTTTGGTCTTCATTTTCTACTTGTAGATTTTGAGGATAGCCATTAACCAGATTACTGATAGTGACCGGGGCGGTTTATGATGAGTTGTTCATTCTTTCGCTTAAAATTAGTCGATCATATTTAGTTAGAATGACACATACTAGTATGTGGTCGGTCCAGCTGATCCTTTGGATCTTCGGGATAGCCGTTTACCTGAAGACTTTGTTTTGGTCGGGGCGATTTTTTGTTTAAATTTTGAAAGAAAAAGGGAAATGAAATTATTTTTCAAGTCTGTTACTTCGTAAGAAGTTCGTTAGCTATGTTAAACGGAAAATTGATCCAACCTTGGAAAATGATAGTATACTAATTCTGTGTGCTTAGCTAGTGAAGTTATTAGGCTTAAAAGGCTTTAGGACAATCATTGTATGTCATGGTAACTTTTAATGGTGCGTAAAAGTAGATGTGATACAAACTAAATTTACTTGATTTTACGTGGAAACTCCTTAAGAGTTTTGCGTGTCTTCATATATATCTTTTCGAATGAAAGGCAGAAAAGCGATTACCCAGTCATACACGAGCCCATGTGTGTTCTGATTCCCGTGAAGATAGCGTCTCAAGATACTGCAGTGATCCAGATTCGGGACTTGCAGTTAATTTCTACGTTGAAGTCTATGTTTATTTCAATATATATATATATATATATATATATATATATATATATATATATATATATTTGGTGTTATTGAAATATATTAGAGATGACAATATCAAGACTTCACAATCTTTGAGTAAGAAGAAGAACGGGAACCAGAAGAAGAGTGCTTACATGTTTAATCAGACACTATGGGTCGAAGTCAATTCGGGGTGACTTGGGGAAAGCCAAATACGCTTTGAGGATAGATAGGAGGCATCAATATTTCTGAGTTGTTACCCACTTAAATTTTAAGGATTAATTGAACCTAACTCGTATCACAGAAACGATGAAAACCATCTTAAGTATATTACCTGCTTACAACCTGTCTCTATATGTCATAATACAGCTAAACACGGATCTATGTGACAGTCACGTAGTTAGTATGATTCCTGTTCGGATCTTTTCTAAAACGTAGCAGTCCCTAGCGAGACTGAAATTTGATCCCTTATACTTTAAATTTTTTACGTTTTTGTACTTAGATAGTTTTATGATTTTTTAACTGGTTACTTAGAATTGATCATGTCATTTATTTCTTAAAGGAAAGTTTTATAAATTAACTGAAAAATGTTAAAATTATAAGGTTAAAATGTGTAAATATATAGGCGATGTTGTTGAACAGGCGAAGTTGGGGATAACTTCGCCTAGGCGAAGTTATCCGTAACTTCGCCTGTATAACAGGTCCCCTATATAAGGGATATTTTTGTCAAAACTGTTCATTATTCATATTAACAGCGAACTTATACTCAATATTATCAGCGAACTTATCGATCATCCGATCTTTGTTCTTTTTTCCAGATTCCTCAATCATTCAAAGGTTCGCGATGTCGTTTAGTCATAGATTACAAGTACTTTCATGCTAATCAAGGGTCGTTTGGACCGATTTCGAAACCCTTGGACCATCGGGTTTTTTAAAACCGATTTTTGAAACTTGTTGTTAGGTGTTCATAACCATACTAATCATCAACATGTCCTTAAAACTTGTGGTTAAGAGTTCTTAATCGTCTAAACTATCCGAATCATCAACTGCACGTTGTTCCATGAATCTCACTGTCGCCGATTCAGATTCAGGCGAAGTTAAGGTTTAGGCGAAGTTATCCGTAACTTCGCCTGGAGCTTAAGTTCGCCTGAGGCGAAGTTATCCGTAACTTCGCCCGAAGCTTAAGTTCGCCTGAGGCGAAGTTATCCGTAACTTCGCCCAGAACTTAAATTCGCCTGAGGCGATGTTGTGATGAGGCGAAGTTAACTTTAACTTCGCCTAAGATCAATTTTACTTAGTGTTAATTAGACGAACTTAAAGCTGAAGCGAAGTTGTTCCCAACTTCGCCTCAATTTTAAGTTCGCCTATACAGAGTTTATCACAACTTCGCTCATGGTAACAAAGCGAACTTGTGCTATGTCTTTGTGTCGTTCTAACTTGGTTAGTTTGTTGCAGATATGGCTGCGATAGCTGGTGCTGGAGGTGCAGGAAGAGACGATGGGGATAACCAACGTCAATTCTTCCCGGGTCACAACATGTACATTACACTTGACCCGGAAGCGAGCGGCGTTGACGATTATCGCGAGATAATAACTTTTCTCCTGCGCTCGAGGATTTTTCACGCGATTACAAACACACTGCCGATATCTCTACCGAACATCGAAGACTTCTGGGAGACGGTAGAATATGATTGCCGTGTTGAGCCCCCGGTGATGAGAGCTACGGTGAACAATCAACAGGTTCAGTTCAACTCTGAACAGATCCGGGTGGCGCTACGGTTCGGAGACGAGACTCGAGACGATCCTACAGAGTTCGTAGCTCCCTTTCGTGATGGAGCGTTTCTTCGAATGGGCTACTCTGGTCCATTAGGAGATACCCAAAGGAGGAAGGGTTTCCTTCTTGATCAGTGGCGCTTCCTTATGCACGTCATGATCGTGTGCATGTCCGGGAGGAAGGCGGGCACTGACGGTATGGGTGCGACCATGCAGTCTGCCATGACTGCACTGACCTATAACAAGCGTTATAGTTTCAGTCAAATGGTCTTTTACGAGCTTGACAGGCAAAGAAGGGCGATGTCTCGGGAGCCGTTCATCATGTACCCACGCTTTTTACAGATGATATTGAACCATGTGGCTCCGGCTCTACCTCAGAGACGCCCGATCAGATACGTCGAATCAGTGAGCAAACGTATCTTTGCTCAATGCCGCACGTCAAGTGCGAGGAGCAATCCTGAACGTCGTCCCAGGCATACTCCTCTATTTGGGTTTTTAATTAACCCAGAGTATGTTCCTGCTGGTGGGGACGAGTTCAGAGATCCTCAACCGCAACAGGCAAGAGCAACTCAAGCTGTTCCTACTCCTGCTGTGCCTGTTGCATCGACTGCTGAGGATATAGACCTTGACGCTGTTTTTGGAGGTCAAGGCTACTTTGATATGGATCAAGTTGAAGAGGTGCAAGTCTCAGCTGCACAGGGTTCGGGTGTGAGTATGACTAGAGCAGCTACGTCGATGGCTGACTCCGATCTGGATGAGATTATGAATGAGGGGAGACGGTTGATGGTGTCTAGAGAGAGAACGATTGGGAAGAGGAAGAGAACGGAAGATGATGATGAGTCGGAAGAAGAAGAAGACATGCATAAGCTGATTAGAAGATCAAGACGGGAGAGGACAGGTGCTGGCATGGGAGCTGGAGAGACTTCAAAGACTGTACGATTTGCTCCGGCCGCACTGTCTGGTATGTCCATTGTTCCTTCTTCTGTACAGGTGACAAGTACAAGCGCTGCGGATGTTCCCGTGGTGGCTACATCAACGGCTGGCATTCCATCCACCACTACCATCCAGACGTCGACTCCGGAGATCGTGTCTCTACCACCGCCAACGCTTACTCAATCGGTGGTAGCTGCTCGTTTTGTGGAGTCAACGGTCGTCACTGCTGCAGGGTTATCAGGTATGGTACCACCTGCGGTTACGCCTGCTTCTGGAGTCTCGCCTTCGCCAATGTCTGACACAGAGAGAATAGCTTCACTAGAGCGAATCGTGGCAGAGCAGTCGAAGACTATTCAAAGCCTAGTGGAAGCAAATCAACTACAGGCATCCCTCCTGGTTGAGCACGGGAAGATTATAGATGCCTTGAAGGAGTTCTTGGCATCTCAGGGGGAGATGAGCTGTAAAGGCGACGAGCTCAGAACGAAGAAGAGGAATGACCGAGACGATGATCCCAATGCATCGAAAGATGCAGGTGGTGAGCTGCCAAGAACTTCTGAAGCTCTTGGTACTTCCACAGCTGAGGGGGAGTCTACCGACGTGGCTGGTGGTTCTGGTGATGATGTGGTGTTAGTTGAAGATGACGTGATTGATGCGCTGAAGGAGCTTGATGATGATATGTTCAGTGATGAGGTACTGTGTGATGAAGATGTGCTACCGAGTGATATGATTGAGAAGATCGGTGAGCAGATTGTGATTGAAGATGGAATAGAAGAGGGGGAGATAGTAGAAGAAAACGTTGAACACGAGATCCCTGAGGTTGAGAAAGCCGACGTGAGTGCTGAGATGGATGAGACTGAGTGGGAGGAGCAGCCTAGGTGGAAGAAAGGTTGTGCTCATTGGTTTATCAAGACCAAGAAGCCTGCTGTTCCAGCCATGTTCAAGAAAAGTTATAACATCAAAGGCTATGCTGAGTCGAAGAAGGGAATCATCTGTTGGATTTATGATGAACAGATCAAGTTGTTTGTGGTGAAGCGTTTTGATGGCATTCAATACTTCAAGAGAATATTGAGATCTCTCAATACGTTGCCGGAATGCGAGGTGAAAGATTTGGGCAGGTTGGGCCTGATAAACAGAAGTGACAATAATATGGCAAGAATGATTGAGAAGATTGTGTGGAAAGAAGGCATAAAAGAAAAGAAGTTTGAAATATTAAAGCCACAGAAGGGAAAGCTCGTGGAGGATACAGAGAGGGGATTGAGAGCAGATGGCAAGCCATGGATGGTGATGAAGTACAAGCCGATCCGATGCATCAAGGAGGTTCCAATGAAGACTATGCCTCAAGATGTGTTGAAGAATCTAAAATGGTGGTATGTTGATTGCCAGACTGCAGAAGCCGTGATGGAAGACGAAGATGAACAAGAAGTGCTGAGGGTGTATGACCTGATGCATCTTGTTAACTTATCGAAAGCTGATTTGCAAGCGTTGAACGAAAAGAATATATTCTATATTCCTGCTTGGAAGGATGAAGCAAGGAAATATCAGCGAGTAGTCACGGTGTGTGTTAGAGAAGGGGTGCACGCATGAAGATACAGGATTACGGGACAAGAGCTGAAAGATTAAGATATGAAGCTACTGCCAAGGGGGAGTCTGTTGGTGCATAGATGTCAGTAGTTCATATGTCTAATGTCTGTAATCGAGTCTGTAATATTGTTTATGTAATTGTTTGTAAAAGCGAAGTTGTTGACAAGTTCGCTTAGGCGAACTTGTTAACCAAGCGAAGTTGTTGACAAGTTCGCCTAGGCGAACTTGTTGAACGAGCGAAGTTATAGACAACTTCGCCTGAGGCGAAGTTGTCGTGTATTTATATTGTTTAACTGTTTACGGTTTAGGGGTTAATCAGTTGGTCAGTTAGTGTTTTGGTTGATCGAGTTCAGTTTACGTGAGTCTATTGACGTGAGTCTGTAAGTAACACGGTTCGAGTTATCAATATAACGTGAGTTTTGTTCGTATCGTGTGTACGTGTGTTTGTGTGATTATATTCTACGTCCGTAACGATCTACACAGGGATTCCGCACCTGTGTATATCGGGATATCTCGTGTGATCCGTCCAGGGAACCTACAACTCGCTAGTCAAGGATGACGATGGTATTCTAAGACTTGGCAATAGAATTTGGGTACCAATCGTTGGAGGATTGCGCGAGAAGATCTTAAACGAAGCCCATAAGTCCAAATATACGTTGCATCCCGTAAGCGACAAAATGTATCAAAATCTTAAAGCAAATTATTGGTGGAACGGAATGAAGAAAGATGTCGCTTCGCATGTTGCGAAATGTCTTACTTGGTTAAAGGTCAAGGCTGAACACCAACGACCTTCGGTATTGCTTCAGCAACCCGAACTTCCCGTGTGGAAGTGGGAGTTAATAACCATGGATTTTATAACCAAACTCCCAAATACGACTCGACAACACAATGCAATATGGGTAATTGTGGATCGTTTAACAAAGTCCGCACATTTTATACCTATTAACGAGTCGTACTCAATGGATAGATTAGCACGTCTCTATGTAAACAACACAGTTGTGTTGCATGGAGAACCGCTATCTATAATTTCTGATCGAGACAGTCGTTTCCGTCTCAATTTTGGAAAAGATTCCAGCAAGCACTAGGCACAAAGTTAAACCTTAGCACCGCCTATTATCCACAAACTGATGGGCAAAGCGAAAGGACAATCCAAACGTTGGAAGATATGCTCCGCGCATGTGTGATAGACTTAGGAGGAAGTTGGGATGAACACTTACCTCTAATGGAATTTTTGTATAACAATAGTTATCACACGAGCATTCAAACTGCACCATTCGAGGCGTTGTATGGAAAAAATGTAGAACGCCCGTGTGCTGGTCTGAAACAGGAGATAATCAATTGTCTGGACCCGAAATAGTCCAAAAAACCACCGACAAAGTTCTTCAAATCCGAGAATGACTCAAGACGGCACGTAATCGCCAAAAGAGTTATGCCGACGTCCGTCGTAAGCCGTTAGAATTCAATGTCGGTGACAAAGTTCTGTTGAAAGTCTCGCCGTGGAAAGGCGTAGTCTGATTCCGCAAGAAAGGCAAACTAAGTCCTCGATTCGTTGGAAGGGATACACGACGTATTCCATGTTTCAAACCTACGAAAATATCTAGCCGATGAATCTCTTTCAATGCCGTTAAAAGACATAGAAATTAACGAGAACTTAAAATTAGTAGAACGGCCAAACCAAATAGAAGATTCAAAGTTAAAGAAACTTAAAAGACGAACTTTGAAAATTGTAAAAGTAAAATGGGATTCCCGACGAGGACCCGAGTATACTTGGGAACTAGAGTCCGAAATGAGAAATAAATACCCCGACTTATTCCCGTGAGCAATCTCGAGGACGAGATTTATTTCAAGGTGGGGAGGATGTAACATCACGTAAATTTCGGGCCAAAAATGTAAAATTTCCAAAGTCAAGGGACCAATTCTGCCAATTTCCAAACCTCAGGGACTAAAGTGTAAAATCTGCTTTTCTGACCCATCTCGCTACGCGATAGGGTAAATAAAGACACCCATCGCGTGCCGCGATGGGGTGTCTGACACAACGTGACACGTGTGCCACGTAGCACATGGTGGCAGCACCTGCTGCCACGTGTCACCACGTGTTGACACGTGTGGCGGCGCCCGCCACATGTCAACACGTGGCAGGTCTAGGGTCTGACACAGCAGGCCTATATCGCGCTACGCGATAGGTCTGCCAAGTGACCCATCGGGTAGCACGATAGGGTCAAATTTCGTCTATAAATTGGAGGGCTACGGGCATTTCCCAAACCCACATCAAAACACAAATTTACTCTCTCTCACTACTCTCTCCCTAACCTCGAAATTCGTGCCATTAATCCACCTCGTTTTACGTGCCCCGAAACCTCGATATTCGTGCCATTTCTCGACGATATTCCAAACAAGAAGAAGGTGATGTTCCGACAATTTTCTCAAAGTGCGTGCCAAAGAGTGTTGGTGTCTTGTGAAGCGTGCCAAGTGAAAGAGTGTTGATCAAAGCGAGCATTGAAAAGCTAGCGGCGTCAAGGTGCTGCCCAAGTGACTAGGGTTTATTGAGCCGACAAAGGTAGGCATGATGTCCAACCAAATAATAATAAAATATTATGAAGGCTTAATGCCATGAGTCGGAAATTATACTCGATGATTAACACGGAAATATATAACAAAGAAAATAAATAAAGAAAGATAAAATATATATATGAGTATATATATGTATATGATTATTCTTTGTTATAAAGTATATTATTTAAGTATAATGAGTATACTTAAATAATAAAGAAAAGAATACGTTTCTTAAAGAAGAAGAAACGTCGGGTTTTATAAATAAACTGAAGGTTTATAAAGATTACTTCTTAACTAAAGGTTTTAAAGTAAAAGAGAAAATGAACTAAAGGTTCATCGAGATAAATAAGACTAAAGGTCTTAAGCCGGATAGTGTATCCGACTAATAAATGTTATACTCGTACTATAGGTGCGATATAGCGAAGGAAGACTAACGGACGGTGCTGGAAGCCGATCCCATTGAAAAGGTGAATACACCCCACTTTTACAAACTTGTTTTCAAACAAACAAACGTGTTATATGTAAACTTTACATGAGACTAAGTGTCTCTAAAAACATTGTAAATAAGAGTATAAGCCAGCCCTCAGGCTATGGAATACGTTTGTCTGGATCCTTACATATGTGGAACGCGGTGGGCACATCGCACCACGCTTGGTCACCACCTCCAGCCACGATGGGCCGGACCTAAGTTACGTCCGAGTGGGGAATGGCCATGTTTATATTTGTAGTACCTAAGTTATGTCATAAACGTTGCGGTGTTTCGCTGAAGTGACCTAGTGCAGAGACTCGAGTTTATAATGATTATTCTTTTAACTTGATTATTCCTAAGCCTAGATGGGCCGAGGCTTGCGTGGTCTCGAGGGGTAATTAAGTAAAAAAAATATTTTTCCGTCAGCATATTCACCAGCATCTGTTGCTGACGTATTTTATTTACATTTTGCAGGTAATCATGAGTAGAGCTTGAAAGGATGAAGAAGCTCAAGTATCCGATGGCTCGGATAACTTTTTGTAAATATTAAAATATGGTGGTTTTGTAAAACATATAAACAAGTAAAACTAAACGAGACGTTCGTCTCGTTATTTGTATTGTAAATATTTATAATATCGATCCTTTGTTTTTATAAAGTCTTCCGCTTAAAACCGTAACTCTGATTTAATTACAAATACGATACCAACAATGGTTCATACTCCTAGGCCTAAAATGGGAGTGTGACACGAAACCAAAAGAATCAAGTGCTACATAAGAGGACTGCCACAGAATGTCTGCACTTTGGTCAAGACAAGTAAACCTGCTACTTTCGACTCTACTGTTGAACTCGCAGAGATGGTTTACGATGATCTGGCCATGGGTGAGGTGGTGGTGGAAGAGAAGAAAGAGAAGAAATGGGTTTTACCTGCTAAGCGACCCGGTACTCAGTTGTGGAACCCTAGGGATAAGAAGTAAAGAATGTGGGAGAAGAGGTCATGTAAGACGTGTCGTAAGATGCACGGTGGAAATTGCAGGGTTAGGTCAAATGCCTGCTACAAGTGTGGAAAAATGGGGCATTATGCTCCAGATTGCACTGCAAAGCCTGCATGTTACAAGTGTGGCAAGACGGGTCATATGGCTAGGGAGTGCACTGATGAAGTGAGAGGAAGTGAAGGATGCTGAACAAGCTAGGCCAAGGACTAGGCCTTACATGCTGGCTCATGAGTAAGCCAAGCAGATTCCTGATGTCGTGACATGTACGTTTCTAGTAAACGGAATTCCCGCTTTAGTATTGTTCGATTCAGGAGCAAATAGAAGTTTTATAGCTACGACATTTAGTAAAATAGCAAAAATAAAATTTTGTCGTGTGCCTGAAATATTTAAAGTAGAAAGCGCGAGTGAGACCTCAGTTAGAATAATGAGAATGGTTAAGGACTGTAAGATATAATTAGGGGGACATGAGTTCCCTGTTACATTGTATGTCATGACCTTAGGATGGTTCGATGTGGTTTTGGGAATGGACTGGCTATCTGAGTTTGAGGCTTAGATAGTGCGTAAGAGTAGATTAATAAGGTTAAGGTCCTTGGATGGTGGTACGGTGACGGTTTATGGTGATAAAGAAAGTTCAGGGCTTAATGTCATTTCGATGACAAAAGCTGAAGGTTTGTTACGACGAGGGTGCGATGCCTACCTGGCGTATGTTGTCAAAGCTACAGCCGAGACGAAAGAAGTGAAAGATGTTCCTATTGTGTGCAACTATCTAGAAGTGTTCTCTGAGGATCTTTCGGGGTTGCCACCGGAGCGTGAGATAGAATTCCAGATAGACTTAATACCAGGAGCCTAGCCCGTCGCAAAAGCACCTTACCGCCTAGCGCCGTCCGAGATGAAAGAATTTATGTCCCAACTACAAGAACTCCTCGATAAAGGTTTAATAAGACCGAGTGTTTCCCCGTGGGGTGCATCGGTGTTGTTTGTTAAGAAGAAGAATGGAAGTATGAGAATGTGTATAGACTATCGTGAGTTAAATAAGCTTACGGTGAAGAACGGATACCCGTTGCCACGGATTGATGATTTGTTTGATCAATTACAAGGTTCGAGTTGGTTCCCACGAATAAACCTTAGATCAGGGTATCATCAGCTGAAAGTGAAGGAGGCAGACATCCCTATAACATCGTTTCGGACACGGTATGGACATTACGAGTTCCTCGTGATGTCATCCGGTCTAACGAATGCTCCCGCAGCATTTATGAACATGATGAATAGGGTGTGTCGTCCAATGTTAGACAAGTCAGTTATCGTTTTCATTGACGATATATTGATTTATTCGAGGAGCGAGTCTGACCATGCAGAACATCTAAGAGAAGTATTGGAGGTTTTGAAGGAAGAGAAACTGTATGCTAAGTTTTCAAAGTGCGCATTCTGGTTATGTGAGGTGCAGTTTCTAGGTAACGTAATCAATCCTGAAGGGATTACTGTGGACCCAGCTAAGATTGAAGTGATAACAAACTTGAAGACTCCACTAAACTCAACTGATATACGCAGCTTCTTAGGGTTGGCTGGATATTATAGGAGATTCATCGAAGGTTTCTCCAAGATAGACGCACCGTTGAACGCAATGACCCAGAAGTCTGTAGTGTTTAGTTGGGGTAAGTTTCAAGAGTAATCTTTTGATGAATTGAAGAAAAGGCTCACACAAGCTCCAATCCTTGCTCTACCCGGTGGTGATGAGGATCTGGTTATTTGTACTAATGTCTGGCATGGTGGGTTAAGTTGCGTGTTAATGGAACGAGGAAAAGTGATAGCTTATGCGTCCAGACAGTTGAAAGTTCACGAGAGCACTTATCCGACGCATGATTAAGATCTAGCATCACTAGTACATGCCCTCAAGATATGAAGACATTACTTATATTGTACTAAGTGTACTATCTACACCGATCATAAGAGTCCGAAATATTTCTTTGAGCAGAAAGAGCTGAATATGAGACAGAGAAGGTGGTTGGAGTTGATAAAAGACTATGACTGTGATATCAAGTACTACCCTGGTAAAGCTTATGTGGTCGCCGACGCGCTGAGCTATAAGAATAAAGAAGTCATTGCAACAGTGAAGTCTTATAAGTTGCTCATCAACTCAGGTCTCTTTGGAAAAATCATCGAGGTGCAGTCTGAGGTACTGACAGATGAAGGATTAATGAAGAAAGAAAGAATTTTTGGATAGTAAAACGAGCTAATGGATAACACTCATGGTGTGAAGACTAGGTTCGACCGTATGTGGATTCCACGCCATGGAAATCTTAGAGGTCGAATCTTAGATGAAGCTCACAAGTCGATATATTCGATTCATCCAGGATCCACCAAGATGTATCAAGACCTAAATAGAGACTATTGGTGGTCGGGTATGAAGAATGATGTAGTAGACTATGTTAGTAAATGCTTAACTTGTTTACAAGTCAAAGTTGAACACCAGAAGCCTTATGGGAAGATGCAGCCTTTAAAGATACCTTAATGGAAGTGGAAACACATCACCATGGATTTCATAACTAAGCTACCCCGTACAGCTAAACATCATGATACCATTTGGGTGATTGTGGACCGTTTGACGATAAGTGCTCACTTTCTGCCTATACGAGAGGCTATCTCATCAGAAATGTTAGCAAATGTATTCATAAAAGAAGTTGTGGCTAGGAATGGTTCCTTTGTCAATAGTGTCTAATAAAGATACTCTCTTTACTTCAAGATTCTGGAAGAAGTTCCATAAGGCTATGGGTACAAGATTGAACATCAGTACCGCGTATCATCCACAAAAGGATGGGCAGTCTGAAAGGACAATCCAAGCTCTTGATTATATGCTACGTGCTTGTGTTTTAGACTTTGGAGGAAATTAGGATGACCATATGCATATGTCAGAATTCTCTTATAACAACAGCTACCCTTCAAGTATTGGTATGCCACCGTTTGAGATGTTGTATGGTAGACGTTGTAGAACTCCTGTATGTTGGGGAGATATTGGTCAGAAAGAGATCGAAAGCCTAGAAGTTGTGCAAGAAACTTCGTTAAGGTTCGATCAGATCAAGGCAAGAATGAAAGCTGCTCAAGATCGTCAGAAGTCATATGCTGATAAGCAGCGACGACCAGTCGAGTTTAACATTGGTGACAATGTGATGCTCAAGGTATCGCCTTAGAAAGGAATTGTTCATTTTAGGAAGAGAGGAAAGCTGAGGCCGAGTTACATTGGACCGTTTAAGATTGTTGATCGTGCGGGTGAAATGGCTTACAAACTAGATTTTCCCGAAGAGTTGGAAGGAATTCATTCCACTTTTCATGTTTTTCATTTGAGAAAATATCAAGCTGATGACACATTGCTTGTGCCATTAGTAGACATTGAGGTTGATGAACAGTTAAACTACATCGATCAGCCAGTAGAGATCATTGACGGCAAGGAAAAGCAACATTGTCATAAAGTTATCCCTTTGGTGAAAGTAATGTGGAAGCATCGTAAATAATTGGATGCCACTTGGGAAGTAGAAGATGAGATGCACAAGTTTTACCTAGAGTTGGTTAAGTAATAGTTAGGTTTTGGGGACGAAACCTCTTTAAAGAGGGAAGACTTGTAACATCTCTTTTTCTAGTTTCGGTTAATAAAAATAATAATATTGATTTTTATGAGTTGGGCTTGTTTTGGTTAAATAAATATGGGTAGTGGACCAGGATTAATAGGAGGAAGAAAGACCATGGGCCTAAGTCCATGACCAATAGTATATAAACCATAATTATCCATTAATCCATCCATTTCCACTCATTCCATACACCATCCAAACACACACTTAAGCTCTCTCCCTATTTCTCTCTTTCTCTAGCCGAAACGAAGAAGGAAAAACCGAGCAATGATCTGAGGTATGATAGTATGATCTTATATGGATCCAAACCCGCTAGATCTAGTCCCGAAACGATGAACCGACACCCTCAACCGTTAAAGTCATGAGGTCCGGATGGAATCGGGTATAAACCAATGGAAAGTCGAGCTTAGGGGTTACCCTAGCTCGGGTCCGGATCAAACAGGACAAAAACGGTGAAGAAAGGTGGAAAAACAAGTGAGATCTCGCTTTTCCGGCGAGATCCCGGTTTCCCGGTGATAACGGCGCCAGAAAGGCGACGCTGGCGATGGGGGAATGTTTAGGGAATGTTAAGGAATGTTTTGACATTCTCTGACCTAACCCTAGGCGTGTGTAACAAATGAACTGCCATTCGCTATGCCCATTCATTATGAAAGAATCGAATGAGTTACATTCGTTAAGCCATTCGCCATGCCCATTCATTAAGAAAGAACAACGAATGAACTGCCATTCGTTGTGGAGTACTAACGAATGAATCCCCATTCGTTGGAAGGTCCATTCGTTAGCCAGATCAAACAAATGAGTCTGTTCGTTATGAGAGACCTATTTGTTATGAAGTAACGAAGAGTAGCCCATTCGTTATAGAACCCTCATTCGTTGAGAGGTCATTCGTTAGACAAGTCTAACGAATGAGCTCACATTCGTTAGATGCTCATCCGTTAGTCCAGCCAAAAAAAAGCCCCATTCGTTAAGGGTCAAAAGACGAATGAAGTTTGATAAAATGACATAAAGGTACCCGGACTTAGAATAAAATAGTTTAATTACATGGAAGCCCTTGGACTTTATTAATTAATGAAAGATACCTTTAAAGGTTAATGAGTAACGATTAACTAACCGGTCAAAGATTACTGAAGTAAAACCGGCTTCGACGCTTACGATAAATTAAGCAAGCAGTTAAGAAAGGCTAGAGCGGTAATTAATATTGTGTTTATTAAACAGTTAGTCGCACATGGCTAAAGAAAGTAATAACCATTAACGGTGAACGTAACAGGACGCATGTGAGTTTCTAGCCCCATTTCCTTGTTATGTTTTCGGGGCTGTGTGTATACTCAATGTGATTGTTAGTACACTTACCTTAAGTGGTAAGTGTGTGTACTAATGATAGATGTGATAGTTATATTAATGTTATGAATGTATGCTTGTCGGTACGT
Organism: Bidens hawaiensis; assembly: GCF_021521415.1. Lineage (NCBI taxonomy): Eukaryota > Viridiplantae > Streptophyta > Magnoliopsida > Asterales > Asteraceae > Bidens > Bidens hawaiensis. Next base: position 1,698,605 of record NW_027491351.1, read on the forward strand.
GAACGATCTTCGGATATTGCACGTATCTCCAAGAAAGCTGAGTCTTACATAAGATGCATGAATGATATACGAATGAGTAAGAATATATATGAATGTATGTAACATCCTAATTTTGATAATAATAAATAGAGGAAATTATGTGTGTTTAAATGTGTGCTAATATTTAATTAAGAGTAAATAGAATAAAGGAGCATGGACTTGGTTAATGATAGATGGATTAAGGGGTGGTGATGGGCCTTAGGTCCATGGACTTAAGAGAGTATATATACTCCTTAAACCTCCCTAAAACCCTAAAACCCTCATTCTATTTCCTAGCCTCCCTAAACACTCTAAAACACACACAAACACCCTCTAGAGTTCGGTCGTGACCAAGACCAAGATTCAAGGCCAAACCAAGCTTAGATCTTGATAGATGTTGATTATAAGAGCAAGATACAACCTTAAAGTTTCATATCAAAGCGAATTGTAACCTAACAAGCGCCAAAAAGGTAGGTTTCACGTATAAAGGTTATGTTTTTATGAACGGTTTGCCCTAAGTCTTGGTATGAAAGATAATCGGGTAGTGCAATACCATAAAAATGTAAACTTGATGATAAAAAGGGATTAGATGAACATGATGGTATATACGACTCACTTGGAAACCCTAGATCTAGTCAAAACGGGTTTGTAATTAATAAAGGTTGGAACTTTATTAATAAACGAACTAGATATTGGCCTAGAAAGGAAAAGAAAACGTTTAGAAGGTTATATGGAACTTAACTATGCAAATGGATGCTTAATATAAGGTGAAAAAAAAACGAAAATAAGGGTGATAACCACCTACAGTGGTTGTATTAGAATGGGCTACCATTCGTATACAATGCCACAGTGGGTGTATTCGAGTAAGCCATAATTTGAATTCAAGAGGAATTCGCATGCAAGAGTATCCATTACAAGTTGTATGTTAACACCTGTGTATTTGAATACATGCCATTCGAATACAATATGGTTCAAATACAAGTGTATTCTAATAGGCTTCCATTCGAATACAACAAGAAGGAAAGACAGAAAGATTTTACAAGTATAATCTATTAGAATATATATTGTATTCTAACACTATGCCTATTCGAATCCATGATCATCTGATTACAAGTTGGTCCATTCGAATACAAGTGACGAATTGTATGCTAATACAAGTTCTATTCGAGTGCATGATTCATTCGAATACAAATAACAAAGGAAGAAAGAAAGGTTACTAAGTATGTTCTAATCGAATACCAAGTGTATTCGAATACCAATTGTACAATTGTATTTGAATACAAAGTGTATTCAAATACAAAGAGTATTCAAATACAGAGTGTATTCGAATACACTTTATTCGAATGTCATGTATATTTGAACACAAATGTGTTCAAATGGGAAGAGGACACTCTATTAGAATAGACCAGTCATAACTATTTCTGGTGCAACTTAAATGGGTTAGGAATTGATTCATGTAATTGATATACAGTTAGCCGAGCTCAATTGAGGAAGGAGATTACAATAAACGCATAAAGAAACATGAGACAAGTGAGTTTCTAGCCACATTTCCTTGTTATGTTTTCGGGGCTGTGTGCATACTCAATGTGAATGTTAATACACTTACCTTAAGTGGTAAGTGTATGTCATAATGATGAATGTGATAGTTATGATTATATTATGAATGCATGCTTGACAGTACATGAACGATCTTCGGATATTGCACGTATTGTTAAGGAAGGTATCGTGTAGTAAGTATGAACTGAGTTTGTGAAAGAAAGTTTGTATGATTAATACATGTATGTTATTATTGAAAGTATGTATGAATGTTATAAAGATAATGACAAAGAAAGGCAAGGTATGGTTGTTGGTAACGATAGGGAACCGGGCCCTAATAATACTCGAGGCGGGAGGGAACCGGGCCCTAATAATACTCGAGGCAAGAGGGAACCGAACCCTAACAATATTTGAGGCAAGAGGGAACCAAGCCCTAATAATACTCGAGGCAAGAGGGAACCGGGCCCTAATAATACTCGAGGAAAGTAGGGTGTAATGCTCTTTAAAACATATAAGTATGTATGTAAGTAATATAAAATATGAAAGGTAAGAAAGTATGAAAGTATAAAGTATGAATGAAAGTATGTATACGTGCATGAATAACGTATAAAGAAAGTAATATATGTATTCGGATATATATATATATATAAGTAAGGTAATGAATGTATAATTAACTAGAACTCACTCAGCCTAGCTGACTTTTAGTATGCACGCAGGCGAGTAGGATGAGGCAACTAGCTTGAGGAGGGCACATGGCAAGAGAATAAAGAAGCTGGCATCCGAAGAATTATGAAATATTTATGAACGATGTTTATTTATGAAAGACAAAAGATGTTATTTAAGACAAGTTTTGTAATGTTATGAAATGTTTATTGAAGGTTTTTATATTCCACAAAAGTTTTTATTAACTATGATATTTAGAACTGTGTTTATGAGTAAATCCAATGTCCAAAGTGAGGCACAGGTAACGGGGCCTTACAAGTTGGTATCAGAGCATAAGTTCGAGAGAATTAAGCATCCTATATGCTTGGACTCGAACAAAGAATGGGACTAAGTAAGAAAGGAAAGAAGATGCACGTTCAAGAAAGCCATGTGTCACTTAAGCAAACTATGTAACGGTAAAGTATGTGATTTATTTCACATGTAATGTAAGAATGTGTGAGGAAGTTAGCTTAAATGCTAGGGATAGGGTATATGATTATCTGAACTGTTTGAATGTCTAACTGTTAAAAGGTGGTGCGAGGGTCCGGATGTTACACACGGAGGGTAACATGATCAACTAATCATAGCTGGCCAGTGTTATTACGTGTTTGCCTTACTATCCTTGTACTAAACAGTTCCTTGAATGATGACGCTTGTGTTTCCTTATAGAATAGAAATGGCCGGAGCGAAGAAAGCTACTGGACAAGGAGGTCGTACTGGGCGTCGTGGTAAGCCGCGAACTGTTAGATCCCCTTCCAAAGAACCGATTGTTAACTCTAGGTAAGGAGTAAGTGAAACCCTACGAGGGCCAAGCCAAAATGAAGGGTATCAGCTTGACCCTGTTGTTCAAGCTGTCATTGCTCAAACTGTAGCTGCAGCAGTAAAGGAATTACAACCTAAAAAGTTTGCTGGAAGCCATACAAGAACTACTGAGAGGTCTGGAGAGAACGGAAAGAAGGATAACGAGAGGGAGAAGGGTGCCTCGAGTGAGGTCAGGTCTATGAAGGTCGACGACAGGAGGAGAGGCCGAGGCGGGTGTAACTACAAGTCATTCAAAGGTTGTGACCTGCCGATGCTAACTGGTTTAGGAGACGCAATCGCTACTCTTCAATGGATAACCGCCATGGACAAGGTTATCCGAATTAGCGAGTGTCGACCTGACCAAGCAGTGGGTTATGCTACCCAATTCTTCGAAGACGAAACTATGTACTGGTGGGAATCACTGGAGCAGAGAAAGAGTCGAGAATAGATTAAGGCTTTAAGATGGGAGGCTATAACGAATTGGAAATCCCCCGCGAAACCCAACTGATATACGAAGGTTCTTAGGGTTGAATGGCTATTACAGGAGATTCACCAAAGGCTTCTCTAAGATAGCCGCACCGTTGACCGGAATGACCCGAAAGACCATAGTATTCAGTAGGGGAAAGCTTAAGGAAGAAGCTTTTGAGGAATTAAAGAGAAGACTCACATAAGCTCCAATCCTTTCCCTACCCGATGGTAATAAGGATTTGGTTGTTTGTACTGATGCATCGCATCGTGGCTTAGGTTGCGTGTTAATGCAACGAGGGAAGGCGATAGCTTATGCGTCCAGACAGTTGAAAGTTCATGAAAGTACTTGACCGACGCATGACTTACAGCTAGAAGCAGTAGTGCATGCTCTAAAGATATGGAGACATTATCAGTATGGTACTAAGTGTACTATCTACACAGATAGTACACTTAGTACCACGAGACAGAGGAGATGGTTAGAGTTGATAAAGGACTATGACTGTGATATTAAATACCATCCTGGTAAGGCTAATGTGGTCGTCGACGCGCTAAGCCGTAAGAATGAGGAAGTCATTGCAACAGTGAAGTCGTATAAGTTTGTTGTTAGTCCGAATCTCTTTGAAGAAATCATATGGTCTAAGGTACTTACAGACGATGGACTAATGAAGACGGAAAGAATTGTTGGACAACAAGACGAACTGATGGAAAACACTCATGGTGTTAAGATTAGGTTTGACCGTATGTGGATTCCTCGTTATGGAAATCTCAGAGGTCGAATCCTAGATGTAGCTCACAGGTCGAGGTACTCGATTCATCCGGGATCCACTAAGATGTATCAGGATCTAAAGAGAGACTACTGGTGGCCAGGGATGAAGAATGATGTGGTAGATTACATCAGTAAGTTCATAACTTGCTTACAAGTCAAGGCAGAGCATCAGAAGCCTTTTGGGAAGATACAGCCGTTAGAAATACTAGAATGGAAATGGGAACACATCACCATGAATTTCATCATTAAGCTGCCACGTACAGCTAAACATTGTGATACCATTTGGGTGATTGTGGACCGTTTGACGAAAAGTGTTCATTTTCTGCCTATACGAGAAGCCATATCATCAGAAACGTTAGAAACTGTGTTCATAAAATAAGTTGTGGCTAAACATGGAGTGCCATAGTCGATCGTGTCTGATAGAGATACTCGCTTTACTTCGAGATTCTGGAAGAAGTTCCATGAAGCAATGAGAACAAGACTGAACATTAGTACGGCGTATCATCCTCAAACAGATGGGTTGTCTGAAAGGATGATCCAAACCCTTGAGGATATGCTACGTGCTTGTGTTTTAGACTTTGGGGGAAGTTGGAACGACCGTCTACATCTTGCATAATTCTCTTATAACAACAGCTACCATTCAAGTATTGGTATGCCACCATTCGAGATGTTGTATGGAAGACGATGTAGAACTCCTGTATGTTGGGGAGAGATTGGTCAGAAGGAGATTGGAAGCCTAGAAGTTGTACAAGAAACCTCTTCAAAGTTTGATCAGATCAAGGTAAGAATGAAAGTTGCTCAAGAAAGACAGAAGTCATATGCTGATAAGCGGCGACGACCAATCGAGTTTAACGTTGGATACAATGTGATGCTCAAGGTCTCTCCTTGGAAGGGTATTATCCGTTTTAGAAAGAGGGGGAAGCTGAGTCTGAGGTACATTGAACCATTTAAGATTGTGGATCGTGTGGGAGAAGTGGCTTACAACTTAGATTTGTCCGAAGAGTTAGAAGGAATTCATTCAACCTTTAATGTCTCTCACCTAAGGAAATGTCTAGCTGATGACACGTCACATGTGCCATTGGTGGACATCGAGGTTAATGAACAGTTGAACTACATTGAGCAACCGGTGGATATAGTCGACCACAAAGAAAAACAGCTTCGTCATAAAGTTATTCCCTTGGTGAAAGTGTTGTGAAAGCATCGCAAGGGATCAGATGCAACTTGGGAAGTCGAAGAAGAAATGCACAAGTATTACCCAGATTTGTTTAAGTGATAGTTAGGTTTCTGGGACGAAACCTCTTTAAGGAGGGAAGACTTGTAACATCCTAATTTTGATAATAATAAATAAAGGAAATTATGTTTGTTTAAATGTGTATTAATATTTAATTAAGATTAAATAGAATAAAGGAGCATGGACTTGGTTAATGAAAGATGGATTAAGGGGTGGTGATGGGCCTTAGGTCCATGGGCTTAAGAGAGTATAAATACTCCTTAAACCTCCCTAAAACCCTAAAACCCTCATTATATCTTCTAGCCTCCCTACACACTCTAAAACACACACGAACACCCTCTAGAGTTCGGTCGTGACCATGAAAATGTTCAAGGCCAAACCAAGCTTGGATCTTGATAGATCTTGGTTATACGAGCAAGATACAACCTTAAATTTCATATCAATCTAACAGTAACCTAACAAGCGCCAAAAAGGTACGTTTCACATATAAAGGTTATGTTTTTATGAAAGGTTTGCCCTAAGACTTGGTACGAAAGATAATCGGGTAGTGTAATACCATAAAAATGTAAACTTGATAAAAATGGACTAGATGAACACGATGGTATATGAGGCTCACTTGGAACCCTAGATCTAGTCAAAAAAGGTTTGTAATCAATAAAGGTTGGAACTTTATTAATAAACGAACTATATATTAGCCTAGAACGGAAAAGAAAACGTTTTGAAGGTTATATGGCACTTAACTATGCAAATGGATGCTTAATATTAGGTGAAAAAACGAAAATAAGGGTGATAACCACCTACAATGGTTGTATTCGAATGGGCTACCATTCGAATACAATGCCACAGAGGGTTTATTCGATTAAGCCACCATTCGAATACAAGAGGAATTCGCATGCAAGAGTATCCATTACAAGTTGTACGTTAACACATGTGTATTCGAATACATGCCATTCAAATACAACAAGAAGGAAAGACAGAAACATTTTTCAATTATAATCTATTCGAATATATATTGTATTCTAACACTATGCCTATTCGAATCCATGATCATCCGATTAAAAGTTGGTCCATTCGAATACAAGTGACGAATTGTATGCTAATACAAGTTCTATTCGAGTGCATGATTCATTCGAATACAACATATTTGAAAACATATAAGAAAGGAAGACATAAAGGTTACTAAGTATGTTCTAATCGAATACCAAGTGTATTCGAATACCAATTGTATTAGAATACAAAGGGTATTAAATACAAAGTGTATACGAATACAAAGTGTATTCGAATGCCATGTATATTTGAATACAAATGTGTTCAAATGGGATGAGGACACTCAATTAGAATAGACCAGACTTAACTATTTCTGGTGCAACTTAAATAAAGAGAATAGGGTTAGGAATTGATGCATGTAATTGATATACGGTTAGCCGAGCTCAATTGAGGAAGGGGATTACAATAAACTCAGAGAGAAACAGGAGACAGATGAGTTTCTAGCCCCATTTCCTTGTTATGTTTTCGGGGCTGTGTGCATACTCAGTGTGAATGTTGATACACTTACCTTAGGTGGTAAGTGTATGTCATAATGGTGAATGTGATAGTTATCTTTATATTATGAATGCATGCTTGACAGTATGTGAACAATCTTCGGATATTGCACGTATTGTTAAGGAAGGTATTGTGTAGTAAGTATGAAGTGAGTATGTGAAAGAAAGTGTGCATGATTAATACATGTATGTTATTATTGAAAGTATGTATGAATGTTATAAAGATAATGACAAAGAAAGGTAAGGTATGGTTGTTGGTAACGAGAGGGAACCGGGCCCTAATAATACTCGAGGCAGGAGCGAACCGGGCCCTAATAATACTTTAGGCAAGAGGGAACTGATGTGTTGTAAAACATACTTAGTTTCCTTATCGTTTTATCATGATTTAATTGCTTTTTAGTTTAATTATTAAGAGTTTTGGCTTGTTTATGTTTGATTTTACAAAGATGATTGATAACATGTAGGTTTTGAGCTTTAATGGAAAAAAGTGGCAAATTTGAAAACTCTAGGGGCCTTTTTGATCAACTTTAAAGACTACAACATAAGGCCCGGCCCAAGCCCACAATATTAAAGCCTTTTATGCATAATATATTAAGTTAATTAAAAAAAATAAGAACCCTAAGAGCCCCAAAATCCCGAAATCAGCAGCAACCAGCCATAAAACTTTCGTTCGACAGCTTATAAGGTTAAAAGAAAGTCGTTTTTGCATCTTGGGTGACCAAGTGAAGAAAAAGGAGACTAAAAGAGACTTTGGATAGCAGCTAGGGACCATATACACTCATAATCTCAGCCATAATATTGAGTAATACATTCATAAACTTTGTGTTTTTGTTCAAAAACCCTAACTAGTTGATTTGATCTTTTGCTTTGGATTGTTTTGCAAGTAACTTGAAGATTGACTTGTGTTTGATTGTTCTTGAATTTTGAATGAGTTTACTTATGTTTTTATTGATGTTTATGATGTTTAACTTAAGTATTAGCTGCTGTCCAAAACCGATGTTAGGCTAAAGTAGTTAGTTCTACCTAGGTTAGATGATTATTGTTAGGTTTAAGTAAGTAGTTTGGATTGTTAATTAATATGACTTGAATTGTTGATGAAATTTTGGTTTAATATTGAATTAGGTTGTGTTTAGTGAGTGTGATTTGATTATTTATACTCATATACCTCTTGCTTTGATTGATTGAATTAGTTTTGATTGATTGTTGCTTGTTTGACTCTTTACTTTGTGTCTAGAGGTTGTTTGCGGTATGATCAACCGTAGGGTTTTAGTGGGTGTGTTAATTGATTAAATTCAGCAGGTAGGAACCTTCTTAGAGACCGATAGGTGATAGGAAGTAAGGTCGTCTCATAGCTTTTACTTGTTAGGATTAGGATTGCGCGAGAGCATGTTCGGTTCTTGTCGGGTTTGGGTTTGTGAGCGATTAGTTGATCTTGTTTAAGTTAAACCAAATTTTTCCTCTATCCTTGGGTAGTATTCGTTTCCATTAGGGTCGTGTGTCAGTGAGACCGAGAGGAGAGTCGACATTAGAGCACTTTAACAAGTCGTTAACCGGTTAGTTCTTAAAATCAACTAAGTGTAGGTTAGGGTTTGTTAGTGAGACCGAGAGGTGATCTAGCTTTCTTGAGTGAACCTTAGTTGTGTCATCCTTAGGAACCGGTGTCGTGAAGTTCTACAATCCATTAGCTTATTATACCTTCAATAGGATTCTTACCTAGGTAGACGTTTTCTCCATTAATAAGTCTTATTCTCACAGTTTCGTCTAGTTTTCTTAAGTTAAGTCTTTTAAGTTAATTAAAGTAAGTTAGGTTAAGTAGTTAATAATTAAAAATCAATTAAAAATATTATTCTTAGGTGAGTCTTGGTTAGGGTTAATTATTAAGTACATTTTCTAGTGTCCTTGTGTTCGATACTCGGACTTCCTTAGGTCTATACTATTAGTGATCGGTACACTTGCCGGTTGTGTGTGGATTCGTTAGAATTTTCGTTTAATAAATTTAAAGCTTAGTTGTGAGTTCGTAGAAAGAAACACCCTTTAGACACACATCAAGTTTTTGGCGTCGTTGCCGGGGACACGGTTAGAGTTGTATTGAGAACGACCCGAGTTAGGATTTGCCTATTGTATTTTTGTATATTTAGATTAGATTAGTTATTTTAATTAGTTTAGTTTTAGTTTAATTTTATTTTAAGTATTTTATTCTATTTTTATCTGGTGCCCGTGATCCTTTTCTTTTGAGTGTTCTGTAAAGGAAATATGTTTGGACAACACGTTAGAACGCCATGTTGCAAAGTGTGTGGCGGAGATCATTGGGTACATGATGCTTATGAGCGAAGGAGGATTGAAGTCGAGGCACGGAAAGCTCCATGGGAATAACTTGTGGCAAAGCCTCCTCCATACCAATTTGCATATGATCAAATGGGGAACTTCTTAGGGTATAAATACTTATCGGGAAATATATTAGAGCCCACCCCAGAATTGGAATCAATAATGGATGATGTATTATTTGCCATTAGAAAGGATTTGGATTATATTCCACCTTTGAATCCACCTTTCTTTGAAACCCTGAGTGAGATTGAAGATACTGGAATGGAGGAACAGAGAGTAGAGGAGTATGTTCCCTCTTGGGAAGAAGAATTTAAGGATGAGTTTTGCGAAGAGTCTATGGATTTTACCATTATGGATGAAGGAGAGTTTGACCCACTCGACGATTTGAAGTTGCTTGAGGATATATTGTATAACGAGCCAACTGCGGGGATCAAGATTGAGCCTTGTGAGGAGAGCCATGAGGTGGTTGGTGAATCAGTCTTTCCACCATTGCACTTTGAATGTGAAAAACCAAAACATGAACCGTACTCAATCTCCATTCGGGACGTGTTGAGGTTTAAAAAGTTGGCTAAAAGAATAAGGAGGATATCTAGGCTCAGAGATCATAGTGTGCAGAAGAGTTCGTCACTCCCGTTTCACTTTAGGGGATCATTTTTTGGGGAGTCTATGAGTTGGTGGACTGAGTTTAATTCATATGGTTGTTCCCATGAGAGTTGTGTAATTGGTTTCTTCCCGACCAATTGTAAGAGGAGAGTATTGAGGAGCATCGATGGGAAGAGGATAAAGGAGAAGCCTCCTGATTGAGGTTTCGGGAGCGAGTCCAGCTGAAGACTATTCAATAAACTTAGCGCTGCCCGAGAGGCAACCCGGTAATATCTTTTCTTATTATTTTGTTTTCATTTTATTTTTATTTCCGAGTTTTGCTGGGTGTTTCTTCTCTTACTTGCAGGTTATTCCTTGGCTGGTTGATAACGGTTTATGAGCTGGAGTTTTAAGCAAGTGTGGAGATGCAATTTGCTTAAGGATTGTCGCTTTCGCTCGTTAGTGATAGCTTGATAGAGAGCACTGGAGTTTTAAGCTTGCGTTCGAATAGGAGGGCGAGAAACATGATTCACCGCACATTTGCATGATCACATATGCCAGGGGAGTCTGTTCCACTTTATTTTTCTTTATGTTTAGTTTTGTCTTTTCCTTGTCTCAGATCGAGGACAATGTGAAATTTAAGTGTGGGTATGGGGAATTGACGTTTTAATTTTTAAGAAAAATAAAGGAATATTAAAAAAAGGTTTTAAAGAAAAATGTCCCTTGAATTTTGTTTTTTTTTTTTTCGCGTTAAAGTGGGAGATGATGATATTTATCGGAAATCGGTTTTTCAAACTGCTAATAATATGAGATAAATAAAACAAAACACACTTAACTTGGGATATGTCGGTAGGCTCAGCCTTGAAAATGAAAGGGCAAATTTGATAAAATGGTTAAAACGGAAATCTTTTGTGGGTAAATCATTTTGTCCGTGGAAGATAAGTAATGAAAGGTCGGGCCATACTCAAGCCTCAAATTTTGGTATGAAAAAGTGGAAATATCATGAGTTTTAAAACTTTGAATACGTTATCATATGATGCTTGGGTAGGTTTAACGCTAGAGTATGTCGTGTAGCCTGTGATATAAATCTTAAACTACTAGTTTAGTGTTTTATACCTCATTGGCGTATGGTTTTATAACCTTAAATCTTGTATTGATAGGATACTTCGGGTCCGGAGACCATGGGTCTGTATGCAATCTATTCATCTGGGTATTCACAATTCCTAAGTGGGGTTGTGGATATTTAAAATAAAGCCAAAAAGAGCAAGCCCTTATAATTCTTTAAACATGATCACAAAAGTACAAATACACTACAGACTTGATCATCCACGTTGTTAGCCATGTGGGGTCCCCTTGCTCGCGTCTCATTACCATTAAGAAACGGAACACAAGGGACACGCTAAATGTAAGCCCTACAGATGAAATTTTGCATACTCACCTATGATGATGGTTTCGGGGTATTGCTTGATAACGGGGGTATGTCATGTTATGGGGAACACTAGCTATTAATTAATTGAACCTTAATCGTATCTAACGGATGCTTGGTAGACTTTGATGCTTAAGCTTAGGTGGATAAACAATACCCTTGATCATCTTAACTATTCATGAAAAAAAATAGAGCAAAAAAAGTTTTAATTCTGCTAATTTTGAGGTTTAGGTCAATTTGGGGTGGTCTGGTCCGGTAAAAGCTGAAAATAAGCGGGTCTTAATTATGTAAACCACTGAGTAATATTATTGTCAGATCTTATTTGTCCCGGTAAAGATTAAGGCATGGGTTTAAGTGGACAACAATATCGGTGATCGCGATTTTTGCGTTCTTCTAAGCTTTAAAAATTTAACCTATATGTTTTTAAGACTGTATTTTCCGATTCTAATCCAACTGCATTAGACTTTTTCAGGGACGAAAAAGACTTAAGTGTGGCGATGTTTGATGTGTTGTAAAACACACTTAGTTTCCTTATCGTTTTATCACGATTTAATTGCTTTTTAGTTTAATTATTAAGAGTTTTGGCTTGTTTATGTTTGATTTTACAAAGATGATTGATTACTTGTAGGTTTTGAGCTTTAATGGAAAAAAGTGGCAAATTTGAAGACTCTAGGGGCCTTTTGGATCAACTTTGAAGACTACAACTCAAGGCCCGACCCAAGCCCATAAGATTAAAGCCTTTTATGCATAATATATTAAGTTAATTAAAAAAATAAGAACCCTAACAGCCCCTAAATCCCAAAATCAACAGCAACCAGCCATAAAACTTCCGTTCGACAGCTTCTAGGGTTAAAAGAAAGTTGTTTTTACATCTTGGGTGACCAAGTGAAGAAAAAGGAGACTAAAGGAGACTTTGGACAACAGCTAGGGACCATATACACTCATAATCTCAGCCATAATATTGAGTAATACATTCATAAACTTTGTGTTTTTGTTCAAAAACCCTAACTAGTTGATTTGATCTTTTGCTTTGGATTGTTTTGCAAGTAACTTGAAGATTGACTTGTGTTTGATTGTTCTTGAATTTTGAATGAGTTTACTTATGTTTTTATTGATGTTTATGATGTTTAACATAAGTATTAGCTGCTGTCCAAAACCAATGTTAGGCTAAAGTAGTTAGTTCTACCTAGGTTAGATGATTATTGTTAGGTTTTAGTAAGTAGTTTGGATTGTTAATTAATATGACTTGAATTGTTGATGAAAGTTTGGTTTAATATTGAATTAGGTTGTGGTTAGTGGCTGTGATTTGATTATTTATACTCATATACCTCTTGCTTTGATTGATTGAATAGTTTTGATTGATTGTTGCTTGTTTGACTCTTTACTTTGTGTCTAGAGGTTGTTTGCGGTATGATCAACCGTAGGGTTTTAGTGGGTGTGTTAATTGATTAAATTCAGTGGGTAGGAACCTTCTTAGAGACCTAAAGGTGTAGGAAGTAAGGTCTTCTCATAGCTTTTACTTGTTAGGATTAGGATCGCGCGAAAGCAGGTTCGGTTCTTGTCGGGTTTGGGTTTGTGAGCTATTAGTTGATCTAGTTTAAGTTAAACCAAATTGTTCCTCTGTCCTTGGTTGCGTAGTATTCATTTCCATTAGGTTCGTGTGTCGGTGAGACCGAGAGGAGAGTCGACATTAGAGCACTTTAACAAGTCGTTAACCGGTTAGTTCTTAAAATCAACTAAGTGTAGGTTAGGGTTTGTTAGTGAGACCGAGAGGTGATCTAGCTTTCTTGAGTGAACCTTAGTTGTGTCATCCTTAGGAACCGGTGTCGTGACGTTCTACAATCCATTAGCTTATTATACCTTCAATAGGATTCTTACCTAGGTAGACGTTTTCTCCATTAATAAGTCTTATTCTCACAGTTTCGTCTAGTTTTCTTAAGTTGAGTCTTTTAAGTTAATTAAAGTAAGTTAGGTTAAGTAGTTAATAATTAAAAATATTATTCTTAGGTGAGTCTTGGTTAGGGTTAAGTATTAAGTACGTTTTCTCGTGTCCTTGTGTTCGATACTCGGACTTCCTTAGGTCTATACTATTAGTGATCGGTACACTTGCCGGTTGTGTGTGGATTCTTTAGGATTTTCGTTTAATAAATTTAAAGCTTAGTTGTGAGTTCCGTAGAAAGAAACACCCTTTAGACACACATCATGAACGAACCCTAACAATATTTGAGGCAAGAGGGAACCAAGCCCTAGTAATACTCGAGGCAAGAGGGAACCGGGCCCTAATAATATTCAAGGCAAGAGGAAACCGGGCCCTAATAATACTCAAGGAAAGTAGGGCGTAATGCTCTTTAAAACATATAAGTATGTATGTAAGTAAGATAAAATATGAAAGGTAAGAAATTATAAAAGTATAAAGTATGAACGAAAGTATGTATACGTGCATGAATAACGTATAAATAAAGTAATATATGTCTTCGGATATATATATATATAAGTAATGTAATTAATGAATGTATGATTAACTAGAACTCACTTAGCGTAGCTGACTTTTAGTATGCACGCAGGTGAGTAGGGTGAGGCAATTAGCTTGAGGAGGGCACATGGCAAGAGAATAAAGACGTTGGCATCCGAAGAATTATGAAATATTTATGAACGATGTTTATATATGAAAGACAAAAGATGTTATTTAGAACAAGTTTTGTAATGTTATGAAGGGTTTTTCGAAGGTTTTTATATTCCGCAAAAGTTTTTACTAACTCTGATATTTAGAACTGTGTTTATAAGTAAATCCAACATCCAAATGAGGCACCGGTAACGGGGCCTTACAATGTATATAATAGAATGTATGTGTAAAGAAGCATAGGTATGATTGTTTGGAAAGAAGGGACCATACCCTAATAATATCTGAGATAGAAGGGACCAGACCCTAGTAATATCTGAGATAGAGAAGAAAGGGACCAAACCCTAATAATATCTTAGATAAAGAGGAAGGGACCAGACCCTAATAATATCTGAGATAGAGAAGAAATTGACCAGACCCTAATAATATCTGAGATGGTAAAGATAGTATGTATGTAGTATGAAAGTATGAAAGTGTGATAGTACGAAAGAATATATGAATGAATGTATGAACGTACGAAAGAAAGGTATCATGTAAAGTATATAATATGTATCCACGGATGCGTATATGAAAGTAAATGTATGAATGTATGTTGCTTGATTAACTAGAACTCACTCAGCGTAGCTGACTTTTAGTATGCACGCAGGTGAATAGACTGAAGCAGTTGGCTTGAGAGAAAGACACGTGGCAGGATTGAAGGGACTGGCATCCAGAGAAGTTTTGTCATGATGTTTTAAGTAAACCATTTATGTTCTGTTTTTAAGACAAGTATCGAATGTTTGTAATGAATGATTGAAGTTTTATTTATTCCGCGAAAGTTTTTAATTAACTCTGATATTTAGAATTGTGTTTATGAATAAATCCAATGTCCAAGTAGGGCAACGGGATTGGGGCCTTTCATCTTTGATGGTTTATGAAGATTTGTTTCAAAGCAGAATATGTCAAAAATTGCAGGAGTTACGGAGATGGTTGTGGGGTTAAGCGACGAGGATGGGACAATTAACATGGATGCAGTGAATGAGGAAAATACACTTGAAGATGCTGCCGAGTTTAATGCAGTGGATATATTGGCGGAGAATAACATATTAAAGTCTGAAGTATTAAGAGAGTCCTTAGCAGGTAGTTAACTTTTAATATATATATATATATATATATATATATATATATATATATATATATTGGGAAAATGTATTATTTTCGTGTAACAAATTATGCACTTTATTATTTAAATAAAAATAAAATAATCTATCTATACTATTTAATGAAGGTGAAAAAGGTGCGGGTAAGGATGCTTTTTGCATGCTGAGTTTTAGTCATGGATTAACACAAGAAGATGGACATGAAGGGCGCAATGCAATGGACAAAGAAGAGACAGATTCGACCGTACAAACCACAGATGGAGCTGGAGTTGCTAGGAAATGGGGTATCTTCTGGCCAATTTGGTAGGTTTCTGCCTTGAACATTAATGCTCACAATGTACTTATATTTTATTGCAGCAATTGCTGAACTTTTGGATAAGGTAACTTTAACTGAGAAAACAAGTGTACACTAACAATTAAACGAATGAGGTTTTTTTACAAAAGACATGATACAGATCTAATTTGTTCTTAACTTCAAGTTGTATATATTTAGTAGTCTCAATTATTTTTTAATGGCTCAATATAATGATATATATAAAAATGTAGAGTATATGATCAAATGAAAATGAAAAAAGCACATATTGTTAGGTATTTGTGTAGTCACATACGCATTCCATGGTTATCATTTGCTTTGTTAACATTGTTTATTCCATGCAGTTTATCTTGCATCTCAAATGGTGGGCCGAGCTCAAATTCATACTACAACTCAGCACTGATTGCTATGACTGCAGATGAGGTAATATTAATACCTACTTCTCTGTTTACATTTTACCAAGAATTACCTCGTTAAGTCAAGTATTATTCCTTCCTTCAACATTCTTTTAAATTTTCCATTAAAGTTTTCTAATGCCATCTATACAAATTTAATCACATTGATTTTCGATATGTGACTGTTGATAAAAGATCATTTTGAGTCACGCCCAAAAACTGAATTATTGCTAAAGTAAACTATTAATTATATTTTGTAATGTTAAGCAACCAGAAGAATCCCTTTGCTTTCTTAAAGAGATGACGTGGCGATAGTCTTGATTAGTCAATATTTAAGTAATCACATCAATGAGTTATAAAACAGTCATTACTGAATCCTGGTCTTGGTTTTAAATAGCGCGATGCGATCCGATGCGTTATGTCCCAAAATTTGATGCGCGATGCAAGCGCATCACGTATCTGATGCGTTCTTTGTTAAAATAATACTAAAAAAATAATTATACATGATATTATAACATCTAAACTTTTAAACTTTTAGGCTTACCTCTATAATGTTGTTACAGTAAATGATGAATATGCTTATTTCTTTGTCAAACAGACAAAGACATATAGTGTTAGTATTATAAAGTATTGGATATCTTGCTGCTAGAACTTCAATGGCCGAAGACTCTAAAGGTTGCTTTTCATTATGCTACTAAAGATAAAGTTAGTGTTGACATTGACTTATGTTTGACTTATTATTTTGTTACTAATGCATCCATTATAATTGGTTAGGTAGATATACACACTATTAGATTGCCAAAGATATGTAATTAATGTACTCAAATGTAAGGTAAAACGAACAACATTTTTTGCTATTAGTGCTCTGTCTTGTGTCTTTATATTTGCTAAATGTAATGTTAATTAAAATTTCTTTTTTTTTATTTTAATGTTTGTTGGTTAAGTGGTTAATGTTTTGTGGATCAGGTTAAGTTATGTCATGTATATGCAGATCTTCAACTACTGGAGATTGTTTTTCACAAAATCTACAATGTATTTGATGTAGGTTTTGTTTTCGGGCGAACCGTTTGGCCTAAAAAAATTTCATGTGGTCTTTAATAAAAGTTTCAAAAACTACTTTTGGTATATTAAAGTCCCTCAACATGTAAAAAGTGCCTGAAAAGCTTTTTAAACTAACTGTTGAATATTGATAAAAAAAAACTAATTAAACAACAATCTCACTATTAAATCTAAATTCTTAAGAGTCATCATTTAAAACATGATTTGTACTGCAGGTTTCTTATAGATGGGACATGATATGCTTTCAAAATGCTGAACAAGTACTAGAACATTGCGTTATCATGATATTCTGTCTTAAATTTCTAATATATATTCATAACTATCATGTACTATTTGCAACAGATTTATTTGATTTAATATTTAATTTTCAACCTTTTGTTTATATATGTAGTGGAAGTGTTGTTTTGGGATCCTAGTTAATATTATCAGAATGAAGTAGGCGTCTCATAACCTTCCAAGTTCCAACTGAGGTATTATTTGTTACTGTAATATTTTTCTTCTTTAGTATTTTCTCAAACTGTGAACAAGAGCGAAGCTTCCTTATGGTTGGGTTAATTAGATTGCTGATAGTCAAGTTTAGTTGGTTATTATATTTGGAATCATAAATAACAAATCATACACTTTCTTTTTGTTCAGGCAAAGGAGTAGAAGCAAAGGAAAAGAGATGTAGTTAATGTTGTTAACGTAATGCATTGCGATGCGCGAGCTTACCTGCTCGTTGCTTAAAATGTTTGTATTCGTTTTTGTTTTGTGTATAGTAGAATAACATTTTCTTATATGCTTATAGAACTATAACTTTTTTGTTAAGATTGAACATCTCTAATTCTTTAACAGAAATTTGTAATTTGATGTGTTTGAATATATATATATATGTGTGTGTGTATTAATACGATTTTATGAATATTTTTGTATTTACGATAAAATTGATATTGTATTGTGACCGAAAATTAGTCAGCCACGTTCAGCAGGTCGGTGGCAAAACACATGGTGGCAGTATCTGCGACCGCACAACAGTGGTGGCAACATTTGCGACCGTTTGTGGTGGCAAAATTTGCGACTGTTTTACACCGGTTGCAACACGTGCAACCATTTTAAACCGGTTGTAATATCTGCGACCATTTATACCGGTTGCAATATTTGCGACTGTTTTCTTAGTTGCAAAATTTAGTCGCAAAATCATAGGAGCGGTCGGAAATTGGTCGCAACAAGGCATTGCGACGTGTATTTTTCGACATCAACTTTCATCGCAAAACAGTCGCAACAGGGCAATTGCTACTATTTTGCGACTGAAACTCTGGTCGCAAAAGCCCAATTTTGTAGTAGTGTATATGTTGTATGTACTTTTAGCGTGAATTTATTGCTTAACTACAAAGAATCCAAATTTTGTCTCCTATATCAAGGATTTTGATAGGTGTTTGTTAAAGACTAGGTTTGTTATGATGATTTAAATTATTTAATTTTGTAGAAAACAACTTCAACCAGAGTTCATGGATCATTGAGTTCAAACACTTTTGAATAATTTGCACAAACCCCTCCCTGAAGAAAGCTTGGCCAATATAAACATTTGAGCATCAATATAAAATTTTGGACCGAGGTATGTATAAAACATGACTAGATATATAGGTTTTGATTTGGTTATGAGAGGTTTTAAATTTTAGACTAAAATGCCTTAAAATAGTGAATTTGAGGATGAACTTTTGGTCTAAAGTATTGTTAGCCACGTATTAATTAATATAAGTCCACAATGAAAAATGGAAAATAAATTCAATAATAAACATTTAAACAAGTTAAATGCGGTTTCGGTCTCAGATAAACTTGACAATCTTGACCCGAGGCATGCATATGAGTTGATTTGGGTTTTTATTAAATTGCTACGTGTTACTTTTCGTCATTACGTTTTTCATGGCTAAATTGGGCAAGTAAAACAAACACCAGCATGAGATAGTTGGACAAGTCATATTTGGGTCAAGAATAAACATTTTTTTTAATAATTATTTTCACGTATAATTCATTTGTTTAGTATAAAATAAAGTTAGCCGGTCATTTCCATGGATTATACATCAAAAATAGTTGATTAGTTATCAAATATTTCCGGATTTCTATATATGATCCTTTGTGATTAATTACTCGCACCTATAATGATCTGTGGTGGGTGTTGGTGGTTGCGATCACAAATTCACAATGGGCGTTGGGTGATGATGGAGGTTGGCGATGGCAGGTGGTGGGTGTTGGCGGTGGTGGAGGGTGGCGACAATGATGGGTGGAGATGGAGGTCACAATGTTGGGTCAAGGTAGTGGACGGCTAGTATAGATGGTGGTTGGCTGTGACAGGTGACATGGCGGGTGGCGATGGCGAGCGACAAATGGTGGTTGGCGGTGGTGGTAGTGGCGGAATCGGTGGTGGTCGGTGGTAGTGGTGGGGGTGATGTAGGATTGATGAAAAGGGCATGAAAAAAAAGGCGAATGAAATGAATTTGAGGTGTTATAAAAGGAATGCAATCAACTTAGTACTAGATGATTTAATTCTATTAGCCAACCAAACACTCTCCATTTTAATTCCTTTGCAATGGTTCATTTCATTTCGCATCTCGTTCCTGCACACAAAACACTAGCATAGGATGCTTAAATTTTAATGTGGTTGGTTGAAAAGAAAAATAAAATTAAATTCACATAGTTTAATTTTAAAGTAACTAAATTAAGGGTTATGTTAAAATATAATGGAAAAATGATAAAGAAGAACATTTTTTTGGCATAAAAAACCCTAAAAAATCATAACTCAAAATATAAATAAAACATGAAAAAGGAAAAGGTAAAATATTTCCTATGTCTATACCTTGTTTTAAAAAAAAGAAATAATGACAAAAAAAATCATTTTGACTTTTTTTTTATTTATCATTGTGTGTTTTTTTGTTATTAATTGTGTTTTTATTTCCTTGACAGTGTGTCCTTTTTCATCGATATTATGTTATATTACTCATTTAACATCCCAAAATTTCGAGAATAATATTTAATATATTATTTACGTTGGAAGAATTTATTTAAGTTAGTTGAATAATAATAAAAAAATAATAATAAGACAAAAGGATGGTAGGTTATATAAATGGAATCAGTTATGGACTTAAAAGAAAGATGAGCCTAAGGTCCATGGGCTTAAGGAGTATAAATACCCCTTAAACCCTAAATCCTTTCCATCTCCATCATTCTACACCTTAGCCTACACCATCAAAAACACACACTTAAGTCAAACACTCTTTACTCTATTATATTCAACAATCCAAGACCAACCGAAGGTAAGAAATCATTTATCTCAGATGACCCAACATATTAGAACCCGACACCACAGCCTCGGGATGCTGAATGAGCCGTTTGAATCTAGATCTAGCTTTATTCGGGTGTTTAATTAACCAAAAACGAGCTTGAGGGCCACCTTAGCTCAGATCTGGACACCACGAAGCTAATTGGGTCATTAACGATCAAACCCCGACCAACCATGGTGGTTAATAGCGGTTGACAGCGCTAGAATCGAAGAAAAACTATGAAAATGCGTGAAGAAAGGCTGACATGTACTTATACGGCCGTATAAGTATATACTCCGTATGAGTTGCAGCATGTATGTATGTATGTATGTATGTATGTATGTATGAACCGTATACGTTGCAGCGTGTAATTATGTATGAACCGTATAAGTTTCATTGTGTATGTATGTATGTATGTACTATATAAGTATACCTAGCGTATATGTATCTACAGCGCATATGTGCATGACGTGTATGTATGGACGCATATGTATGTAACGCATAAGTATGTGCATGTCGTATATGTGTGGACGTATATGTATGACTTATGCGCCAAGACAAATTACATGTTGGACAGAACTTATACGCCTAAAAAGGACTTATAACTTACACGCTCTAAACTTATACGGTCTTAAATGATTTTCCAAAATAAACGAAAGATAAACAGCGTATACGTATGTAAACGATATATATGGACTTATATGATGGTTAAGATAAGAATAAGTAAATAATTAATAATGAAAGGTAACGTTTAAAATGAAGATTTGATTTGATTAAATAATTGAACTTCAGTTTTCTGATGAGGTTTTTGGTAAAGGCTCATTAAGAAAATTTTTTTTTTCCAAACTGACCTGGCCCAGGGGCTCTGTCCCTTGGACCCTGCTGGGAGCTGCCGCCCCTAGAAACCCGCTGCCAGGGGCGCTGCCCCCGGACCCCCGTTTGTTGAGGGTTGAAATAACCTAGAAATATGATATGGATAGGGCTAGTTAATTGATACATGTAATTTTTATACAGTTAGCCGCGCCCCAGTTAAGGAAAGGAGTTAACATTGATTCTGAAAGGAATCGTGTAACATCCTAAATTTTATAATATTGAATAAAGAAAGTTACGTTTAGTGATTTCGCGTTATTAATTAATTAATATCGAGTTAAGAACGGATCATGGACTTAGATTAATTAAGGTGCACTAAGTGGTAATGCGCTTTAGGTCCATGGGCTTCAAGGGATATAAATACCCTCTTAAACCAACCTAAAACCCTAAACCCTCATTTATATCCATCCAAATCTCTACACACTCAAAAACACACACCACCATATTTCGGCCGAGAGAAAGAGAGGTGAGGTCCGAGCAAGCACACGCGATTCAAGATAGATATGAGATCTAGAGTTCCTAAACAAGCTAACCAAGATCGAACGAGCACAAAAGGTATGTTCTTGGACTTTAAAGTTTACGTTTTATTGAACGTTTAGCCTTGAAGCTTGAAATGGTGATAGATCGGGTCTAAACGAAACGTAAAGTAGCGAACTTGATTCTAGGACGAACCTAGTAAACCCATAAACATGTACGGTTCGTTTAAGATAAACCGTAGATCTTGTATTGAACGTTCGTTAAATTAAAGGTCCAAACATTACGTGTTTTCGGGTCAAATCTTATCCAAAAACGACCATAGGAATGATCGCGGGTTAGTCAAATACCATACCCATGGATTTCTCAGTAAAACGATGATGATTTTGGGGGATTAAGATTGAACAGAGGCGCAGCTGGGCAACTTCGCCTGCAAGCTTAACTTCGTCTGCAAGCTAAGTTCGCCCAGCCATAACTTCGCCTGCAAGCTTAACTTCGCTTGCAAGCAAGTTCGCCTAACTGATAACTTCGCTTGTTGACAAGTTCGCCTATGATTAACTTCGTTGGACCCCAAGTTCGCTGATGTCTAACTTCGCCTGCAATTAACTTCGCCTGGTGATAAGTTCGTTTAATGTTAAGTTCGCTTAACCCTAAGTTCACTTACAGTAAGTTCGCTTAATGTTAAGTTCGTTTGATGTTAAGTTCGCTTACAGTAAGTTCGCTTATTGTTAAGTTCGCTTAATGATAAGTTCGCTGGAGTTAGCAAATTGAAAAATAAATTAAAAACCTAATGAAAAATGTGTTAAGATAGTTAATGGAAATAAAATTTTTCCATGCTGACCTGGCAGCTCGACCCCAGCCAGGGGCTCTACCCCTTGGACCCTGCTAGGGGCTGCCGCCCCTAGACCCCGCTGCCAGGGGCGCTACCCCCGGACCCCCGTTCGTTGTGGGTTATATAAAGATAGAAATACAACATGAGTAGTAGTAGTTAATTGATACGTGTAAATATTATACAGTTAGCCGTGCACAACTCAAGAAGGGAATAACGATTAACGGAGAGCGTAACAGGATTCAGGTGAGTTTCTAGCCCCACTTCCTTGTTATGTTTTCGGGGCTGTGTGCATACTCGATGTGATAGTTAATACACTTATCTTAAGTGATAAGTGTATGCCTTGTATGATGATTGCTTGACGGTGCGTGAACGATCTTCGGATATTGCATGAACCGTCAGGTGGTAGTTAAGATATGATTGATAAGTATGATGAGAGATATGATGTATGTATGAATGTATGATGTATGCATAATATATGTATGTTATGATGATGGTACGTAAACGCTCTTCGGAGATTGCACGTATTGTCAAGGAAAGTATGTATGAACAGGTATGGTTCAGTTACACGAAACAAAGGGACCAGACCCTAATAATATCTGTGATGTTAGGGACCAGACCCTAATAATATCTGTGATGTTAGGGACCAAACCCTTATAATATCTGTGATGTTAGGGACCAGACCCTTATAATATCTGTGATGTTAGGGACCAGACCCTTATAATATCTGTGATGTTAGGGACCAGACCCTTATAATATCTGTGATGTTAGGGACCAGACCCTTATAATATCTGTGAGGTTATAGGGCGAAAGGCTCTTTAAAACGTATGATTATGTATGTAAAGAAAGTATGAAGGTAAGAATGAAAGTATATGCACTTATGTGTGTATGAAAGAAAGTTACGAGGTTAAGTATGAAATGTAAGAAGGTATTGTATGATTATGTAATTAACTAAAACTCACTCAGCGTAGCTGACTTTTAGTAGCTTGAGGAGGACACATGGCAGAGTTGGACGAAGCTGGCATCTGAAGATTTTGCTATGATGTTTTATTTTACAAGACTATGATTTGTTTTTAAATGACTATGAATGCTTGATAAGACAAGAATTATGGTTATGGATTGTAATGGTTTGAATGTTTTTAATGTTCCGCGAATGTTTTAATTAACTCTGATATTTAGAACTGCGTTTATGAGTAAATCCAACACGAAAGTAGGGCTACCGGTAACGGGGCCTTACAAATCGCTTACAGGTGAGTTTCTAGCCCCCAATTCCTTGTTATGTTTTCGGGGCTATGTGTATACTCGATGTGATTAGTTAATACACTTACCTTAAGGGGTAAGTGTATGTCATATATGATTTATGTGATAGTTATTGAAGTTATGAATGAATACTTGTCGATACGTGAGTGATCTTCGGATATTGCACATATCTCCAGGGAAGATGATCGTTAGAAGATGTGATTGTTCTATATATGATGTATGAGTGATATATGTATGTTATATGAAAGATTGGAAGTATGTATGAAGGTTTATAAGTATGAATATAAGAAATGTATATAATGGTTGTATGGAAAGAAGGGAACTGAGCCCTAATAATACTCGAGGAATGAGGGACCGGGCCCTAATAATATCCGTGGAAGAAGGGGATCGAGCCCTAGTAATACTCGAGAAAGAAGGGACCAGACCCTAATAATATCCGAGGAAGAAAGGGAACCCGACCCTAAAAATACCCGAGGAAGTAGGGGGTAATGCTCTTTAAAACGTATAAGTATGTAAAGTAAGATTAAAAATAAAAGTATGAAAGAAAGAATGAATGAAAGAAAGAAGGTATATACTTATGTATGCATGAAAGAAAGACGAACAGGTTAAGTAAGTAATATGTATCTTCGGATATGTATAAGTAGGTATGTATGTATTGTATGTTGCCAGATTAACCAGAACTCACTCAGCGTAGCTGACTTTTAGTATGCACGCTGGTAAATAGACTGAAGCAGCTGATTTGAAGGGGGGGCACATGGCATGATTTGAAGGGACTGGCATCCAAAGAAGATTTGTCATGATGTTTTAATAAACTATTTTATGGTAAGGCCCCGTTCCCGATAGCCCTACTTTAGCGTCGGATTTACTCATAAACACAGTTTTACAAATCAGAGTTTATTAAAACTTTCACGGAATATAAAACATCAATCATCTGTTACAAAACATTTAATCTTTATTTTAAAACCATAACATAAAACATCTGTAACATCCCGAAATTTCAAGATAATATTAATTATATTACTTAATAATAGAGGGAAAGTTTACTCGGGTTATCAGGAAATAAATAACTGAATAGGAGTTGGTATGAGTCGGGCTAGTGTTGGGTAATGGATGTGGGTTGTGGACTTGGGTTAATTGTGATAGGTTAAATGAGAATGGGATTTCAGGGATATAAATACCCCCAAAATCCCAAAATATCTCATTTTCTCACCAAACTCCACACACACTCCTCAAAACACACATTCTAACCGATCAAGATTCGAAGCCGAGACCCGAGATTTTGTGATAGATCTGAGTTGGTAAGGTAAGAACAAATCCAACAAAGCTAATATTACTGAAAATGATTAGGATTGGATGGGTTAACCGGACCCGAACCCAAACTGCCCAAATCGGACCCCTAAAACGTCGATTTTAGGCCGATTTGATGGTTAGGGTTTGTAGGCGCCGATCATACGATTCCGTGGGTACCAAAATCGAGTTATTTGGTTAAGAAACGAAGGAGTTATGGGCAAACAGATCTGCAGCGCGACAACTTCGCCTGCAAGGTTAAGTTCGCCTGATGAACTTCGCCTTCAAGCGTAACTTCGCCTTCAAGCGTAACTTCGCCTAAGGCCAAGTTCGCCTAAGGATAACTTCGCCTGAAGTCAAGTTCGCCTAAGGATAACTTCGCCTGAAGCCAAGTTCGCCTAAGGTTTAACTTCGCCTGAAGCCAAGTTCGCCTAAGGTTTAACTTCGCCTGAAGCCAAGTTCGCCTAAGGTTTAACTTCGCCTGAAGCCAAGTTCGCCTAAGGTTTAACTTCGCCTGAAGCCAAGTTCGCCTGAGGTTTAACTTCGCCTAAAGCTAAGTTCGCCCGAGGGTTAACTTCGCCTAAGCCAAGTTGATTAGAAGATAAATTGAAACCGATAAGTCAAAGTAAGCTAATACTAGGCCGCCAGACTAGATCAGACGAGTATTGATACGTGTAACTTGTACAGTTAGCCGAGCTCAGTTAAAGAAGGAATTTACAGCTACCAGAAGAAGAAGCAGAGTTCAGGTGAGTTTCTAGCCCCATTTATGTGTTACGTTTTCGGGGCTGTGTGCATACTCAATATGTTTGTTAATACACTTATCCTAAGAGATAAGTGTATGCCTTATGTGGATAAAGTGAAATGTATGGATGATTGCTTGATGGTACGTGAACGATCTTCGGATATTGCACGTACTGTCAGGTTGTAACGCTATGTATAAGGTAAGTATGTTATGTATGTTTATGTATATGAACATGATAGAGATAATAGAAGAAAGAAATGATAACGTATGGTTGTATGGTTACGAAGAGGGTACCGAGCCCTAGTAATACTCGAGGAATGTAGGGCGTAATGCTCTTTATAACGTAAGATATGAAAGTAAGATAATACTAAGGAAAGTAAGAAAGTATGAACGAAAGGATATAAATTTTATGTGTATGCCTTATATGGATAATGTGAAATAGATGAATGATTGCTTGCCGGTACGTGAACGATCTTCGGATATTGCACGTATCGTCAAGGAAAGTGACTAGCTCCTTACATGGATATATATAGAGTTCCTTACATGGATAGTATAATGTTCCTTTTATGGAAAGTAAAATGTTCCTTTTATGGAAAGTAAAATGTTCCTTTTATGGAAAGTATAATGTTCCTTCTATGGAAAGTATAGGGTTCCTTCTATGGAAAGTATAGGGTTCCTTCTATGGAAAGTATAGGGTTCCTTCTATGGATAGTAAAGTGTTCCTTCTATGGAAAGTATACAGAGTGTTCCTCCTATGGAAATTCTATATAGTATGGTAATGGTAAAGGTTCTTTTAATAAATATTACGTGATGATCCTCCTATGGATATTTATACGAGGTTAAGGTAGAAATATGTGTCTTCGGATACGTTAAGAAATATATGAGAATAAAATTGTATGTGGCCTGATTAACTAGAACTCACTCAGCGTAGCTGACTTTTAGTATGCACGCAGGTGAGCTGATTATAGAGTTAGCATGAGGATGACACACGGCATGGATTGAACGGCTGGCATCTGAAGAAAGACGTAAAAATGTTTTGAATATAGAGTTTTGTGTTATGGTATCAAAGAAAAGATTTAATGTTTCGTAATAAATGATTTATGTTTTATATTCCGCGAAAAGTTTTAATAAACTCTGATTTGAAGGACTGTGTTTATGAGTAAATCCGACGTTAAAGTAGGGCTACCGGGTTCGGGGCCTTACAACATCATATTTAAAACATCATTTCTTCTATCTTCAGATGCCAACCGTTCAATCCATGCCACGTGTCATCCTCATGCCATCTCGATAAACATGTATACCTGCGTGAATACTAAAAGTCAGCTACGCTGAGTGAGTTCTAGTTAATCAGGCGACATACAATACATACACATATCTTACATACATACATAGCTTATCCTTGTATAATTATCCATAAGAGGACGTCGCATAATATCTATTAAAAGAACTATTACTATTACCATACTATTTATATTCTCCATAGAAGGACACTCTATATATATATTCTCCATAGAAAGAACATCCTATGTACTTCCATAGAAGGAACACTATGCTTTCCATTAAAGGAACACTGGGCTTTCCATTAAAGGAACACTGGGCTTTCCATTAAAGGAACACTATGCTTTCCATTAAAGGAACACTGGGCTTTCCATTAAAGGAACACTATGCTTTCCATCAAAGGAACACGGGGCTTTCCATTAAAGGAACACTCTGTTTATTATTCGTATAGGGAACTCTATATATAAGTTATCATTTAATATCCATATAAGGAGACAATCATAGCTATTTTTGGCAATACATGCAATATCCGAAGATCGTTCACGTACCGACAAGCAATCATTCATACCGCACACATATATCACATAGGGCATACATTTATCACTTAGGATAAGTGTATTAACTGATCACATCGAGTATGCACACAGCCCCGAAAACATAACAAGGAAGTGGGGCTAGAAACTCACCTGAACTCGGTTACTTCTTCCGTTAGTGGTTACTCCTTTCTTTGGCAGCGCACGGCTAGCTGTATAACAATTAGGTGTATTGATTACTGTCACTCTTCATATCGTGTTTCTAGTTAAACTATTACCCTCAACGAACGGGGGTTCGGGGGCAGCGCCCCTTGCATCGGAGTCCTAGGGGCGGCAGCCCCTAGCAGGGTCCAAGGGGCAGAGCCCCTGGCTGGGGTCGAGCTGCCAGGTCAGATTGGAAAAATTTTATTTACATTAACAGTCTCAACACATTTTCCATTAGGTTTTTAATTTATTTTCTAATTCGCTAACCCATTCTTCATAACGAGCTAATTCTGATTCGCTATCCGATTCGTTACCTTAAATACAAGCAAGCTTAACTTAAGCGTACTTAACTTAAGCGAACTTAAGTTAAGCGAACTTAGCAGTAAGCGAACTTGCTGTAAGCGAACTTATGTTAAGCGAACATAACAGTAAGCGGACTTATCAGTAAGCGAACTTAGCATCATGCGAACTTAACAATGGCGAACTTGACATCAGGCGAACTTGCAGGTAGCGAAGTTAACCACAGACGAACTTAGCGTTAGCGAACTTATATACCTCGCGAACTTATTGGGCGAAGTTATTCAGTAGCGGCTACGGGTTTGTTTACAGCCACTCATTCCAATCCTATCGCCTTGTTTTGGCTCGTATTTGACCCATCCATAACCCCGACATCTTATAAAGGTTTGGTATAACCCGCATTCACTTCCCAAACATCCCCGACTCGATACTTAATCCGTTTATAACAATAAGCATGGACCTTTAAGGCTAAACGTTTAATACTAGATCTAGAGTTTATTTTAGACGAGTCATATATAGCCGTAAGTTCGTTTATAACATCAAGTTTGCTACTTTAATACTCGTTTATACCCGATCAAGACTAGGTTCAAGTTTCAAGACTAAACGTTTATAAAAATGTAAAACTTAAAGGTAAAACGACTTACCTTTATGCGTTCTTCGGTCTCGGTTAGCTTGCTTATGGACTCTAGATCTTATGTATGGCTCGTATAGCAAAGATCTATCAAAACTAACGTTCGCTCGATTCCGTTTCACCCCTTTCTCACTCGCGGCCGTATGTGGTGGTGTAGGATGTGTGTGTGTGTTGAGTGTGTAGAGAATAAGATGGAGAGAAATGAGGATTTAGGGTTTTGTGGTGTTTTAGGGGATATTTATATACCTTAAAGCCCATGGACCTAAGGCCCATTCCCTTTTAATCCATCTTAATTAATCCAAGTCCATGACTTTTCTTTATTTAGTACTAATTAATAACTTAACGCTCGACAACTTAACACGACTTTCTTTATTAAATATGAAAATTTGGGATGTTACATTTATGTTATGTTTAAAAGACAAGTTTTGAATGTTTGTAATGAATGGTTGACTTATATTATTCCGCGAAAGTTTTAAACTATATTATATTTAGAACTGTGTTTATGAGTAAGTCCAACGCCAATGTAGGGCACCGGGAACGTGGTCTTACAACTCAACTATGTGTAATAATATGTGATCTGTTGTAAAAATTTTTAGTTATCATGGTGTTTATTTGTTTATTTTCGTCACTCTGTCTTTTTTCCTCGACACATTGTCTTTTTTTTTAACGAGGAGGACGGGGAAAACATTTTAATTTTGATTTATATTCTAAGTTATGATTTTTAGGGTTTTTTAGGCCACAAATCCTTATTACACTTCTAATTTTTGTCTTCTTTTGTATTTTAACCTAACTCACTAAAATAATCTCTTTAACTAATTCAACTCTCGCAAATGATGTTTAGTTCAGTTAATCTTTGGCCCTTGAGTTAAATTTATGCGCCAATGGTTTTACCCATGAGATGCCAGGGTTCGATCTCGTTAAGGGGGTGGGGTGGTTGAGAGTATTACACCTCAACCTAAGACAGAAAATGTCGGGTCGTGAACTGATTGTTCACAGTTTACAAGGTACTATCATGCAATTTAATATATGACAATATCTAATTAATGTATTTAATAACATATAACATTTGAGTTCAGCAAGTATAAAGAAACTACAAAACAAGATCAAATGATTCTTGAATAAGTTTTTAAATCTAAATGGTCATTGCTATGTGTTCTTCTCCTTGATAAACAATCCAATGATAACCTGCAAATGCGTTCAAAATAGAATAGGTTTGTCAACACGAGGTTGAGTGAGAAACTTAACAGTTTTGACGCTAACAATAATATATATAAGAAATCCGCAAAGCTGTTATTCGTGAGTATAACAATCAAACCATAACATGTAAATATTGCAAACAAATAATGATGTGCTGGCTAAACCGTTACCATGCGAATCAAGCGTTGGTTACCATGATAAAATAGTTGAGTTGTCGGTGAAACCATTGTCATGCGATCGGACGTCGGCCACTACGACATGATGTGACAATTGATAAATGATGGACCTCTCCAAATGCGAGAAATAAACACATAAACAAATAGCAAGTGGCAAGTAGTTATTCAATTGATACACAACACAAATATTAACAATTTGCATTTGAGAATATAATATAATATGTAAATGGATAGTTGGTACGCATAAGTCCCCAAAACATTTGAAAATAAGTAAAATATGGGAGTGATTACTCACCTGATTAGATGAACAAAAGTCAAAGTGACGATGATGTGAGAAAGTGAATTGTTAAATCCTTCGGGATTCACCGACAAAGATTCCTAGTTAATAATAATAATATATGTTAATTGTATATGATATAACATGTACAATGGAATTAGGTTTTCGATATGATTTGAATTATGCTTGTAATTAGAATGTTATTGATTGAACAATTGATTTCTACGGTTATTGTTATTGCAAAAATCAATATTATTGTTTACCATTTATTTACAAAAAATCATTATTCATAAAATTACCATTTAGTTATACTTGATATAATAAACATGTAGTCGAACTTATTAATAATTAGTTTAAATATAATTTGAGATATAATTACGATAATATGAATATAAATATATAAATAAATAATTTTAATGATAATAATGCCTAACTAATTAGATGTAATATGTATTGTATTAAATAAATATAATATAAGTAAATGAATATTTAAATAATTATAATATATGTGATAATAATGCTTAAATAAATATACTGCAATTAAACAAATAATCTTTTTAAAAATAAATAATAATATGTAACTAGACATAATAAAAACAAATAGCTTAGTTTGAATCTTTTAACGACTAGCGGTGAGAATATATTTAATCACTCGAATACATTTATGTGTGTGTGTGTATAAAATAAATACACACCTAATGAGTTTGTAAAGACGTTCAATGACGAGAAACGTGAATTAAAAAGTTTCGTCTAATAAAAAAATGTTAATTTTA
The DNA here is from genome assembly GCF_021521415.1 of Bidens hawaiensis. NCBI lineage: Eukaryota > Viridiplantae > Streptophyta > Magnoliopsida > Asterales > Asteraceae > Bidens > Bidens hawaiensis. Next base: position 1,729,651 of record NW_027491351.1, read on the forward strand.
TATTTAATATTATATATATATATATATATATATATATATATATATATATATATATCATTTAAACCATTGAAAATAATTAAAAAAAATAAAATAGCCAGAACTGGGTTGGGAGAGGGTCGAACTCGCGCCCCTAGCCGGCTTAATGTTTGAACACACACACACACTAGGAAATTGGGCTGGTGTGTCAGTAGGTTATTCTATGAAAACGGAGTATTAAATATAATAACTGATTAAACCCAATTTGCTTATAAACCCTAGAATCTACAATCGATCAATCTGCTTGATGTTTGTTTAATTGACATTAGAGTTAATATAACACGGATTACAACGATCATAAATGAATTAATTACCTTAAACAGTGTTGAATTGATGATGAACGACAAACTAAATCCGACGGCCTAAATACAAATTTGTTTGATGTTTGCATATGATTTTAAATCAGTTACACTTAAGGTTTTGATCGCGAGGGTTGCAGGAACATGTATACAAGTTTAGTTGAATTATTATTAACTCTAGATGGTATAATACTATAATGATAATGACGGTTTGTTACTATTGTAAATCCGAATCAAATTGATCGTGTCTTCCAAATTAGTTGCGTCGGTGTTGTAACAACTCGGATTTTCCATTTATTATTTTGTTAGCCGATACCCGACCCGATTCTATGTTCGGGTTATTTTATCAATAAAACTCTGTAATTAACGAGTTAATATTATTTTATCATTATTGTTTATTATATTTATTTAATTTATTCAAAATAACTTTCAAATATGTATAAATTACACCATAAAGTTAAGTTCTTGCCCATTATGTATCCACAAATAATGTTGAGGGACCTTTTTGCAAAACTGGTTAACTAATATATATATATAATCCTTTTACCCAAACCCAAACCCATATCCAATTTCCAGACCCGTAAATCGGCGACCCGATTATTTCTTGAACCTTAATCCTCGCATTATTCATGGAATTGATCTGTGTATATCGATCATTATACCTAAACGACTTACACCGACAATCTAATCGTAGAATGAGATCTTATTTGATACATATTAACAAAATATCCAAACTGTCTTTAGTGAATTGGTAATATACTATATAGAAACGATCTTATTGCAATTAAACTCGTCTGCACATTCATATATACATCGCAATCATAACCCCAATAATTAATTACGTTATAACAGCCTGCTTGTACTAATTCTGATTCAAGTTACTGGCGTCACTTATAACGTTCATTTAACCCGTCGATTCATGTTCATTGTTAGTGATTAATGCATGCTTTTGATTCTTCGTTATGCCAAATTCATTAACCCTATGGTTAATCGGGCAAACGATTAACGTTTTGGCCGATTGGATTTCTAGGGCTTATAGTTTGGTTGGGTTTGAAAGTTGTCTGGTTAAATTATTACTCTCATGTTTAAACCAACTGACACCCACACGTGGATGGTTTGAATGTGTGTTTTTCAGGCTCATGTCAACTAGGGGCGCAGGTTCGAGCCTCCCCCCTTCAACCGTTTTTTGTCCATTTATTTTTGGAAATCCCTTTTGATTATTATATTAATTCTTTTAAATCATTAAAATACATTATAAAGCATATCAATATACTAAGTAATTAATACTTAATCATAACCGGCTTGTTAGTTAGTCGTTTTTCCGTAACTTTGATAAATCCATATGTATAGGTATATGTGTGTGTGTGTGAATAATAAGTATTAAAAATTGATAAAGGTTTTACAATAAAAATTATAATAGAGTTTTTAATGTAAAATAAATATTTAGAATATGTCTTATTATTTAACATGTTGAAATAATTATTGGTACAAGTATTTTATAAACAAATGTATTTTTATACAAATAATTATATATTATTATTATTTATTACAACTTTAATTAAAAATAATCCTTATAAATAAATAATAAATTTAAATAAATTAGTATTTTACAAACACCCGATCAATCTTAAATCTATCTCAATCATGGATCCATATATTAATCGATAGTTATTTTCCCTCATTACTCTTACTTGGGATTTTTCATTGATATTTCTCGACGAGCATGACATTTATTTATCGTTCTTATCGAATTCATTCTCCTTTGCTCATTTGATAAGGTGAGCAACTCACTCCCCCTATTTTACTCATTATTAACCGTTTTGGGAACATGCACATATCTTACATTATTTATATATTACTAGTATTCTCATTAGCAAACTGTTAACCTTGTGTGCTATCAATTATCTGTCTAACTTGCTATATGTTAACTTGTTTATTTGAACGCATTTGGAGATGCCCATCATATTCACATTATTAGTATGATCATACGGTCGTCGTAGTAGCCAAAGCGCAATTCGCAAGGCGATGGTTTTTGCCAAAACTCATTAATTGTCATTGGTTTGATTGTATATCTCATAAGGATAATTTTTGCTCTTTTTATATTATATTATATATAACTGACTGATGTTTTACTCACTCAACCTTGTGTTGACAAATATATTTTTATTTTATGCACTTATACAGATTTTAAATTGAACCGGTTGCAAGATTGGTGAAGACTTATTGATGCTTTAAGCTAGAATAAATTATCAAGATTTAAGTTTAATTTGAATTTGAGCTTGAATTATATTGTTGCATTTATTTCCAGAATATTTACTTGTTTATTTGAATATTTGGATATTTAAATTAAATTAATAGATATTGTCATTTTTTTAAAATAGTGCATGATAGTACATTGAGAGCTGTGAGCAATCAATTCGCGCCCTGACGTTTTCACCTTAGGTTGGGGTGTGACAGGTGTAGGTTGTGATAAACATAACAAACGATTTGCAAGATCAATTTTGTTTATAATTCGTTGATTAAGGTATAAGAAAACAAACGGGTTATGGGTTTGAGTCAAGTACGGGTTATGGTTATGGGTATAGGTTTGGGTTAAAGAAATAATATAATTATTAGACAGATTTGCAAAATGGTCCCTAGAGTTCAAGTGTGAATACACAAGGGTTAAAACTTAATTTTAGGGTGGAAATTGTATATTTAACAAAGTTATAAGAATATTAATAAAATATATATTTAAATAATATAATATCTTATTGATTAACTTACCAAAGACGAAAACGGGTCGGATATTAGACATTAACAAATTAAACGAAAAACCCGTGTTGTTATGGGAGAGGGTTCTTCAAGCTCAATGAAAATACCATTCTCTGTGTGGCTTTCCTTAAACACTTGTCAACCTTGATAGCAAATGTAGCTGGTTAAGACAACATATTGGCCGGGTTGGCTGATGTTTCCCCATATAAATAAAAGGGTGTGTCACACTATTCGATGAAAACCATTATACTATATATAAAGAGAAACCTAACGCTACAATAACTTAATGTAGGTTTAATCAGTGGCTGCCAATCTACGGAAACAACACTCGGGTGCTACTAACACATAACAGCCTGGCGTGGCTGCCGGGTAACAACCTAATTAAAATAAAACTAATTCAATTGTCGCCATCAAAAAAAGAAAAAAGATAAAATTAAATTGGAAACTAAAAACTAAAAATACACAAGGTTGAACTCCATTTTTTCCAACACACAGTACACTCTCGTCCGGAAAATAAACCCGCCGCCGCCGCCAATGACCGCCGTCGTAAAGCCAAGCCTCCGCCGTCTCTCAACCCGAACCACCATCAACCACTTTTCTTCCGTCGTTTCCACCTCTCAACCCGATCCAAACACCACCAAACTCTCCGCCCCAGAAACCCTAATTACAGAACAACTCCACTCCATAATCAAAACCCACCACCGTCAAAACCCTAACCCTAACCCCATCACCACCTCTTACCCACCCACCTTCACCATCACATCTCTCTCCTCCGACTTCTCCACCTTCTCCCGCCACCACCCTGTCTCCGCCGCCGTCATTTCCGCCGTAATCTCCAAATGCGCCGCCGTCCGCCACGGCATCCCGTTTACACAAACCCTAGCTTTCTTCAACTGGGCCACCACCGAATCAGTCATTTCACCAGACCCATATCACGAAATGATCGATTTTGCAGGAAAAACCCGACAATTTGACGTCGCGTGGGAGGTGATCGAAACGATGAAAGCCCGAAACGTTGAGATTTCAATCGATACGTTTTCGATATTGATACGGAGGTACGTTAGAGCTGGATTGGCTGCTGAAGCTGTTCACGCGTTTAATCGGATGGAGGATTTTAATTGTAAACCCGACCGGATTGCTTTCTCGGTGGTGATTAGTATTCTTTGCAAGAAACGTAGAGCTGAAGAAGCTCAGTCGTTTTTTGATAGCTTGAAACATAAATTTGTACCGGATGTTGTCGTGTACACTAGTTTGGTCCACGGATGGTGTCGGTCGGGGAACATATCGGAAGCGGAGCGCGTTTTTGGTGAGATGAAAACGAGTGGAATCAAACCGAATGTGTACACTTACACGATTGTGATCGATGGGTTGTGTAGAATGGGTCAGATCACTCGCGCACATGACGTGTTTGCTGAAATGCTTGACCAAGGAATCACCCCCAATTCGATTACTTACAATAACTTAATGCGTGTTCATGTGAAAGCGGGTCGAACCGAGAAGGTTTTGCAGGTTTACAATCAAATGAAGCGGCTTTCTTGTGAACCCGACTTGATAACTTACAATTTTCTTATCTCGAGTCATTGTAAAGATGAGCATCGCGATGAAGCGATAAAGGTTTTGAATTTGATGGTTAAGAAGGGATGTGAGCCGAATGCGAGTAGTTTTAACCCTATTTTTAGGGAAATTATGAAGGCCCACGATGTGAATGGTGCTCAGAGGTTGTTTGGGAGGATGAAGGGGTTAAAGTGTAAGCCAAACACGGTTACGTATAATCTTTTGATGAGGATGTTTGCGGATTCAAAGTCGGCTGATATGGTATTGAAGTTGAAAAATGAGATGGATGAGGATGGAATTGAGCTTAATGTGAATAGTTATAGGATTTTGATTGGGATGTATTGCGCAATGGGGCATTGGAACAACGCTTATAAGCTTTTCAGAGAGATGATTGAGGAGAAGTGTTTGAAACCGAGTCATGGTGACTATGAAATGGTTTTGAGGCAGTTAAGGAACGCGGGTCAGATCAAGAAACATGAAGAATTGGTGGAGAAGATGGTGAGTAGGGGTTTTGTTGCTCGGCCTTTGTAGTTGGTATGCATACAAGATACAACCCATTTTTGTGATCTTTGAAGTCTTTTTTTTTTAAGAAAGGTTTATTGGTTTATACACATTGTATTAGTGGTTAATCTTGATCTAATGACACTATCGGTTGTGTTGTTATGATGGTCTATTGGCGGCTCAACCTTTTTGGCCTAAAATAAACTTAGAAAAAGATTGTATTTTAACTCTTAATTTTTTTTAATAATCGTGTTTTATTTTTTTTAATGTAACACATTCGTTTGGAAACCTTTTTTGATAATATTTTGGAGATATAACAAAAGCAGTCTCAGTTTTTTCCATTTACAACGGAAACTATTATATTAGCTACTAGTTTGAGGCCCATGTATTTTACGGGTAATTGATGAAATTTTTATACTTTAATCATTAAGTGAAATATAGTTAACAAGATGATCATATTTTTTTATAAAGTTACAAATTACATAAACTACATAACTAAGATTACACAAGTATGTTATAAATAAGTAAAACCTTTCTTTTACACTAAATCTATAATTGTATTAGTTGGTATGCATTATTTTATCACAAATCATTTTTTTAGTCCATGAATGCTTGTAACTCTTGATAAAGTAACATATATGTATGCTTATAACTCTTGATATAGTCACGTATAGTTGTCCGTGTGACAAATAAAATTCTTCAAGTACATACCAACCCTAGCTAAACGATAATACACATGAAACTAACAAAACAATTATTCATACACATAAAATATTATACATTTTAATCAATTAATATAATGTCATTTGAAATCATCTACTCATGTTTATCCCAAAAGCATGATTATTCAAAAAACCAGATTACTTGAACTTTGATGATTTAGTCTTCCTTATAATCTTTAAAATTTGAAACTGATTGATCATGATAAATTTGGTGTCATTAATATTCTGTGTATGACAAATTTTTACTTGATTTTATATTTTACAATTAACAATCATATAATCAAGCAACATATAAAACCAGAAAATAAAATAAAACAAAATGAATTTTTTCATTTCATATTAATGGAATATGACAAAGACATACTAACCTTAAAGTCATGTTCAAATAAAAGTGATTATTCCGAGTTAACAAAATATTAAAATATTAAAATTTGCATAAAGTGAAGGTAGTGATTCTTATTTATAATAGTTGAAAGTATTTGATAAGGTATGTTTAAATTTTGAATACTAATCTCGTGCTATTAGTTAATATTACGGGAGTTGTTAAAATATTTAATTAATTGATATATATATATATACATAAATATATTTTAAAAACTTATAGAAAAAAAACAAAGATTTTGCATTTGTTGGAAGCATGGTAAATGACTTTTAACCGGCTTAATTTTTTTTATTAATGTGAAAATATATGTTTCTGAAGCATTTTGGTCTGAGTTATAGAAGCAAATATCGGAAACTAAATATTGATTTTCTTATTGCTAAACCCTTTATACATAGCAAAAAAATCATATAAATAAATGACATATACTTCATATAGTAAATCGGTATACATATAGATTATAATTATAATATTCAACTTCAATAATTTAATGCTAAACACTAAGATATATGTAATATGTATTCTTCATGTTGTAATATTTATACAAAACATTTCGAGAAAATTAAGAAAATACACATTTTCCTGAGTTAAAATGCATACGAGAAAATTTTAAATCCAAATTTGAAACTAATCTTATATAAAAAATTATGCACAGTTGCTTGAATCTCAATTTAAAAAACATTTTTTAGTTTACCATACAAATCCAAATTCTTCGACAATGATGAACCTTTTATTTGTTTTAATTTGCAATTACCCGTAACTTTAAAATTTTATTCTAACAAACCAACAACGTCAATTTTAATATTTTCTTATTTTCTTATTTCACCATTAATGTTAACGATTGAATTGATTAGGATTTACATATAATAACAACAAACTTGAATTAATATATTGTAATAACTTAAAAGATAAGGACCATATATTAAAATGAGTGAAAAAAGTGATGATGACTATAAGATTGACAAGTGGCAAAAATAGGTTGTCTTTTATTAGAAGAGATAGATTTGTTGATCTTTTTTGACCTCCTAAAGTCAAATTTGTCACTAGTATGCGAATTGTGCACATTTGTATAACTATCAGTCCTTTGGTTGACATAACTATTTTGAATCTAAACACTCTCACAATTGTGTTTACTATGATGTTGAGGCTCATTTAGCCTAAAACAGATACTTATTGAAGAACAAGAAACTTTTAAGTTTTATTTAACTTTTGGCGTAATTAATGCTTCAAGTTGCATGGTTCACTTGGTTTATTAATTACTACCAATGTTGCTTTCAACACCTCAATAGATATATTTGAAGAAATTAACCATTCTTCTGTTTTACAATCAATTTTTTTAAGTACTCGAACATTTTTAAGTACTCGAATTTAACATTCTAATTCTAAAAAACCCATCAATACGTCGCATGTAGTACAATAATTGTGTCATATCTTATAAATTAATCTTGTCTTATATCATAAAAAAAACATAAAATTTCGTTGTGTCCCTAGAATTTCCGAAAACATGTCTATCTATCTATTCTAATAAAAAAATATAATTGTGTTATATATCATCCCTATGTTTTATCTAACAATTTTTTCCCCACCAATACACATTTACTTTTGTATCTCATATCTCATAAATTAAGATATTTAATTATAATTAATATATTTTTTTCTATATATAAGTTAATCATAATAGATAAGATATACCTAAATCTCGTATATAAGGTCAAATTTTAGTTATAAAAGTCAACTTAAGTTTCTATATCATGTCCAAATTTAAGTCTTTTTATGTTATATAAAATCAAATTCATTTAACTAATACAATTACTTTCAATACAAAAAAAGATGAAAAGTTAAAATGCAAAGGAAGTCAAAAATGAGAAGTGTGAGAAGGACTTTGGACACACAAAAAACTCCTTAAAAAAGTTGAAAAAGAATAATAAAAAAAATGATAACTCAAAATATAAAAAAAAAACAAAAAATTAAAAAAACCAAAATGTTTCACCCGTCAATCTCATTCCAAAGAAAAAAAACGTCGAAAAGACATAATGCCTAGAGAAAAAACATTGCTGAAAAAGAACAAATAACACAATGATAATTAAAAAAGAGACAATATGTCGCAAAAAATATAACACAATGTTGACAAAATATAACGCAACGTTTAGTAATATAACACGATATCAAGAAAAAAAAAGACACAATGTTAAGTAAAAAAAGACACAATCAATGATGAAAATAAACAAAAAAACACAATGATAGATAGAAAGACACAATGATTTTTTTTCCTCAACATTGTGTCTTTTTTTTAAAACAAGGAAGACGGTGGAAACATTTTTTTTTTTTTTACATTATTCATCTTTTTATTAAATTTTGAGCTATTATTTTTTAGGGGTTTTTTTTGTCTACAAATCTTTGTCGTCATTCTTATTTTTGTCTCACTTTATAGAATAACCTGACTATAGTTAAATAATAACATATACAATAATCATATTCTGGTAGTTAAAAAAAGAAAGTATTAAATTAAACATTCACTATTTTGTTAAATAAAGCTTATTGCAAATAATTAAACAAATAAATAAACGTGTTTATAACATTTTATTAATTGGCAATAAAAAACCCAAAATAAATATTCTTCCTTACTAAAGTTCTTTTTATCACTTCTTATATTATCATTAAAATCCAATTAATCTATACTACATAATAAACAAAGCTTTCTAAGTGCCACATGTCATCACCATGGTGATTCTTACAAAATTTTCCATCCTCTCCCTCATATTAAATATATTTCTTTTTCATATTAATAATTTTGATTTTTATTTTCTTTTTAATCTTTTATTTTCTCTTTTTAATAATTATTTCCTAATTTAAAAATTTAATACCAACATAAATATATTATTTTGTTTTATATAAATATATTGTATTAGTTATTAGTATTAGGTTTTTAAAAATAACTAATTTTAACGTTGATTTTGAATAATGATTCCAAAAATTAAGGTTTTAAATATATTATATTAGTTAATTAATATTGAGGTTTTATAAAAATGATATTACTGGATGAAGAGACAAGATTAATTTAAAATTTAAATTTCAATAAACTTTAACTTATCACATATATATGATATTTACTAAATTACATGTTTTTTTTCTTTCAAACCCTTAAAAGACAAATTAACCATTGATATATGTGTTTATGTTAATTTATAACTGGTTAAAGTATCAAGCATGGTTCATGTTAAAACATTTTATGATTAAAATGAGTTTCGGTTCACATGTGGGTTTAAAAAAAGAGACATTTACAACTTTTTTTAATTGAATATTTGATCAACCCACCATTTATGTTAAGTATATCGTCTTAAAAATCCACAAAAATATATAAACACTAGACTACATGTTTTGGTTTTTCAGAAGGATAAATCAACTTCTTACCTTAAAAAGCTAATGTTAGACATTAACACACTGTTAATCATATGATAAATTGACTTTGTATATCCTTATATTATTAAAGATTTCAAATACATAGATTTCTCTAATGAACGAGATATACTTGCATAAAAAATGAGGTCGTTCAAGAAATTAACAAATGTTTGTTATCCATATTTTCCGGAGATGAAAAATATTACCATTATTCAGATGGTATCTATCATACATAAAATGATACATTACAAGAAAATATTAGTTTCTTGATGTTTTAAATGGCCTCAAAATCTAAGATTGTCAAGTCATAGGTTAGTCTTGAAAGACGATGTTGAGGCGAAAATACATGGGAAAATAAAATACAATATGATAACCGTGTTATAAAAGCGAAAATCATATCCGGAAGTAATACTGGAACTAACATTTTTATTCTTAAAAGAAAAATTCTACACCCTTAGATAAAATGATTAATTTCAAAAACCGAAATTTCAGTTTATTTTTTGTTTTGCTTTTAAGATTAATAAAATATAAATCAGTCACTATAGATGGTTGGTTTGTTTATTAAACAAATTATTTTAACTCGTGGCCAGTTATGTGTTGCATTATCAAGAGTTAAAAACACAAACAGCGTGACACTACTAAGTTTTGATATATGAAGTAAAGTTACAAACAAAACTATAAATATTGTGTACAAAGAAATATTTAGAGATTAATAAATTTTCTAATAACTTTTTATTTTCATATTGTGTAATGTGTAATTTATTTACCGTATAATATCTTTTTATATCTGTTGAACATTTGTATTTGACATTATATTATTATTTAAATAAATTTATTTATTTTAACCCGTATGCTACACGGGTAACAAACCTAGTTATATATAAATTTGACTAAACTGTTGATATTTTAATTTAAAGACATATTTTTTAAAGTCATGTTATATTAAATTTTTCTATTTAATTCTTACCATTTGCTAACTATATTTATAAAAACACATTATAATTTGTTGTATGATTTATTTGGGCAAAATGTAGATCTTAAATTTAAACAAAAACCTAATCTTAAGTATAGAAAGCAGTGAATCGTCTAATATGATACGAAAGAAACAAAGATATTTGCAAATTGACTTTGGGAATTAGGTGAATGAAAAATTGGTGGTTTGAGTGACGGAGAGCCGATTATAGAAATACTTGACCATATTCTCATAACTGATTTATTTGATGCTATTTCATATCAAATTAGTTATGTGTATCATTTTATTTTTTACTATGCATCTAATGCACAATATTTTCAAAAACATGTTATACTTGTCTCAAAAATTGATGTTGTACAAGAAGTTAATAACCACTTCATGTCAATATTTTCAGAAGATTCAATGTAATGAATATCTATATGCAGTGGGCGGCGCTGGTAGATCTCGGCGAGACGGTTCCTTAGCCGCTTGCATCACTCAATTCCGAGTTCGTTTGATATGGTTTTAGTCTATTCGAGTGATTTCAAACAAAAACCTAAAATGTACGTTTTCGTTAAAAAGGTTTACTTTTCGTGTACGGATTTGAATGAAAATTGGTAGGATGATAGAACGGGCCACGATTATTAATAAAGTAATAAACTTGCGAGTAAACGGGTTAGTTAGTTCATTTTGGGTAAACCGAGTAGTGTTCGGTTTATGAAAAGAATGGGTAAACAAAATCGGTTTTACATGAAACTTGGTGGGATAGTAAATCAGACCTTATTATGTGTAAACTTGAACATAAAAAAGTTGTTTGGAATGAAACGGGTTATACGCGAGCGTATGTTTGGACGCATATGATGTTGGCATATAAGTGTGTGTATTCGTATAAGTCTAAGCAACGCATAAGTGGAAGAGACCGTATAAGTATGTAACATATATGTATGTAACATGCATGTATGCAACGTATACCTATGGGAACACCGTATATGTACGTGAATACCATGTATATGTATGTAACTTGCTTGTATGTAGCGTGTATGCATATAAACGTATATGTATATATGTAGTGTATATGTATGCATGCACCGTGTGTGTGTGTGTGTATATATATAAGCGTATATGTATGTATGGACGTATATGTATGTGGGCGTATATGTACGTATGCCCGTACATGTATAAAAAACATATATGTAAGACCTACGCGCTAGACGACTTATACGCTGGATGACTTACACGCCAATAAGGACTTATACGTTAAAATGATTTTCCAAATAAATGAAAGATAAACAACGCATAAGTACGTAAACGATAGATCTGGACTTGTATGATATATGAACTAAAGATAAGTAATTAATTAATAAGGAGAGGTAACGCTTATAGAACGAGAAGTATAATATAATTAGGAGTAGTTGAGTGATGCGTGATTAATTTATACACAGTTAGTCGTGAACAAATCAAGATGGGCATTACCGTAAATTCAGAGAGGAATCGTTTGCAGGTGAGTTTCTAGCCCCTTCTCTCTGTTATGTATTTAGGGGTTGTGTGCATACGACTATGTGTTAGTTAATACACTTACCTTAAGTGGTAAGTGTATGCTGTGTGAATGTTTTATGAAAGATATATGAATGATATTATAACAATGAAAGAATGTAAGGAGTATATATGTAGATGTTTATATATATATATATATATATATATATATATATATATATATATATATATATATATATATATATATATACTAATGTATGTGTGACAAAGAATGTATGGTTTTATGGCAAGGAATGTATGGTTGTATGGAACGGGAAGAATGTAAGGCCCCGTTACCGGTGCCTCACATTTGGACGTTGGATTTATTTATAAACACAGTTCTACTAATCAGAGTTAATTAAAACTGTACACGGAATATAAAAATTTCATAAACGTTGCATAATAGATTCATAACATGTCTTAAAACATTCACTTTGTCTTTCCAAATCAAACATAACATATAAAACATAACAGGTCTTCAGACGCCAGACGCTTATTCTTCTACCATGTGTCCCTGCTCAAGCCAGCTGCCGCATTCTACTCACCTGCGTGCATACTAGTAGTCAGCTACGCTGAGTGAGTTAAGTTAATCATACAACACACAATCTGTCACATACTTGCACACATGACCGAAGAGGTGTACATTAATCATACTTACTTTTCATACATAACTATCCATCCTATTTAAAGAGCCTTCCGCCCTATAACCTCACATATATTATAAGGGTCTGGTCCCTAACATCACATATATTATTAGGGTCTGGTCCCTACTATCACATATATTATTAGGGTCTATTCTCCATCCTCACAAATATTATTAGGGACTGGTCCCCATCCTCACAGATATTATTAGGGTCTGGTCCCTTTGTTTCGTACTACTATAACATACCTGTCCTTTACATACTTTCTTTGACAACACGTGCAATCTCCGAAGAGCGTTCACGTACCAGCAACATATCATACTTACATCCTACTTACTCATTCATACATTATTTATACATCATATATATTCATACATAAAACATTCATACATCATATATATCAATCATATCATTAACTACCACCTGACGGTCCTTGCAATATCCGAAGATCGTTCATGCACCGTCAAGCAATCATCATACATAATTCATACAACGCATACACTTACCACTTAAGGTAAGTGTATTAACTATCACATCGAGTATGCACACAGCCCCTAAAACATAACAAGGAAGTGGGGCTAGAAACTCATCTGGATCCTGTTTCTTTCTCCGTTTATCGTAATTCCCTTCTTTAATTGTGCCCTGCTAACTGTATATAGGGTACACGTATTAATATTTTTCTTATTGTATTAGAGTACTTTTAGTTAACTTAATAGGTTTTTCGTTTCTTTTAACGTTCTAGTATTTTATCTTCCTAAGCCTTTACAATACATACCCTCAAATGTATACACGTATACATGTACCGGTCACCATGCATCAGGGTCCCAATGTACCCGATTCTTAATGTAAGCGAGCTTACATGTAAGCGAACCGACGTCAGGCAAACATATAGGTAAGCGAACATATGTCAGGAGAACATATAGATAAGCGAACACACATCAGGCGAACTTATATCAAACGAACTTGGTCAACTGGCGAACTTGTTAACAGGCGAACTTAACAACAAGAGAAATTATAGCCAGCGAACTTAGTCAGAAGGCGAACATGATTGCAAGCGAACTTGCTAGCAGGTGAAGTTATACAGTAGCAGCTACGGCTTTGGTTTTAACCCCATAACGTCTCTGTTTCAGCGCGAAATCCTTTGATATAATGTTAATAATTCTCGTAAACGTCCCCATGGCCATTTTTGGATAAAACGCGACTCAGAAACTCATAAAGTTCGGACCTTTAACTTTAAATGTTCAAAACTAGTTCTTAGGGTCTCCTTTAAACGAGCCGTAGATGTTTATGAATCCATTAAGTTTTTTTTAACATCAAGTTAATTTCTTTACGTTTCACTTAGACTCGATCTACTATTGTTCCACGTTTTAAGACTAAACGCTTATAAAAACGTAAGCTTTAAGATTAAAACGTACCTTTATGTGTTCGTTTGGTCTCGTTTGGCTTGATTATGAACTCTAGATCTTGTATTTATCTTGTACAATAAAGATCTAATCACCAACTAGCGTTCGTTTGGTCTCGTTTCTCTCCTCTTGCTTGCGGCCGAATATGGTGGTGTAGGTGTGTGTGTTTTGAGGGTGTAGAGATTATGGAAGATGGAAATGAGAGTTAGGGTTTTAGGATGGTTTAAGGGGGGTATTTATATTCCTTAAAACCCATAGACCTAAGACCCATTACCCTTTAATCCATCTTAATTAATCCAAGTCCATGATCTTTTCTTTATTAAACACTAGCTAATATTATTTAACACACGAAAACTTAACACAATCTTCCTTTATTTAATATTGTAATATTTAGGACGTTACAAGTTTTCCCTCCTTAAAGAGGTTTCGTCCCCGAAACCTAACTATTACATAAACAGTCTATGGTAAAACTTGCGCATCTCATCCTCAGCTTCCCAAGTAGTATCTGATCCTTTGTGATGTTTCCATATCACTTTCACTAAAGGTATAACCTTGTGACAAAGCTGCTTATCTTTGCGATTAACAATCTCTATCGGCTGTTCAATGTAGTTCAGCTGTTCATCAACCTCAATGTCCATCAATGGCACGTGAGACGTGTCGTCAGCTAGACATTTCTCATATGGGAAACATGGAAGGTTGAATGAATTCCTTCTAACTCACCGGGAAAAGCCAGCTTGTAAGCTACTTCACCCACGCGATCTATAATCTTAAACGGTCCAATGTATCTCGGACTCAATTTCCCTCTCTTCCTAAATTGAATAATCCCTTTCCAAGGCGAGACCTTGAGAATCACGTTGTCACCAACATTAAACTCAATCGGTCCTCGCGCTTATCAGCGTACGATTTCTGTCTGTCTTGAGTAGCTTTCATTCTTGCTTTAATCTTATCAAACTTCGAAGACGTTTCTTGGAAAAATTCTAAGCTTCCTATTTCCTTCTGACCAATCTCCCCCCAACATACCGGGTTTCTACATCGTCTACCATAAAGCATCTCAAATGGTGGCATACCAATACTTGAATGGTAACTGTTGTTATAGGAGAACTCTGCTAGATGCAGGTGGTCATCCCAACTTCCACCAAATTCTAAAACACAAGCAGTAGCATATCCTCAAGGGTTTGGATCGTCCTTTCAGACTATTCATCGGTTTGAGGATGATACGTTGTACTAATGTTCAATCTCTTTTCCATGGCTTCATGAAACTTCTTCCAAAACCTCGAAGTAAACCGAGTATCCCTATCAGACACGATCGATAACGGTACACCATGCTTAGATACAACCTCTTTTATGAACATGCTTGCTAACGTTTCTGATGAGATGGCCTCTCATATAGGCAGAAAGTGAGCACTCTTGATCAAACGTTCCACAATCACCCAAATGGTATCATGATGCTTAGCTGTACGAGGTAGCTTAGTTATGAAATCCATGGTAATGTGTTCCCATTTTCATTCCGGTGTCTCCAGTGGTTGCATCTTCCCATAAGGCTTTTGATGCTCGGCTTTGACTTGTAAACAAGTAAAGCACTTACTAACATAATCCACCACATCATTATTCATTCCCGGCCACCAATAGTCCCTTTTCAAAGCTTGATACATTGTAGCTCCACGATGAATCGAGTATCTTGACTTATGAGCTTCATCTAAGATTCGACCTCTAAGATCACCATGGCGTGGGATCCACATACGGTCAAACCTAGTCTTAACACCATGAGTGTTTTCCATCAACTCGTCTTGCTGGCCGTAAATTCTTTCTTTCTCACTAGCCCTTCATTAACCAGCACTTCCGACTGCACTTTGATGATTTCTTCAAAAGGCTTGAATTCATAATTAGCTGCTACGACTTCACTGTAGCAATGACTTCCTCATTCTTAAGACTTAGCGCGTCGGCGACCATATTACCTTTACCAGGGTAGTACTTAATATCGCAGTCGTAATCCTTTATAAATTCTAACCACCTTCTCTGCTTCATGTTCAATTCTTTCTGCATGAAGAAGTACTTTAAACTCTTATGATCTGTGTAGATGGTACACTTAGTACCATACAGATAATGCCTCCATATCTTGAGAGCGTGCACTACTGCTGCTAGCTCCAAATCATGCGTCGGGTAAGTACTCTCATGAACTTTCAACTGTCTAGACGCGTAAGCTATCACCTTCCCTCGCTGCATCAACACGCAACCTAACCCACTACGAAGCATCGGTACAAATAACCAAATCCTCGTCACCATCGGGTAGAGCAAGGATTGGAGCTTGTGTGAGTCTCTTCTTTATCTCCTCAAAAGCTTCCTCTTGGAACGTTTTCCAACTGAATACTATCGACTTTCGGGTCATACCGGTCAACGGTGCAACTATCTTGGAGAAACCTTCGATGAATCTCCTATAGTAGCCAGCTAACCCTAAGAAGCTTCGTATATCAGTTGGATTCTGCGGAGTCTTCCACTTCGTTATCGCTTCAATCTTAGCGGGGTCAAAGGTAATTTCTTCAGGATTTATCACGTGACCTAGAAATTGCACTTCTCTTAACCAGAACACGCATTTCGAAAACTTAGCATACAACTTCTCTTCCTTCAGAGTCTCCAATACCTCTCTCAGATGCACGGCATGATCAGACTCGCTCATTGAATAAATCAATATGTCATCGATGAAAACGATACCTGACTTATCCAACATCGGCCGACACACCCAGTTCATCATGTCCATAAATGCTGCGGGAGCATCGTTAGACCGAATGACATTACCAGAAAACTCGTAGTGTCCATACCGCGTACGAAGCGCTATCTTAGGGATGTCCGCCTCTTTCAATTTCAGCTGATGATAGCCCGATCTGAGATCTATTCCTGAGAACCAACTTGAACCTTGCAGTTGGTCAAACAGATCATCGGTCCTTCGCAAAGGATATCTATTCTTTACTGTAAGTTTATTCAACTCACGATAGTCTATGCACATTCTCATGCTTCCGTCCTTCTTCTTCACGAATAACACTGGTGCGCCCCACGGGGAACACTTGGTCTAATAAAACCCTTGTCGAGGAGTTCTTGCAGTTGGGATATTAATTCCTTCATTTTAGACGTCGCTAGATGGTAAGGTGCTTTTGCAACGGGTTGGACTCCGGGTACTAGATCTATCTGGAATTCTATTTCTCGGTCCGGTGGCAACCCGGAAGATTCCCAGGGAATACTTCAGGGTAGTCGCGCACGTTAGAAACAGCTTTCATTATTTTGTCTCGGCCATAGCGTTGACAACACGCCAGGTAGGCACCACACCCTCGCCTTAACAAGCCCTCGGCTTTTATCATCGAAATGATATTAAGCCCAGAACTTTCCTTATCACCATAACCGTCACCGCACTACCATCCAAGGACCTTAACCTTATTATCCTACTTTTACACACTATCTGAGCTTCATACTCAGACAACCAATCCATTCCCTAAACCACATCGAACCCTCCTAAGTTCATAACATACAGGGTAACAGGGAACTCATGTCCCTCTAACTCTATCTTACAGTCTTTAACCATTTTCATTATTTAACCGAGGCGTCACTAGCGGTTTCTACTATAAAAGTTTCAGACACTCAGCAACATTTCATTTTAGATGATTTACTAAATGGCGTGGCTACGAAACTTTTGTTCGCACCCGAATCGAATAATACTGAAGTGGAAATACCATTACTAGAAACGTACCTGTGACGACATCTGGAATCTACTTAGCTTGCTCTAGGGTCAGCATGTAGGCTCTAGTCCTCGGCCTTGCTTGATCGACATCCTTCTTTCCACTACCTACAGCTTCACCATCGGTGCACTCCCTCGCCATATGGCCTGTCTTGCCACATTTGTAACATGCTGGCTTCGCACTGCACTTATTGGCATAATGCCCTACCTTACCACACTTATAACACGCATTAGACCCCATCCTGCATTCTCCACCATGAGCTTTTCCACATTTGTTACAAACATCGGAACTCCTACTCCACTTACACTCACCACCATGCATCTTTCCGCAGGTTTTACACGATCTCTTTTCCCACACTTTCTGTTTCTTATCCTTGGAGTTCCACAACTGAGTACCGGGTCATTTGACATTGACCCACTTCTTATCTTCTTCTCTTCTTCCACCACAATATCATCTGCAGCCAGGTCTGCATAAACCATCTCCGCGAGTTCGACAGTAGAGTCAAAGGTCTGTGACAATCCTCTCACATAACACTTGATTCTCTTAGCCTCGGTGTTAACCATCTTAGGTACCAACCTAGACATTCAGTTGAACTCAATAGTATACTCACGATGTGTCATCATTCTAGCTTTCAAGTTCAGGAACTTCATCTTCGCCCTCTCAACCTCGGCATCAGCACAAAACCACTTTATCACTACTCCTTCAGATCCTCCCACTTCATGCCTTGATCTCCTCCTAACTCTTCCTCTGCTCAACCGAATCCCACCAGTAATTGCTTCTTCACTGAATGACCGACTAGCGTAACCCGAAGCTTGGTCGGGACAACACTCGCTAATACGGATAATTTTATCCATGACGGTTATCCACTGAAGAGTAGCGATTGCGTCTCCAAAACCAGTCAGCTTCGGCGGGTCACATCCTTTGAAGGAATTATAGTTGCACCACCTCGGCCTCTTTTCCTGTCATCGGCTTTTACAGACTTAACCCCACTCGAGCTCTCCTCTCTTCTTCTCATTCCTCCTACATCACCCCCTCGCCCTTCAGCAGTTCTTTCACGGCTCCCAGCAGACCCTCCAGGAGTCATATTCTTCACAGCAGTGGCTACCGCTTGAACAATAGCTGCTTGGATTGCGGGATCCAGTTGGACCCCTTCGTTGTTATTCGGATCTCCTCCAGCTGCGCTTCCGTCATCTCAGGTGTTGAAATCGTCCAACCGAATGTTGTTGGAATACGACGAGGCCCGCCACGACGTCCTTTGCGACTCCAGCTCTTCCAACTCCTCATGTTCCCGCATTTCCTTCTGTTCCACCATCATATTCTAAAATGGAAAACATAAACGTCATCTCACAAGGAACTAGTTAGTACAAGGATAGTAAGGCTAACAGGTAATAGCAGTAGCCAGCTGTGATTAGCTGATCACGTACTTTTGTCGTCCTATGCACTTCCCCTCATGAGTCTATTTGTGCTGATTCTAATTTAAACAGTTAGTAAATCAAAGAAATCAATTAATCCTATCCCTACATTCATTCCTTTCTTTAGCAATTAACTTCATTATTCAATCATACATTCTACCTTTACTGAGCTGCTTGAGTGACACATGGCATTCTTGGACTAGCATCTTCTTCTTTCTAACTTAAATCCCATTCTCTGTTCGAGTCAAAGCATGTAGGATGCTTAAATCTCTCGAACTTTGCTCTGATACCAACTTGTAGGGCCCCGTTACCAGTGCCTCACATTTGGACGTTGGATTTACTTATAAACACAGTCTACTAATCAGAGTTAATTAAAACTTTACGCATAATATAAAAATTTCGTAAACGTTGCATAATAGATTCATAACATGTATTAAAACATTCACTTTGTTTTTCCAAATCAAACATAACATATAAACATAACAGGTCTTCAGATGCCAGACGCTTATTCTTCTACCATGTGTCCCTTCTCAAGCCAGCTGCCGCATTCTACTTACCTGCGTGCATACTAAATGTTAGTTACGCTGAGTGAGTTCTAGTTAATCATACAATACACAATTTGTCATATACTTGCACACATGCCCGAAGAGGTGTACATTAATCATACTTACTCTTCATACATAACTACCATCTTATTTAAAGAGCCGTCCGCCCTATAACATCACATATTATAATAAAGGGCCTGGTCCCTAACATTACAGATATTATTAGGGTCTGGTCTCTACCATCACAGATATATTAGGGTCTGGTCCCCATCCTCACAGATATTATTAGGGTCTGGTCCTATCCTCACAGATATTATTAGGGTATGGTCCCTTTGTTTCTTCTACTATAACATACCTGTCCTTTACAAACTTTCCTTGACAATACGTGCAATCTCCGAAGAGTGTTCACATACCAGCAACATATCATACTTACATCCTACTTACTCATTCATACATCATTTATACATCATATATATTCATACAACATATATATCAATCATATAATTAACTACCACCTGACGGTCCATGCAATATCCGAAGATCGTTCATGCACCGTCAAGCAATCATCATACATAATCCATACAAGGCATACACTTACCACTTAAGGTAAGTGTATTAACTATCACATCGAGTATGCACACAGCCCCGAAAACATAACAAGGAAGTGGGGCTAGAACCTCAACTGGATATTGTTTCTGTCTCCGTTTATCATAATCCCTTCTTTAATTGTTCCCTGCTAACTGTATATAGGTTACACGTATTAATATTGGTCCTATTGTTTTAGAGTACTTTACTTAACTTAATAGGTTTTCTTTTCTTTAACGTTCTAGTATTTTATCTTCCTAAGCCATTACAATGCATACCTCAAATGTATACACGTATACATGTACGGGTCACCATGCATCAGGGTCCCAATGTACCCGATTCTAAATGTAAGCGAGCTTACATGTAAGCGAACCTACGCCAGACGAACATATAGGTAAGCGAACATACGTCAGGAGAACATATAGGTAAGCGAACATACATCAGGCGAACTTATATCAAACGAACTGGTCAGCTGGCGAACTTGTTAACAGGCGAACTTAACAACAAGGGAAATTATAGCCAGCGAACTTAGTCAGCAGGCGAAAATGCTTGCAAGCGAACTTGCTGGCAGGCGAAGTTATACACTAGCAGCTACGGCTTTGGTTTTAACCCATAACGTCTCTGGTTCAACGCAAAATCCTTTGATAAATGTTAATAGTTCCCGTAAATGTCCGCATGGCCATTTTTGGATAAACGCGACTCGGAAACTCATAAAGTTCGTACCTTTAACTTTAAATGTTCAAAACTAGATCTTAGGGTCTCCTTAAACGCGCGTAGATGTTTATAAATCCTTAAGTTAATTTAAACATCAAGTCATTTCTTTACGTTTCACTTAGACCCGATCTACTATTGTTCCATGTTTTAAGACTAAACGCTTATAAAAACGTTAGCTTTAAGATCAAAATGTACCTTTATGTGCTCGTTTGGTATCGTTGGCTTGATTATAAACTCTAAATCTGTATTTATCTTGTACAATATAGATCTAATCACCAACTAGCGTTCGTTTGGTCGTTTCTCTCCTCTTGCTCGTTGCCGAATATGGTGGTGTAGGTGTGTGTGTTTTGAGTGTGTAGAGGATTAGGAAGATGGAAATGAGAGTTAGGGTTTTAGGATGGGTTTAAGGGGGGTATTATATCCTTAAAGCCTATGGACCTAAGGCCCATTACCCTTTAATCCATCTTAATTAATCCAAGTCCCTGATCTTTTCTTTATTAAACACTAGCTAATATTATTAACACACGAAAACTTAACCCAATCTTCCTTTATTTAATATTATAATATTTAGGACGTTACAAAGAAGGGATCATACCCTAATAATATCTGAGATGGAAGGGACTAGACCCTACTAATATATGAGATAGAAGGAACCAGATCCTAATAATCTAAGATAGAAAAGGAAGGGATCAGACCTAATAATATTGAGATAGAAGAGACCAGACCCTACTAATATATGAGATGGTAAAGATAGTTATGCATGTAGTATAAAAGTATGAAAGAATGTATGTATGTAAGAAGGAATGTATGAATGTATGTATGTATGAAAGGAAGATAAACATGTTAAGTATATAATATGTATCTTCAGATGCATATACATTAGTATGTGTATGAAATGTAGTTGCCTGATTAAC